>NC_083354.1:86136885-86439915 GCF_030254825.1 Meriones unguiculatus | reverse complement strand
TTTAGATGCATAGAAAGCCCTTTTTGTGACCCCAAATCACACCTTGGGTATAGTTACTTAAGGTCAGTCAGATTAGTAACTATAAATGCATTATGACAGAAAAGTGATAAAACCATCATAAGATACAGTACAATAATATAAATGAGTGGCTGGAGCTCTATTTTCTTAATATTTATTTCATATTCAGTCCTCAGCTGTAGCTCTCAGATTTAAAAACTGGCTTCATGTTTCTAAGCATAAAACTGTACTCAGATTCTGCATTAGTTGACTCCAGTGTCTATAACACCAGAACCAGGGGCTTTCGAAGGAGTGTGGACAAGGCAGTGGTGTCAACGTCACCCAAGGACCTGGGAAAAGTTTTAATCCTTAGGATGCACCCCATACGTACAGAACCAGAAACTGAGGGTAGAGGCCCCCAGCTTGCTTAACTGAAGAGCTCAGAGCTATTGTAAACATGAGAATGTCTGCGAATCACTGCTGGAGGAAGTGATACACACCTACACATGAACACAGGCATGTACAGGCAAACATAGAAGCCTCACTTTGGAAAGTCACATCAAATGGAAGCTGTATCACTGTCCATGTCTACAGAAGCAGTGATGGCAAAGATGGGGCGTGACCCCAACCACTCACATCTCCCTTCAGGCCACTTCCCATGAGTCAATGTGCTTTTCCTAGTGTGCTTTTCCAGGGCAGCAGGGAGGGGCCTTGGGCAGTCTGGACAAACCAGCTTTCACTCGTCCCGTGCACTAGTGCACTAGTGTTGGTAAGGATGATTGAAGCAGATTAGAAAATGTAACACAGAAGAACTTGGTGGGGTGCAAGGGCCTGGTAAAATGTCACTGATTTCCCAAAGTCTTGGGAGGTTTGTAGAAAGTCAGAATTTCCTGTCACCCGAACAAGAAAACATGTCCTGAAAGGCTGATGGACTGACCCCAAAGCTCGGAGCCCAAACAAATAAAGTCACAAAGTGCCTCAAACCCAGAATTCTGGCAAAGTGCTAAATGTTATTGTAAGTTCTCAAAATCCCAGGCGGGATTAGCCACGACTGTTGGCAAAATGCAGGTTGTGTAGTGTCTAGGTAGAGAGGGAGCAAATCTCAGCAGAGGATAAAGAAGGTCCACAGGTGGGCTCAGAATGAGGACTCTCTCCCAAATGCCTGCTTCAAGGAAATCAAGCTTTCACCATTCTAGAACCATTAGTGAGAAGGGAAGGGAGAAGGCTGTTTCCTTGGCAATAAATATGAGCCCTCACATTGAAATAAACAGCTCAATATTAACCCCAAAGAGACAACCACAAAGTGGGAGAGACTGGCTGATCTGTAAGGCAGAGCGCTAGGAAGCAATTACAATTTTGACAGCGATCTGATCATAACTGTTCAGAAAAGCAACAATCAAAGTGTCACTAATGTCATAGCTTTGTCCCATGCAGTGGGTTCCTCCTGCTCTAGCAGGGGCAGGAGGGGAAAGAAAGCAAAGGTTGCCTCTGGCTTTAGGAAAGCTGAACCACTCCAGGTTTCAACACCAGGTGCCCTTGTCCTATTTCAGAATGCTTCCCCTTCAGCATAAAGTGTTTCAACAGCCAATGCCGCTTGGCCCAGCGGCACAGGCAGAGCTGGTAACTGGAGACGGTAGACGCGTGCTTCCAAAGTTCATTTTTCAGAGAACCAAAGATCATCTGGCCAGCCCCTCTCATTTCACAGATGAGGAAAACCAAGGTCAAAAACACTAAGCTAAATTGCCTGCTCCCTTTGAGCAGGACTGGAACTAGAATCCTAACTACTCCAAGTCCAGATTCACACCAAACCACGCCAAAGCATTCACAAGGCAGAAATAACAGACCCCACTGTGTGTGGCTAACGAGAAAACCCTAAGTTTAGCATCTCTGTTAGAGCATCATTCTTTCAGGCATCCATTGATGTACACTGTACTTGTTACCCACACTTGTTATGAGTCTCCCAGCAAAAGGCTATTCTGAGAGCAGCTGAGACAAAGCCTGGACGATCTATGGCTTCCCCTTTCCAGCTGGACCAGGGCAGCAGAGGCAGCCTAGCTGTCTTCGTTCTGTGGTAGGAGGGGTGAGTGCCTGCATTCCTGCAGTCCCAGAGGGCTCTCTGGCAGGCCATTGCCCCCTCAGTAGTCTTTGAAGGACTACTTCTGTTAGCGTAAAGGAGGACTTTGCATGTGTCACAGGGCCTGGCTTTCCAAATGCCACGATCCTAAGTCTGGACAGATTGTGCAATACGATGAAAATGCAGTACACATTTTATTTCTTCTGTTACCTAGAGAATTTTTGTCTCTAATTTGTATTAGGAAGAAAGATGCAAATCAATTTATCTAAAAACATGCCTGCTCTTATTTCCTGGAATAACAATTTGTGAATTGACAGGGATGTGTTCCTTCAATGTGACACGATCTCACAGGTTCGGTGTCACCGGAACCTTGCAAGGAGCCTGAGAGAGTTTCTACCTTGCCAGAGTTGACTCTTTCTGTTGCCTTTTCAGTGCTAGTTTTATTGTGGGCTGTTAACATTTTTATTTGTTCTTGAAAATATTCTTCTCGTGAACAGTCCTCATCTCTCAGATGACAATTGTTTGCAGAGTGAACAAACTTTCAAATTTGTTCTTCGGTCAATTTTTCTTCGAGCAAATTTTCTTCGGTCACTCTTAGGATGTGTGCCTAGTTCCTCTCTCACTAACATAAAGGAACAGAAAAATACACTAAATTTTCTGTATGTCTCCTCATTATTGGCTATTAGCCGTTTAATTTTATGAGTGGTTTTTGGCACTCATAAATTGTAGTTCTGGTGAATTAACATGCTTCAACTTTCTGAAAACTCATGGTAAGAGGTTGGTGAACATCTATTTGTCTAATCATAATGTTTGCAAATATTTTGCCTGCAACTTCTTCAGCAAACGTCAGCATTGCCTTGCGGTTGCCTCATCTTTTGATTTTACCTCTGGTGGAGGGGGAGACCTTTCTATCTTCTTATCTAAACCTTCCCCTGGTGTTCTAGAAATAAGAAGAAAATAAAACACACACACCTAGCTCACCCATTGTCCCTTTGTCTCCTGCCTGTGGCCGTTCACAGGAATGTGGGAAGGGGCGGGGTGGTTGTCTTCAGAAGCAGTTTGAGAAGCTGATCTCCATTAGAGACTGCAGACGGGCAAGCAGGATGCACTCACTGTAGAGGGCAGATTCCACCTGGTCCCTTGGGTTGTCATTCCTCACAGAATGGAAAAACAAGGTCTCTGGAAGCCTTGAGACACAGCTGTCATCTCACCACTGGTGGCAGATGGTTTCTTGGCCTATTCAGCTGGGAAGAGATGAGTCCTTGGAACAGATAGTAGCAGGGTGAGAGGATGGGCAAGCCACCCAGAATATCAGGGCCAACTCCCCTCCCCCCCCCCGTGGTGAAGGCTACACGAGACCATCTGTACCAGTAGCAAACATGCTAGTTTGTTTTCTAAATAGAACAATACTTGTTTCTAAAAATCTTGACTGACTTCTCATGAAGAACATCAGGATTTGTATTTCTGAGGTCTTTGCAAATTCTCTATTTTTCTAATCATGTTTTGTATGTGGGCCATACGCTAATAGGATTTTAGGGCAGGACAGGACCTCAGAGCTCATTTTGGATGAGCTCTTCCATCTTAGTGGTCAGGAAAATGAAGTCCATGGGGTTAAAAGGTATTCCCAAGCTCTCAGAGCCAAGGGGTTGTTGTTAGAACCAGTGAAACCTTCCCAACAGTACCACAGAGACAGAACAACCAATGTTCATTTATTTTAGCAATTAGGAAAGAAACGCATGGAGAGAGAGAGAATACCCATTGAGTAGTAGGGTGTGTTTATCATAATGAGGAAAAGCGTAAACCTTGAGGAAAGCAAATGTTATTGGAGCCCAGCTCTACCACCAATTACCTGCATGACTAAACAGTTTCCTGGACCTCCACCTCACCTGTAAACACAGGCAACAACTGTGCCCTAGATGGCCATCCAACTGCTATCTTCCCTTGCTACTTAGGACTCTGATCCTGGTGGCACAGTTAAAGAGACAGATTAATTGCTCCTTACAGAAGTCTTACAGAAGGGAAGTTTTGATGCCCATTACTACAAAGTCCTTATATATACTCTAAATTGATATCCCTAACTGGATGGGGGCTGGAAAAATGGTTTTCCTCTGACTCAGAATTGTCCTCACAGCCCTCACCAGGGCTTTCCAGCTCTCAGCTTGCTTTCTCTAGCTGCTCCACAAGAATCTGGACCAGCCTGGAAGCCAACCATGGAGGCTCCTTTCTTCTTATGATAGCTGTGTTAGGTACAGTATGTGAAGCAGTCGTGTGGGCCATGTTGATGTGGGGGAGGTGCTGGAAGATTTCTAACCAAAAAACCACACTGGGGAGAAGGCCGGATGCTACCACCTATACATGCGACACAGCAGCCTTCCTGAGCAGGAGGAGAGCGTGCATCTTCATGATAGAGCTCAAATGGGAGAGCTGAAATGCAGAAATATCAGAGGTTGGTTGCCCTTTGTTTTCTCACGTCTGCAGTCAACCTACCACGGGATGCTTTATCATGCTAATAAACTGTGGTGTCTAAGCCAAGCTTACGTCACAGCTAAATGACAACTCGGCGTGGTAGTATTTCTGTCAGGTAAATGATAAATGCAGTAAGGAAAATGATACAGTCAAGCTCAAGTAAACATGAGTTGTCACTATTATTAGTTACATAGAAAGGTATATGGTGAAAATATCTCTCACATTTCTCCATTTTATTCTCCAGTGACAAACCTCAATAATGTCTTATATATTCTCATATCAATTTTTAAAGTAAAGCACTGTGTGAATTTTCTCAGTTCTAAGCTATTTTCCATATTTCCCAATGGATACATGGATGCCACCTTAACTAGCCACACCGACTGGAAATTACCTCTAACCCCCAAGAGTGGTTTTATTTAACAGTCTTCCTGAGTCTTGGGAATATTACCTTCTAGATGAAAGCATTCCGTTTTCCAAAAATCCTTCTTTGAACTGCAGGGCAGAGGTGCGCTTACAAACATCAAAAGACACGAATAAGCCGTGTGGGCCATCCTACCGCACAGTTGGAGGCTGTACCAAACAGAGGTTACTAGTGGAGCTGTGTCGCCCAGTGTCTGTAAGACAAGGTGGCTGTCACGATGTGATAGAGTGACGGGGTCTCCTTCTAGGCACATGCCACTGTGCCAAGTGACCACCCGGACATGGCTGCAGCTCTTGTCTCTAAAGGCCATATGCTATTTCCCATCATCCCCAGAGGGGCTAGAGACATTTGACTGCATGGATGGAAGGACAGGAGGTCAGCGGTCAACTAAAATTGCCTTCGGAAATGCTGAGCGAGAGGGAAGCATCTTGGAGCACATTTCAGAGCGGTCAGGACCGGGAAGATGTCTACAGACCTTTCTCTTCCTCTAGAATTTGCAGCAACAACCATCCTCCCTGAGCAACTGGGGCCACGGGAATGTAGAAATGCTTGGACACGGAAAGGAATAGAGGAAGCCATTAGAGATTTCCCGAGGGCGTGAACGTTCCCTGAAACTTCCTGTTTCCAACCTGTAGTTTAGCAAGCACGGCCCAGTGGCTTATGGGTGAAAATCTGCTATGATTTTAATAGCAGTGTAGTGCCATTTGTCTTTAGAGTAAAATCAACAGTTCTTACCTGCATTGTACTTCAGAAACAAGCAAGATGCCAGTATGAGGGCTCAGCGCCAGACTACCAGTTAAATCAGAGTCCCTAAGACATATATCAAAGTAGGTAAACATTTGCATATGTACAGATTAATTTTTCTAAGCTTTCTAAGTTCTGGGGCAAAAAGTTAAAGAATTCCTGGCCTCCCAGCTTCTGGCCTGTATTGACACCAGCAGATTATTTCTTCCTTAAGCCTCAGTTTCCTGGTCTGAAGTTATCACAGTGTAGCAGATTAAATGACATGCTACAAATGGAATCATTAGCCTAAAACTCAAGTGGCCCTATCATGAGTGTATCCTGTGCACAGGACTGGTCACTCCTTTGCCCTGCAGAGTGTGGCTGGAGCTGGCTGACAGAACCAGCGGGTACAGAGAGGACTGAGGAAGTTCATGGGGGAGGGTGCCCCTTTCTCTTATCTTGCCTGCTAATGAATTCCTGGAAGAAAGAGAGTGTTCTGAAACAGCATTTAAAAAATGAGTCTTGTAGACAGGATTCGCACTGAGGCAGCAAAAGTCTTCTCTTGCCTCTCCCTGCTGGCAACTGTAGGGAAAGATGATGAGGCAGCCACACCCTGCTGTGAACATCAGGCCAAAGCATCACAGATGGCTGCAGACAGTAAACAAAGCAGCTGACCTCTGACACCAAAGGTAAAGGAAAATAAAAACGGCTCCATAGTCACCTGGAACTGACCCTCTCCATTAGACTGTAACTGTGTGTGTCTGTGCGCACGCGTGGGTGCTTGAGTGTGCGTGTTGTGCACACTGCTTGTTTTGCAAGCATGTGTGTGTGCATGTACACGCGTGCACGGCAGTGTGTAGAGGCCCTGGTGTTGATGTTGCAAATGGTCCTCAATAGCATTCTTTTGAGACAGGGTCTCTCAGACCAAGGATGTTTGTCTGAGTTCTGGGGAACTCCTTTGCTCACATCTTCGCCACCATTGTTACGGAATTTTAAGATCCTACAAAAGCTAGACTTGGTGATTTATAATCTAGGGTCTGCGGGCGGAAAGGGAAATGGGAAAGGATGTAGTTATATTATAATCTCAGAAATAAAAATTAATAATAATAAACCATGAAAGTAAATTGAAGCCATGTGCAGCTTTACAGTATCAGCCTAACTCACTTGCAAGCCCCAAAGAGTGAATTTAAATATCAGATCCCTTGCACTATCCTGTATGTCTACATTAAAATATGGGTCACTCTTGGGAAAGTTTCAAGGCTTGGCTAAAATCCTTTTGTGAACCTAGCCTTTGGTCACCATTTTTGTCCGGGTGGGCTCAGATTAGAATGGGCATTACAAGAAACTAGAGGGAGAAGTCATCTCCAAGCAGAGGCCTGGCCTGGAAAAGGCTGAACAAACTTGCCTCTCCCCTAGAGTGATGGCAAAAGTCTGTCCTGACTTCTGGATGCCCAGCATCTTCAGCACATAGAGCAAGGGCCCGTGGCTTTTGTTGCAGTGTCTATAATCCCCCTGTGAGGCTGTTAGTTCTGGAGGCGACAGTCTCCAAGAGGAAGCAGGCTGCAGTCTACAAGCACAGATAAACATGAACCCAGTGGACTAGAGAAGAGTCCCACTTGAGAAGTCATCGGAAATCGTGTAGCTTTCCAAATCGTGATCTGTACACTGAGGCTAAGTCAAGAATTGACATGTTTCACGGTTACACAGTCAGCTAGTGAGGACTAAAACTTGGGCCTTAAGTCCTGGCTCCCAATCTTCAGGTTTTCCGATTGTCCCAGTTCTCTTCTTACAAAGTGAACAAAGGCTGGCATCTCATCCCAGAAGAGTCAAGGGCTGCTGAAGGACTGGAAGGCCAAGGCACCATGGATGAGGAGGCCAAGTGCAGGCTTGCCAAAGAGGCTGCAGCCTCTAGAAGTCATGAAAGGCAGGTCACTAGCCGGTTAGCTGGCCTCTGGGATTCCCTGAAGAAGTAGTTCCGACCGTATGACCTTGGCTTTATTAGCTACTCCGAGGATGTATGCTGTCTCATAATCAAGAAAGTCTAGAAACACACATTTTCAGAGACTGGAGCCTTCCTATGTTCATATGACCAAAATGAGTTAAAATAAGGGCTTTTAAACTCTTCTTTTAAAATTTTCTTTAACATTTTTTTTTTCTTTAAGAAAGAGAAATGGTCACAGTGCCAATATGCACATCAGCCCACTTTACAGCTTGGTAGCACAAACAGAAAAGGGAAAAGTTGACTGGTGTGAAATGTGCAATTAATGACCTTGTGGCCCAGAAAAAAGCAAGACATACAGAGACTGTTTGGAAAAAGATTTCTTTCTTTAAGGCTTAAAATGCATGAATATTTTATCATGGATTTTGTTTGTTTGTTTGTTTACTTTAAATCTATTTCAGGTTGTCTCAGAATACCCTTTCTCATTAACCCAGGCCAAGCTTGAATGAGTTGCTCTTGAACAAATTTCTTCCTATTAGGTGACATAGTTCTCAAGTGAATTCATAGTCATTTCTTCACTCCCTCAAGCAGAGAATGCACAGTAAGTCTTCAGTTTCCTGGCGAGCATCTTGTCTTCAGAGTGTGATGTTTTGCTGATGTGAACCAAATACCTTCTTATAAGCAGGGCCTCTAGGCACCTGACAGCCATGACATAGAGATGGCTGCTGTGAGCTGCTGTTTTCACTGGGGCTGCCTGCTGCTTGGGGAGGGCCATCTTGGAGCTTCCAATATAAAGCCCTTGTCAGTACCTGCCTGATCTTGAAAGATCTTGGCCAGTCATGTGTTCTCCTGTTTTGCCAGCAAGATCAGCTTTCATGAATGATCTTGTAATTCTGTTTATCTTCTGGCGCCACAGCTGTCAAACTCTATAGCATAAATCCATTCATGTTGCAAGAGCTACAACACACCCGGTGAAGTTGGCATTGACTCTGAGACAATCCATCACATTTGAGTTTTATGTCTTGGCATCCAGTTACAGCAGGATCACCCAAATCAGGTCCTCTGGAGCCTGTTCACAATGCTAGTACAAGGTCAGCTTGCACAGGAGCCATGAATTCCTAAGGCTGGCCTCAGCCCATTTCCACTGGGATGGCAGGTTGGAAACTTTTACATTATGTTCTCCTGGAGACTGGCTTGAGAAGAGGCTCTTTTAGCCAGCAGGATTGTCGTATCCACAGGATGATTGCTATAAGACAGAATATTTTGGACCTGAGACCAAACTTCAAATCAGAGAGTTTTCTCTTTTTGTTCTGATAAGGTATTTTTAGTTACTCACTTTTGATCGGCAATTTCATTGTGTTCTTATTTTAAGCCATGAGAAATAACTTTTCTTGTGTCTTCCTGCCCCAGGGGACTGTAATACTGAGTAGTTACTCTGAGGGAAGCCTTTGGCTTGGAGTTTGGGATCGGATTCTGAGTCTCTAAGCTTGTTTCTGTCTTAAATGTTTTGTCCCTCAGAGGGAGGGAATGGAACATGAGTGGAGGAATGGGACTAGAGGAAGCCAGCGAGTTCCCATAGAAGAAACTCTAAACACACAGCCGCTGTCATTCTGCCCGACAGCTCAGCGCCTTTGAAACATTTCTATTGCTTCAGAATTTCATACATGCATAGAATGTGCTTTTAAATCCACCCCTACTCCCTCCCCTCTGACTCCTCTCGCTGCCACCCCACCCCCACTTTTCCCCTCCCAACTTGATGCACTCTTTTTAAGGCCACTAAGTCTACTCACCGCTGTCTGTATTAACCCCGTGGGCTCACGACTTCCACGGGACCCTGGAACTGAAATTCAGGGGTCACAGAAAAGTTTGGCAACAGTGAAATGTTTCCGACTACGGAAAGGTAGACATAATTCAAAACCAAACACCTAACGACTCCAGGGTGCTTCTGGCAGCTGCGTTGTATTGCATGACTTCTCGGTAGGCTTGGTTCTCAGCACACAACATGCACAGGGCAATGAGGAACACTGGCAGAGACACCTGGCTCAGATTCCAGGCCGCCGCAGGATAGGCAGCACAGCAATTTACAGTATGTACACAGATTCCTGCTCTTACGGAGGCATACCGCATCAGAGAGTTTCAGCATTTTCTTAACCGTCATTCTTTGGCACATAAATATCAAATAAGTATACATTTGCATTTTACTGTGTTGGAGTGTTAGCTTTAAGACTTGCTGATTGAATTGTTGGCCTGAATTTCATTAAAAAAAAAAAAAAGGTTGAGCCAGGCATGGTGGTTCATACCCTTAATCCTAGGACTTAGCAGGCAGAGGCAGGTGAATCTCTGTGAGTTGAATGCCAGCCAGGTCTACATAGCATGTTCCTGGCCAGCCGGGGCCACATAAGAGCCTGTCTAAAGAAAAAGAAAATGGGTTTGAGATTAAGACAGAATTTCTAACAGTCTCTGAAATAGCCTAAACTTACATGCTCTTTTGTACTTGTATTTGTATTAATGCAAAGTGACACTCTCAGAATTGATCAACTCTGAAGATGTCTTATTTTATGAAACATCAAATATTCATGCAAAAGATTCAGTCCTTCATGTCAAAATAACCAAGTAAAGGGCTGAAAGATGGTTCGGAGGCTAAGAGGGCTTTCTGCTCTTTTGAGGTCCCAGAGGTTAGCCACCAGCATCCACTTGGAAAGAATTTCTAACCTCCTGTAACTCCCGCTCCAGGGGCTCTCACATTCTATTCTGGCCTCCAAAGACACCTGCACACTGAGATACACAGGCACAAACAAGTAAGTTTAAATAAGCATTTAAAACAATAACCAAGGCAGCCCATCCATCTTATTAGCAGCCAAATTTGCTTTCATCTTAAATAAGTGGGGATGTTATATGTATATCAAAGATTTGTTCTAAAGTAAATTTCTTTATGGTTTCTTTTCAGCAAATGTTGGCTTTAGATACCTAAATAGCCAGAGCTGCAAAAAAAAAAAAAAAAAAAAAAAAAAAAAAACAAAAAAAAAAAAACAAAAAAAAAAAACAAAAACATATGGGGTGAAAAGAAATTGTGAGTGGGAAAGTTTAAGAAACCCAGAAGATGCTATATTTCTCCTTTTCCTTCCTTTGTTATTTTTTAAAAATGTGTGTGTGTGTGTGTGTGTGTGCGCGTGCGCGCGCACATAGATGTGTATATGTGTAAATGTGACAGTCAGAGGATAGTCAGAGGACAGAGAGGTGGGTACTCACCTTCCACCTAGTTTTCTCTGGCTGTTTAGCACTGCATGCTTCGGGCTAGCTGGTCTGCAGGCTTTCAGGGCTACTCCTATCTCTGCCTCCCATCTTGCCTTAGGAGCAGCGGGATTTCAGACCAGTGCTGCTAACCTCAGTTTTATGTCGGTTCTGGGGGTTTAGACGTAGATCCTCCCAGTTGTGCAGAAAGCACTTCCACCTGCTGAGCCACATCCCCAGCGCCATGCTGTGCTTTTCCTGAGATTTTTTTTTTTATTTTCTTAATGCAGCAGTCAGTTTTTCTCTGTTGAATCCCAAGAACAGTAGAATCACAGCTATAGAAGCTTTCACAGCCTGAAGTCTGTTCTCATTGGGTCTCACATGCTCCTTTGTGAAGTTGCTTGTGCACAGTCTGAACCTACCAGGTCTACAGACTGTTCTTTTACCACGTATCCTGGGGTCCTCTTCTCTGCCTGCAATTTGGGGGGTGGGGGGCAAAACCTATATTTTGTCTAGAAACTCCAGTGGTTATCATTGAGGCTAAACTTAGGAACACTCTAAAAATGTTCCCAGTTGACTCTCTACCTCGTGGAGAAATACATGTCCTGTTTTCAGTCCTATTTAAGCCACCACCGGCCAAGTGATGCTTTGCGTTGTCCATTTAACTGTCTTTCATCTCCAGCTAGACAGGGAGGTGGCCTGCCTTCCCAACTGCAAAGAAAGCTGTGCATGGTTGAACACTTAGCCTTAGCTCTAAACCCAGCTGCAACTGTTCTTGATGGTCACAACGCTAGTCAGACCGAGAGTGTTTCACCGTTCTGTCGCTGTGGCCTTTCTCAAACGACCCTCTTAAGTCTCAAATCTGAACCTTCTAGGAACATCTCTTCAGGTCAGTGGTCAAACACCCAGAAAATTATGATCATTGAGAGGAATCTAAACATCCAGCCAGTTGGCCAACCTCATCTTACAGATGCATACAGACCACGGCATGTTTTCTGAAAGTAACTGAAGTAAAGTCCCAGTGATGATGGTTGGGAAAGGCTCCTTTGTCTTTGGCAGAAATGTAGGAGCAAAAAAATCTTTTCTTCTTTCTAGCCCCTCAGGGACAGTTTTGAGATTTTTATCAGATTATAACGATATTGAACTAAAGGTATAGCTTGACATCTAAATTGTTCGTCCAGTAATCTAACGTGAAGTGCTATCCAGTGTGTTAGCTTTTCCTGGCTGTGACAAAATACCTTAGAGAATGAGCTTAGGGAAGGAGATGTCTATCTTTGCTCACGATTCAGCTGACTTTGGCTATGGCCGCTTAGCCCAGTGTCCTCCAGCAGTCCACTATGGCGGATGCGTATATCACAGCTCCCCTCTTCCTGATGATCAGAAAGACGCGTGTGGTTGGAAACAAACACACCCTTCAAAAGCACAACTCCGGTGAGTAACCTTCTAACCCCATGCCCATCTGAAGTCTCTAGGTCCTCCCAATAAGATACCACATTAAGAATCCAGGAATGGGTTCATTTATTCACCAGGCCAGAGTCTCATGATCCAGTCTCTCCTCGAGGGTCCTCCCAAATCATTGCTGTCCTAAAGACCAGGTCTTCAACACACGAGGCTCTGGTAACACGTAAGCTCCAAAATAATCACAGAGGACAATTTTTCTAGTCATTCAATTTGGGTATTTCTCTACAGTGCTTAGAGAGGGGGAATCAAGCCTATTATCGATGTCTCAGGCAATGACACGTTTCTTGGAGTCCTTGGTCTTATAAATTCAAGTATTCAATAAACTCATCAACCAACATGCGAAATTCTTGCCTTGTGAATTCAACATAATGGATGAAGAAAAGCAGATGGAGTAATTAACTAAGTAGCTAATAATGGGATTTGAGTGTACTCCATGTGGAAATACTCAGGACAGAGTTCTTGCTTGCGAAATGTCATTTCACAGTTCCATAACTGGAGCCAAGTGAAATTGTTTTTAAATGTTAAACATGACATTATGGCAGTAGTCTGAGAATATGGTCCAGTTAATAACAGTGTAAATCAACACAAATATTGCTTTTGTGTGTGTGTGTGTGTGTGTGTGTGTGTGTGGTGTGATATCCAAATATTGTATGGGTATATAAAAACACTTTAAGAAAACATAGTAAACTGTAAACATTATTCATCTTTGGTAGTTCCCTTTCATTTTAGTAGTTTATACATTTTAATGTTTTCTATCCATTCCCTTCTTATACTATTATAAATAAAACACAATTTTAGATTAAGTAATTATAGAAAATAGTAAAATGCAACTATAAAAGGCATGTGAGTGAATTATTGACCAATCAGCATCAGGGATGGAGCACACTTTGTCTCACATAAGGAGCCAGGGCCTTAGCAGCGAGGGCTCTGCTTCAGTCCAGAGACTTTGAACAGTTACCCTCTATCAGCGGTTACTGAAGTCATGGCAGTAACCAGACAGGATTCAAGCCATCAGGAAGAGTAGGTTGCTTAGGAGAGACAGATCTACCTAAGCAACCTTATTTGAGCCCAGGTATGCTGAGGAGTGTTACAGTTATTTTTTTTATAAAACCGTGTTTGTTTTTCAGTTTCTCTTTTAAGCAGGGTGTCACACAAATAATCAGGACTCTTATATTTGTTTAATAATGAGCTTCACAATACAACTGAGCAGTTATTATTCTGTTCTTAACCCTCTAAGCTAACCTGGTGGTCTCTCTGTGTACATCCCAGAGATACTCGCACTTTGTAGTTTCTTGCTCCAGCTCCTTCTTCTGATGTCTCCCATGGCTGAATCCCTACTTCCTCCTCTAACTCCTCCTCCCCTGGCTGGCAGAAAGTCTAGCCCTATTCTCTCCCCTGCTCAGTGATTGTCTGTAAGCTGCTTTATTGGCATATCAGGGGACAATTAGGGGGCAGTGTTTATACAATATTGAGATAAGAGATTCTCAGAATAAGGATAGCAACCAGATATAGGGGGTACAGAAATCATCACTTGAATTATACAATAACCTTATGCCTACAAAGGAGTCCAGTAGAAATGCAAGAGAAATGACATGAGAAGTAGATACATTAGAAGGTGTTCAAATATTCCCAATGGCAATATTTTCTGTGTCTATCTACAGGAATAAAAACAGTTCACTTTTTTTCAGGAAGATTTTTTTTTCTCATCATGGAAACCAATGTTGTGCGTCTATGAGAATATTCTGCATCCTTGGTGCTCTGGGCTACTTTATCTCTGTCTAGGATTAAAAGCACTTTACATAAATATTTACGGATTCCTTTTAATGAGGGTGGGGGACCTGTCATGCCATCATCATCGACCAAGAAGACAAAGGCTTGTGTTGAGGCTTTTTTTTTTCATGTCTATTTTTATCTGGAAAATGAAGGGGACTGACATGTGAGCCAGAACTGATATTTAGCTATAAATGCTTCGTTCAAGGCCTTTTCTACTGAGGTATTCAGTCTACGAAATGTATAAGGCAATCTCTGAGTCTTGACTCTAGAGTGACTCTAGAATGGCAGAGCTAGAGGCCATTCTAGAGAACCTTCTGCCCATCTCAAAACCCTGACCCCCTCAGATCATAAGCTTGAAAGGCAGGAAAGTGTGTCAGGGGCAGTGTGACTGCTTTCTATCTTTCTAGAGGACACAAGGAGATTGACAACCTGAAGCGGCACGGTGACTTTCTGTCTTTCCTCACACGCCCCTCCTTTCTCAGTAGCATAATTTCTGGAACCAGCTTTGGTGGGGCCTGACTGTAACCCTGCACTCAAGAAGTCAAGGCAGGAGGAGAGTCCAGTGCCAGCCAGAATATGTGGGGGAGGGGGCAGGGGCAAGATAAAAGGTAGCGAACAGTCCGACATGCTGGCATTGTAAGAAGAGCAGTGTAAGCCTGTGTGGTGAAGGGTAGAAAGCTTGTCCCTGAGCTATGGTAAGATGTAGTGTTCTAAGACAGTCATATGTTAAATGTTCACAGTTAGTGCCAATGAGAGTTAGTGCATAGAGACTTGAAAAGGAGGGCCGATATGGCCTGGACCGAGACAAGCCATGATGTTGATATTAAGTGGAAGTTAAAAATTGTTTGATTCAGTCTACTTCGAAATCAAAGATTCTAAAGAATCAGCCTCGGTTTCAAGCTAGGCCGAATGTTGTCATTTTTAATGACAGCAAAAGGAGGGGGTGAATGGAGAAAAGGGGATCTTCGGTCAGTGATTCTTGAACATGGTTTACTGTGTCAAAATCTGCCCTAAATATTTTAATTCTGTGTGAATCCAAGCGTGTGGGTGGTCTGAGCTCACCCAGCGGTCTCCCGGCAGGCGCAGCCTCGGTTCCATTTCTCTGGCTCCTGAGCCCGTTACTCACCAGCCATGCTGCCAGAGCGACCTAATCTCCAGACAAACATTGGAGATTCTGCAGAGCAATTACTTCAAAACCGTCCAATTAGTTTTAGTCTCGTGCTTGCTTAAAAGCGTGCCCCTGGAAAGGTCGTGTGAAAAACTTTGAAGGACTTGGTGGAGTATTTGATGACACCACAGTTCTCAGAATGTCACCAGTGGGGGAGATGGAAGTGGCCTCCCCCTTGGCTTTTTTTTTTTTTTTTTTTTTGCTTCTATGTTTTGAGTCAGGACCTCGTGGTGTAGTCCTAACTGGCATGGAGACTATCATGTGGCCCTGGCTAGCATTGAACTTGCAGCAATCCTTCCGCCTCAACATCTTGGGTGTCTGGAATAAAGACATAAGATTCTGCACTTGACTCTTCCCAAGCTTTAGGTCATGATTCATCTACTAGGCTGCTCTGAGCCCATTAGCCCATAAGCAACAGAGCTGTAGGAGCAAATGTAATGAAAGAAAAGCCTGAATGAGTAAATTGTACCCGGCACTGTGCTCCTAAGGCAGTCTCTCCTGAGCATCAGCCCAGGTCAAAGAGATCAAGGATTCTCCCAGAATGCCACAGCTTCCGCATCAACTTCTTCCATAGCTTTATTGATGCATCCAGGATCCATCCCCTGCCTTCTGCCTTTAGCTACGGCTCAGCCAGGCTTTCCTCAACACCGCTCTTTACCTGAGGTGTGTCATCCCTCCCTCTGAATGGCTTCCATGCTCCATGAAGGTCAGACTGCCCTCTTCTGCAGTGAGTCATATTTGAAGCCTGCAGGTCTGCTTTCCACTAATCTCTGGGGAGACAGACAGGTACTTTCCTCCGTGGCTCTTTCCCTCCAAAGAATTCCATTTTCCCAATCAAACACTGGAAGGTGAAACATGATTTTACCGCAGTCCCCAATGTCTCGGTGCAGTGTGCACACTAGATAAGGCATAAGCAGTACACACAGTTTGCAAAACGATGCGGCAGGTAGCAGCAGAACTCAGCGGAGAGTAAGGATCGTTTGGCGACGTGGGTGTTTTTAAATCGTATTTTAATAGGTAAGCCCAAAGCAAGTTTTTCATATTTTCTGTATTCAGTAAAACCATTAGAACCCAACAACCCCCACAGCATTGAGGAGCTGTTAATAAAAAAAATAATAGCTCTTTTACTACATTTATTGAAAAAATTAATCACTGACTTCTAAGTATGCCTTTTTATATTTTTTATGAGCGTGAGTAGAGACAGAATATTGTTTAAGGTTGGACCCCTGGTGTGAAGTAACCACCAATAAAATTTAACCCAGGGCAGGAAGAGTGTCTCCGAGGGCAAAAGCGCTTGTTGCCAAGCCTGATGACCTGAGTCCAATCTCGGGAACCCCCATGATGGGAAGAGGGATGCAACTCCTGCAAGCTGACACACGGTTCTCTGAGCCTCACACTCGTGCTGTGGCACACACACACACACCTACACTTGCCCAACGAATAAATAATGAATTAATTAAAAAATGTAAAAACAAAAATAAAAGTTAACCCAACTTTCCGATGCTCAGGGAAGTCTGATAGAAGTAAAAAAGTAAAGTTCAGAGACAGGTAGAAATCCATACCCAAATAAGGAATTGGGGTTTAGCTGATCCTAACGACGCTTGTTCATCTAATGCTTCGCTCGACCAGAATATAGTAGAGACTGGCTTGTACACTTGCTGGCCGCTCCTGCAGAGCTTGCTGAGGTATTACACCCTGAATTTGAGGTCCTCCCGTCGTCACACACTGCGTTGATCCTTAGTTCAAAGCAATCACGATTTTTTTCTGGCATCCACCTCTCTTTTGGAATAATGAGAACTCATAAAATTATGGGCCCGGGGTGGTCATCATACTTTGTGTTAGCAACTTTTCCAGAGTACATTTTAGTATTGAGGAGATCCGGGTGGTTCAGATCTGTAGTGGGTCTCCCGTCACCAGAAGGTAAGCAGATAAAGACTATTCCTGGGCAGATTCCTCTGGCCCCTCTTTTAAGCTTCCTGCGGGAGACCTTGTGCCTCTCTTGTGGCAGGTCTCCTAGGGGACACCTACAGATTTCCAATCAAACTGTTTCTTTTTCTTTTTCATGTCCTGGTCCTGAGGGTTGCTGCTCATGCTTTGCCATGCCCAGCAAGCGCTCTACAAGCAGAACTGCATCCTTGTCTGGCAGCTCTTCTGTCTAGGATAAATTCTTAGTTATATGTCAGGCTTCCTGGTTTATCATGAACTTTAAAACCCTTTAGCCTTGCGTCATCATTTTTCCTGCCTCATAGTCCACTACCTAGAGATAGCATTCTCTAAGCACTTGAAGATTCCCTCACCCTTGCGCTCCTGAAGGACGGACATTGGGCTCATACCATGGGACAGTGTTTTAAATAAAGATTTTTTTAAATGTGTACATAGATATGTCTGTGGGTAGGTATGTGCAGATAAGTGCAAGTACCCTTTGAATCCAGAAGAGGGCGCTGGATACCGTAGAACTAGAGTGACAGGCAGTTGGGAGTTGCTTCATGTGGGTGCTTGGAATCAGTCTCCAGTCCACTAGAAGAGTAGCAAGTGCTCTTAACCCCTGGGCCATCTCTCCACCTCCTTCTCACAGAGCATTTGACATCTTAAGTCCTCCAATTGTAGACATAGCTCCCAAACCATTAGATGTCTGGTTCAGGGTATCTTACTTGGAAAATGGAGGCACCCTGACCAAACACACCTGAACGGCAATTGAAGCTGCTTGCTAAGAGAATCCTAATTTTAACACTCCTATTCAAAGCTTACTTTGACACCACTTGCCTCAACTTGTCTTTGATATTCTATCATATTATCCCTGGACTCTTAATCTACCACTCTCATTTACTCTATTTTCATCCTCTATCTAGTCTTTTGTTTGTTTGTTTGTTTTGACACAGGGTTTCTCTGTGTGCCCTTGACTGTCTTGTATTCGCTTTGTAGACCAGGCTGGCCTCAAACTCATAGAGATCCACCTACCTGCCTCTGCCTCTGCCTCTCTGAGTGCTGGGATTACGAGCATGTGCCTCCACACTCGGCATCCCATTTTTTTTTTTTATAGCGATGGCACCAGCTTCCTGGATCCCTCTCTGTAGCCCAACCATTGCACAGATACTTCCTCAGCCACATGGCTTGGAGTGATGATGCCTAGCTTGGCTTCTGGGATTTTCTTAGGTGAGTGCCATCTGTGCCTGTAAGATTTCTTCCTAACCTAGGAAATGAAAGTTGGAATGAGAAAGTAAAAAGAAAAAAAAAATCTAGGACTCCCTTATTTAACATGATCATGATCAAATAAGTAGTGCATTAATTGAAACCCCGTGGATGCAAAAGTCTCATGTGTAAGAAGCCTTTAGTATCGAGTGTGTGACTGATTATGGCGGGAGACAATGTCCTCTGCAGAGGGGACAGTACTGACTGTTAGGCAGATGATTTGTTAAGTGGAAGACGGTTTGTATATCCACCACGAGTTACTTTTTAGAATTAATTTCTAGCCTAAAAGAGAAAGAGGAAAGAAAGAAAAATACAAGGTAGGATTTATGTAAAAACAGTTATCTAAAGAATATAACATTCCCAGAAGGAGAGAATTCGAGAGGAATCTCCTTCAGCAACTGGATTCCACCTACCCATAACCTGGAACACCTTATGAAAATAACCGGTGACCTTGACCAAAGCACTTCATTTAGTGAAGATGTTAAGCACAAATGGGAAAAAAAAATTCCAAATACCAAAGTCAAAGGACCAGGAATTTAAAAATCGCCATAGCTTGCTGTGGATGCATTCATGGTTCTGATTGGACCAATTCACATCGGTACATTATTCCTTCTATCTGAAATCTTTGAAGGGACTCTGCACCCACACCGAGGTGGCTTTGAGAGGCTGAAATCCTTTCTGCTGCTGTTTAAACAGTGCCAGCCACAGCATGTTTAAACAGCACTGGTGCCAAGGTGCCCTTACCAGCAAGTGTGGGCAAGGCGATCCTGAAGAAATAGGAATTGCTGCCAAACCAGCAAATCAACTACTGAGACCATCCATGCTTCAAAGATTTACCACTATTCATACCTAGTGAATGTGTGTAACAATCTTTCTAGTCACGGGTGTTCTTAGCTCTAGGACCTAATCGAGATGCCCCTGCTGGGTGTTTAGACTTGCCATTAGAGCACCAAATGATAGCTCGGATTCTCCAACCTCTTCTTTGCCATTCACCTGCAGCCCTGACCAGTCAAGAAGGGGTTTCTCAGATCTCATCCAGATGGACTGAGTCCCAGGAAGGAGGAAGTAGCAGAAGGCCTGGCTGGGAACAATCTTTAACTGTGTTCTGGGCATTATCATGAAAAGGTGTTGCTATAGGGTTTAGAAAGGAAGGTGAGAAAGGGGTGAGAAGGTGAGAAAGGTGAGAAAGCTCTAAATCTACATTTAGAGCCTCAGAAAGGAAATTCATAGGTTTTTGCATGGTTATAACTTCTAAAAACCATCTATAAATCATATGCTGAGACATACTTTTTATCTCTTTCTATTACTGGCCTAGTTATTTCTCGAATGGCAATTACCGTAAGGACTCATGTTCTCAGGCTGGGAGATAGTTCACTAGCTCAAAGATCTCATTGTACAAACATAGAGGCCTGAGTTTGAATCCCCATCATCCACCTAAAAGCTGGGTACAGCCTCTTGTGCTTGTAACTCCGAAAGGCAGAGACCGGAGGATGCTGGGAGCTAACTGGCCAGTAAGCCTAGCTGAAATGATGAGCTCTAGATTCAGGGAGCAGCCAGGTCTCGGGGGAATAAGATGGAAAATGATAGAGCAGCTTACCTGGCATCCTCTTTTGATCTCCATGAGCTCACAGGCATGTGCACTCCACACATGTGTGCACAGACAGATATACCATAGGTGCACACACAGGTACGCATCGCCCAAAAATAGAAAAGAAATAAAGATAGAAACTCTGTTCTTCTCAGGGCAGCTGTTTGTTAAGTATTGTGTGGTGCGATAGATAAGAGCAGGGCTGCACATAGATTCTATAAGTTCAAATCCCCCTCCAACAACTATCTGGAACACATCACATGACCACCCTATATCTTACAGCCTTTGGTTGAATGTAAATCACTTGGAAGAAATGGTTGGTGCTTTGTTGTCCTCTGTGTATGAGTGATCTAATGACTCATTGATCCCTAAAAGAGAAAAAAAACCATGAAATGGAAAGGTAAAACAGATCTCCATTAGTAAAGTGCTATCACAGGATGGGGAATCTGGAGCCATCCAAGTTAGGCTCTCAGAAACAATGACTAAGACAGATGTACATAGACCAGGGCCCTAGGGGATGGGATGGAACTGTAAGTGCCTTCTTGCCAAGTGGGAAGTATCTTGACACTGAAAATAAGAGGCCTGAATTCTGCTCCAGCCAGCTAGGTGAGCTTAACTAGCTGTGTGACTTTGGTGCTATCATTTTGCCTCTTTGGACTTCAGAAATTTTTTTATAGCCATCAGCACTATCATGAAGAACTTCCCAAGGGGATGGATACACTCTAAATCTGTCCTGAGCACTAAAGTGTGGTAAGACCCACCCAAGAACCCTATTTTTATTGTAATTTTATTTGAATTTTGGGGAGAGTTAGACATCCCCAGCCACGTGTGGTCCATGAGAACCATGTTGAGCAATACAGATAGAAGACCATGGAAGCTATGTTATGGTCTGTTATATACTACACAAGGTTTCTTTCTACATGTTAAGGTGGAGAGAATACGTATTTTAAGAGCTCACCCCATCTCTAGGGTCCACGCACTTTGCAAAGTTCCTAAAAACAAATACGTACAAAGAGTACTAAGACGATCCTGTGAACTGCGAGGCGGCCCTGCCTGGAATCAGAAGACTGTGATAACACCTCAGGGATGGCTTCCAAACCCTCAGGAAAGGCAGGTTTGAAACAGCTCACCTTCTGAAAGCCAGGACCGAATCCTTGGCACTTCCTGATCGCTTTTTTTGAAATAAGCCATTTAACTCAACAGCTACATGATGGGTGCACAGAGTTGTTCTTGACTAGCGGATGGAGAAAGGGAGGCACAGACGTGTGCTGAGGAGCCTGTTCTCAGGCCATGCAGCTCAAACTGGATGAGCCCAGATATGGACTCACACAGTTTATTCTAGAGTCTTATTGTATAAAAAAAAAAAAAAAAAAAAGAACACAAACATCATAAGGAATGGTAGCATAACTTAGAATCATGCTCAGATCAAAATCGTTTGCTTTGATTAGTTTTCACACAGTAAACACCTCTCTCCCCCGTTATTTTCAAGCTGCTGCAAGCTTCCCAGAAGCTCTCCCTTCATAAGTCAATGACTGCTCCTCTCAACTATGCTGAGTTCGGAAACTATAAATCATGAGAGCTTTACCCACCACTGTAAATGTATAGCAAGCAAATGTAGCAAGAACAATAGCCATTTGGTGACCTCAGGTCCATCAGTCCTACACGCGTGCAACCCACAGGTAGGAAAGACATTTATTCTTTCAGCACATATCAGCCAAACCTCTTCTCTGTCATAGCCACCGTTATATGTAGAATCCAACATTCACCAGACAGGCTGCATTTCTCCCTCCACTGTACAGCTCCCAGTCCTTCATCTGACACATCAGCCAACTAGTGTCTTGGAAAATGAAAGAAGATTATTTAGTGGTCTCAATGGTGACCGACAGACAACCTTAGGTGCGGGGCCAATGGCTGTCATTCCAGTGAAGAGCTGCCCTGGAACTGGTCCCTAGAATTTTACTAGGATCCTTTGGAGTCTTCTGGAGTTTTGGAAGAGTGACAATTAGAGCTCATTGCATGGTTTGGGACTAAAAATAACTCTATAAACAATTTCTAAATATGCCTTTATAAGCAATAACTTCAGAAAAGCCTACGGGCTTAATGTAACCAGAGGAGTTACAACACGAGATGGGTGATGTAGGGCTATTGCATGATTGGGAGGGGAAAGATCACCAGGGAATTCCACCCCAGCTGATGAGGAATGATTGCTCTCTACCAACTAATAACCAGGCAATTCTCACTAACATTTTCCAGTTGGAGAGAAAGAGAAAGACTGATGCAAGATGGTGAAGAACTGAGAGGCATTTCCAAACATTCTGGAATATACAAAAGCAAAGGGACCAACGACAGTAAAACAAACAAACCAAAAAAAAAAAAACCAAACAGTTTCCCGGTGCTACTAAGCATTGAGCTGTTTCCAGCTGCTCACCGGTTTAGGGAGGCTGAAGAAAGGCGTCTAGTCCTAACTGTACCCACATCTTCCTCTCCTCAGAACTCACTTGATCTCCCTTGTGGGATGCATATGACTAAATGACCCTCGGGAATTGTGCAAACCTACCAACGCACCACGAGGTCAGCTGTTTAGACATTTGGGTTTCTTCAGTGTTGAGAACAGAGCCTGGGAGCCATGCCGGGATTTGTGCCATGGATGTTTTTCTCATGTGAGTTTGGTTCTCACACTAGCCGGAGCTCTTGCATCTACCGGACAATGAAAACACACTGTGAGAACGAACGAAGTTGCATCGTGGGGGGAGGAGAAAGGATATGTTATCCCCTGTTACCCAACTCCATGCCATCCAACCAGTCTCACCCATCCTTGAGTCAAATCCACACGGCTGACGGAGCCTGACTAACTGAGAGCCCCAGGTTTGTCACGATAAACAGCTAGAGGGTGAGCTGCAAACAAAACTAGCCACAGAGAGCTGGCAATGGACGTACAAAGTATTTATGCAAAAATACCAGTCCTGGGCAACAGGTAGGCTCCTGGGAGCTCAGCTATCACTGAGGAGCAGCCAGGCCTCACGAAAAGTCTTGCATGGCTCAGGAAACTCTGACAGATGGAAAACATGATCAAGAAAATAAGGGCTAGACAGCTAAACCTCCATTGTTTCCAGTCTCTGTTTATCTCCTGAACTGAGTGAGCACCGGCACTCACCTCTCATTCAGTCTGGTGCCTTAACGCACAAGATAACACACAGCTGTTTTCTTCAAAGGATCTAGCATTTTACTCAGAAAGTATGCAGCGAGCATTCGCAGTCTCCTGGACCCTGAGTTCATGGCAATGTGCAAGACAGAAAAAAAAATGTTGTTTTTTTTTTTTTTCCTTTATGGAAGTTGCCTTCTGATTCGGGAGAAAGACATGTAAATAAATGCACAATTTCATATCAGGCAGTGCCAGGCGGCATGCAAAAAGTTAAAGAAAGCCAAAGAAGGATGGTCAGTCTGTGGGGTGTGATGTGTGTTGTAAGTTCTGACTGGGTCTGTATGCCCAAGCCTCAGCCTCATGGGAATGGGAAGGCCTGATCTATCCTGGGTCAGGCTCAGGGAAATGACAAGGCCTTCTGTGGTCTAAGTCTAAATGCTGACAATGTGTATAGAAAGTGCCGGCTGCATGTCCCCGGTCCCAGATGACTGCTCCCGTACGGATGCCCCATATTGTGATGAACTACATCCCCTGCCACTTTTGTCTTCATCTGTGCTGCTGCTGTTGATGCTGTGTCTTCATCTGGATGCACAGCCCACCTAACTGGAGGCTTTTCTGCCATGTCTTCATTCCCCAAATCATGTCAAGTCCAAAGTCACACAGACTGTGGCAAATGGCCCCACTGCTAAAAAAGGTAGTCAGAAAAAAAAAATCGATGTAGAGAACTTGCATTAGAGCCCAGACTTAATATGAACAAGTCATGTGGGCAGCAGAAATAGTAACACAAAGGCCAGGAGGTGCAGACGTGCTTGGAAGGAGACCAGGGTCTGTATAAGAACCCCAGGAGGGTCGGTGGACAGCAAAAGGTGAAACCCCAGAGGCTGGCGGGTGCCTGACCCTACAGAGCCCTGATAACGGCTCTGGATTTTATTCTAGGGGTGTGGGAGGTCATTTGAGCAAGGACAAGGTGTGATTTTTGCAGCCAAAGTCTGTGGCTCTTGGGGACTCCATTCCATCAGAGAAAGAGACAGAGAAGCAAACATCTAGACGGAGAGGAGACAGCCAGCAAGGAACAAGAAGAGTCACGAAGACCACGCAAGTGCCAGTGTTAACAGTGGAGACCGAAAGGCCAGGAGGGTTCACCCACTTCCTCTAGATAAGATGGAGAAAGACACATGGGCACATCAAATTTGTGCCCCTCCGGGTTGCAGATCTTTCATAAAAAGTGCAGCCTCCCCACCCCCACTCCCACCCCCACCCCCACCCCACTTCCATAGGCTGCTCTTCCCGGATGCACCCAGGCTCCTGTCACCGTCACTGTGAGTCACGGGCCCTCAACACCACTCTTTCTTCATTACTGGAATGTGCTGATTCTTCTACCTAAAGTGACAGCCTCCGCGTCGGATGCCCGAGGAGACAGTCATCACCTTTTAGCGGTTGGCTTAAACAGCGTCTCCTCTGGACGGGACTATGGTGTTTCTGTTGCTACACAGCACACAGTTCTGAAGTCTAGACAGGCAGCGGTGAACGAGAAGAAATAACACCTGTTCATCTTGCTTACTGGGGCTGGGTGGGTGCCACACCCCTCAGAAGTAAGTCACTGTGCCGTTCACCTGGGAGTACACAACCTCTGGGAAAGGAAGAGCCAAAGTAGAGTGGGAAAGAAATTCCCAGGATCTGGGGGGGGAACGGGGGGGAGGAGGTGGACACGCAGCACAATCTCATCTGGTTCTACGATGTTGGGTCGGGCTGACCCTGGCCCCTGGGGCTCCTCCGCAGGCAGCTAGCCCAGGGGCAAGCCTGTAACTGCATTCCAGCGCCAGCTCTGTCCCTGCTTAGAGGGGACTGGTGAAAGGGGCAGTTTCTGCTCCCCGGAGGGGAGGAGGCTCTGAAGGACGGTGGCTCAAGAGCCAGGCACAGAGAGAGGGAAGTGAACAGCAGCGAGAGGGTGGGCAATCTCCCTCTAAAGGATACTCATTCCCCCAATGAATAAAATGTTGATTAAGGGATCGAAGAGTTCCCGATCTTCACAGAAGACAGCTATTTTAGCCCCAAAAATGATGACCCTGACTTGGCTCAAATTAGCACCTGGAATAAGATCAAAGCTGTAAAACTTCCAACAAGGTGACCATGTTCTGAACTTCCACTTAGCAGCAAGGCATGGCTGGGAGGAAGAGCAGGTTTTGATTCGAAAGCCTTGTTGAGTTTGGCTTCTGACTGAGGCTACGCTTGGCTGTGTGATAGCAAAAAGTCCCTTCACCACTTCCGACCTGTCTTCTCAGCTGCAAAAGGAAAACAATGATAATTAATTTTCAGTGTCGCATGAGAATTAAATGAAACCATGCACTCAATCTTTTTGCTTATAGGGAACATAATAATGAGTATAAATTCGTGTGTTTCTTAGAAATACAGTGCAACGAGACAGTGTGTCTACAACATCTTGATTTGTTATTAACAAGACGCTATCTGCTCTGCTTTTTGTTTGTTTGGGTTAGGTTTGGGGTGTTGTTTTTTGTTTGTTCGTCAACTTGACACAAGCCACAGTCATCTGAGAAGAAGGAATTTTAACTGAGAAAATGCTTTCACACGATTGGCCTGTAAGCAAGTCTGTGGGGGTGTTGTCTAGATCAGTGACTGATACGGGGGGGGGGGGGCCCGGCCCACGATGGGTGGTGCCATCCATGGGCTAGTGGTCCTGAGTGTATACTGAGCAAGCCAGGAGAAGCTAGCCAGTAAGCAGCCTTCCTTCGAGACCTCTGCTTCAGTTCCTGTCCTGACTTCCATCAGTGATAGAGTGTGACCTGAGTTATAAACTGAAATCCAGTTTATAACTGCATTTCACGTTGTTTTGGTCATTTTGTTGTTGTTTTAATCACAGCAATAGAAACAAAGACAGCAACCAACTTCAATAGAAATATTGAGCTCTAAGTGTGCTAATTTATAAGTATGAAAATTGTTGAGGTGTTTTCTTTAATAAACTCATACAAGAGAGTTTGGGAAAAAAAAACCCTGAGAGAAAAATGAACCCCGGAAAACTCAGAGTCTTTTTCAATAGCTTATTATGCTCCCTGCTTTAATTGCCAAAATGTTGCTTCCTCATGGAAACTGCCTAATCTTGGAGGGGCGAAAACTCATCTGCCCGGAAAGAAAGTTAGAAAGAGTAACTGCAAAGACAGACACGGTGATGGGACAACTCTAAATGCCAAGAGACGAAGCCCTGAAAGCACAGGAGGAGACAGGACGGGCCAAATGCAGAGGGAGTGTTGGCCATACAGAAAAGCACGGAGCTCCGCAACTTATAGAACTTTACCAAAACATTACAAGCAAAACCAAACGGGGAGCAGCATCTGAGGATTGTAAGGGAAGAGACAGAACTGCCAAGGGAAAGTGCCTCCCTCCCCCAGTAATTAAGGGAGGGCAAACAAAACCAAGATGCCTCTTATCAGATGGGCCAAGGTTTCAAAGGGCACTCATCCCCATTACCGGCAAGTGTGTAGGAAGTGGGCACTCTCATAAGCTGTTGGTGAGAATTAATTTTGGTACAACCTTTCTGGAAGGCAATTTGGCAACACCAATAACAATTTAAGATCTGTAAACTCTTTGACCCACCTATTCCACATCTAGGAATTTACCCTAAAGAAGTCCTAAGACAAGTACAGAAACTGTCTCTATGAAATTCTTTTTCAGTGAGTTGTTTAGTACATAAATTTGAGAAGGTCTTAGTTTTAAATTTTATTTGTGTATTTATTATGATGAGCCTGTTCTTGGTGTGTGTCTCTGTGTGTATTTGTGTGTGTGTGTGTGTGTGTGTGTGATGTCAAGAGGGTGGGCTGCGTGCTGTGGAGTCAGTTCTCTCCTCTGTCTTTATGTGGACTCCAGAAATCAATCTCAAGTTGCCAGGCTTTCAAGGAAAACATTTTTTACCCAATAAGACATCTTGCTGACCCACAGAAGTACCTACATATAGAGGAATATGCAAAAATTACGGGATGCAAATGAAGTAGAGCATTAAAAATGGTTTTGTAGACCTAGCTACCTACATGAAAAGATAGCTCCAATGAATTACCAAAATGTATACAAAAATAGTAAGCATAACAGTCCCATTAATACTTATAGATGGAATTGGTAGTTCAATTATATATATATAATTATATATATATAATTATATATTATATATATTTTTATATATTTTTAAAATATTATATATATTGCTGTTTTTAGTGTAGCAAGCTTGAAAAAATATATTTACATTAAAAGAAACAAAAGGCATTTATAAAGTAACAAAAAGAGCAATAAACCTGCTTTTACAACCGTTATTTTAAGCTGCAATATTTGAAGTATGGTTTCTATTTTTCTTGATAAAATTTATTGAGATAGTCCCTGGCCTGTTCCAATATAATATTGTCTCTGGGACAGTTTGATTTGTTCTTCTCATCATGAGAAGACTGTCTGCCATTAAAAACTGAAATGTGAAGTTTCATGAGACCTCCCCCACAGTCCTAATCCTTCCCTAGGGGTGTCCGCCTTTTTCGGTTATTAGCTCAGAATCAAAGAAGGGAGTGTTCATTTCACACAAGTTACTAGCCTCCGTTCTCTGAGGACACCAAGGGCTTGGGCCTGCTGTTAACTTTATTCTAAAGACCCACGCAATTCCCTTTAAAAACAAAACAACAAAACCCAGTCCGTTCAGTGGAAAAAAGCAAGAATGTGTTCAGGGCTACAGAGATT
Source organism: Meriones unguiculatus (assembly GCF_030254825.1). Classification (NCBI taxonomy): domain Eukaryota; kingdom Metazoa; phylum Chordata; class Mammalia; order Rodentia; family Muridae; genus Meriones; species Meriones unguiculatus. The sequence continues at coordinate 86,412,015 of NC_083354.1, read as the reverse complement.
CGTCAACCACAGTAAGAAAGCTTGTTGCCTTAACACCCGGCCCCTCCAGCAAGATGGCATGAAGCTGAGTTCTGATTTTACTTACTCGGTTTGTAACTTCAGCAAATTACCCTCAGCTCCAGGTTCCACATCTGTAAAATAACTGTATTACCTGTCTTCAAATGATTATTGTGAAAAACACAAAAGGAATCCCATGTACAGAACGGAGCCCAGCGTCTGACGCTGCGGTGGAGGGCGCAAGGGCCCCCATCACCGGCTGTGGGATTCGTTTCTACAGGTCACAAACTGGGCAGCCTCCTGGCTTGTTCAAGCAGTTACCTGCAAGATTCAGTTCCTGCGAGCTGTGGGGCCAGGGGCCTCTCCCCCAAGGCTGTTTGCATCAGGATACCATGCTTCATCAAGGTGAGCATGGGAGAAGAGCACAGGGAAGGAGCGAGGGAGCAAGGTGGCAATCGCAGGCTTGTAGAGCCCAGTCCTGAGCATGACACCAGGTTACCATAGTCTTTTTTTGTACGTGTAACCCACCAGGCCCAGCCCATGCAGTGGAGACAGTTTATATGAAGAAATAAACACATGGAGGCAAGGATTATCGGGAGCCTTTTTCTTTTTTTTCTTTTTTAATTTTTTAATTATTTTATTTTTATATTAATCACAGGTTGTTTACTTTGTATCCCAGCCGTAGTCCCCTCCTTCATTCCCTCCCAATCCCATCCTTCCTCCCTTATCTCCTCCCTGCCCATTTCCAAGTCCACTGCTAGGGGAGGTCCTCCTCCCCTTCCATCTGATCCTAGCTTATCAGGTATCTCCAGGACAGGCTGCCATGTCCTAGCAAAGCTGCTCCTCCCTCGGGGGCAGGGGGGGGAGGTAAAGGAGCCAGTCATTGAGTTCATGTCAGAAATAGTTCCTGTTCCCCTTACTAGAGAAACCCACTTGGTCTCTGAGCTACCATGTTGGTTTTTTTAATATTATTTTGTTATCATTTTATTTGTTTGTTTGTTTGTTTACATAGCATTCTGCCTGCATGTGAGCCAGAAGAGGGCACCAGATCTCACTATAGATGGTTATGAGCCACCATGTGGTTGCTGGGAATTGAACTCAGGACCTTTAGAAAGAACAGCCAGTGTTCTTAACCTCTGAGCCATCTCGGGGGGGGGGGGGGCATTTTCAAAATGCTCTCTCAGATCAACCTTCCAAGTTAACACTAACTTCTGAGAAGTATCGGGAGTGGGTTTTGTAGATATTGAAAACCAAAACAAATAGCTAAATGCCCAACTGAGGTTAATAGGTCATTTTATTTGAATTATTGTCTATGTTGACACGGTGATGAGTAGTTCATGGACAGATTCTGCCACAAATGAAGAGCGGGTGCTACGAAAGTCTACTTTGACACTTATATTACAAAATAGTGAGGGTTTCTCACTTATTTCAAAATATAACCCAACTCTGCTTTACCCAACCTTTAAAGGAGTTGGACACTACCCAGGCTCTTGGGCCACCCCTCCTGCACACTCCCTCCCCAAAGCAAAGCTATATAGCCCAATATCCCAGGTCCATCCAAGCCTACCTTACTGTCTTCTGGCTCTTAACTGCCCAGGCTATTGTTTCCTCTTCGAAGCTTACTTGTGTGTGAGAAGCGCCTGTGTTTTCTTCATCTCTCACAGCGCCCGAGAGATTTTCTGTTGTTTCCTTTGAGAAAGCAATTCAGTCCTTCCAGGATATATTGATTTGTTTTCCATTACTGTAACAAAATACCTAAATTGAGGTAATGTGCAAAGAAAGGGGCCTAATTTAGTTCATAGTTTTATAATTCCAGAGAGTTGTATGGACACTAGCTGAGCTCAAGAGAAGACAGCTTTAGCTATATAACACCACAGTAGATGTCACCATGGTGACAAGAGGAAGAGGACACATAGTAACACAGGAGCCAGAGAGAGGGGAGAGACTGGTTTTGCTCTTTAAGTATCAATTCTGTTGAAGGAATGAGCTGTAGGTCCCATAAGAAACAGGGAGACTGATAACAGTGGTCTCAATGACTCGTATTTATTTTTAAAGCCTCCACACCTTTCAATATTGCCAAACCCAGGACCAAGCATACAGTGTGACCCTTTGGGAGACTCACTCAGACCACAGCATTCTGTCCCTGAACCCTATGCCATGAATTTTTATGCAATACTTATTCTTTCATCTCCAATGGTTCCAAAATCTCAACTTGCTCCAACATCACTCAGATGTCCAAAGTTTCATTTGAGATTCAAGACAAATTCTGGCCAGATACAAGTCAGTAAAAATGAATATAATTTTTTTTACCAGTTATTTACTTCCAAGATACTAGACCAGGACAAGAGTTCCTACGGGGAAAACAGGAAATAGAAAGGAGAAATAGGCCTATACCAAGACCAGATCTCAGGAGGAAAAATTTAAATCTTATGGCTAGAAGCTGGACTCCAAAGCCCAGGGAGCTCTAACCATGGCTTTGGGGGCTCTGCCCACATGCCAGCTGCAGTTTCTGGGCTACCTGCTGCTCTCTGCAGCTTCTAGAAGCTGGTTTGGCAAACTCTGTCCTACTCTCCCAAGATTCCAGCTGCAGCTCTGTGCCTGCAGAGCCACTAAACTTTCTTCCAGTGGGGAAACTCTGTGAAGACTCCCTAAACCTTCTTCCAGGGGGGAGTCTCTTGCGGTTAGAACCTCGCAGCTTAATTCTTGAGCTCTCCTGTGAATCTGTGGGAGCTTCCATGACCCTGTTTTACACCTGTGCACTTTCAGAACCAGAACAGTGTGTGTGCCAGTAGCGTGGTCTGTACCTATACTCACTTAGTCCACAGCAGAACCTACATGGAGTTTCCACTGCTGGATAACAGAACACAAAATCCATGGCGGCCTTGAACAGAACACCCATGGAGAATAAGAACTTTGTCAAGATCAAGAGGTCAGCTGGACATCCAAATGAAAAACAGTGAGCATAGGCCAAAATTAATTTAATAGACACAAATATGAGTATGAAAAATTACTCAGCTCCTAAGAGAAAATATGAAAACATCTTTTCTAACTGGAGATGTGCAAATTCTTAGGCACCAAAACATTAATTCAAAAAGAAGCATTGATGTATCATAATTTTTGTAACATAAGCATCAATAATCAAAATTTTTGAGTACTAAATGATATTTTAAGTGAAAATATAGCCATAGATTATATATAAATTATATATGATCAGTTATATATAATGTATTTTATATATGTTTATTACCAAAGTACTTATACACGGAATATATGTTCTTAGATCAACAATAAAAACTCAGCCGAACTTTAGAATGAGCAAGCACCCATGTTGGTCACTTTTCTGTTGCTGTGATAAAACACTATGACCAAGGCAAGGTATAGAAGAAACTTTGTTTTGGCTTATGGCTCCAGATGGTTTGTAATAACAGGGAAGCATGGCAGCTGGCAGCAGGTGTTGACAGCAGGTGTGGCAGCTGGAGAGGCAGCTGGAGAAGAAGGCTGAGCGCTTGCATCCTTCAGCTCAAGCCTGAAGCAGAGAGCAAACTGCACTGGTCCGAAGCTTTTACTCTCAAAGCCTGCCTGCTATTCTGAACTCTCTCCAGGAAGGTCACACTCTCTAAATAAACCCCCACAAACAGAGCTGCCAACTGGGTACCAGGTGTCTGAGTACCTGAGATGATTGACCATTCAAACCACCACATACCTGAACAGCATTTCACACCCACACACAAATTGAATCCTCGTGGCCATAATGTGCATGGAAAATGCTTTCAGCATTTAGTTAGCATTGAAATGCACATTAAAGCTGCAGCGGGTATCATGGTCTGCACTTGAAATGGAAAGGAAGAAAACTGGACCACAGCAAAGCTGTTAAGGAGTTGTAGAGGGACTAGAACCTCACATTACTGATTGGAATGAAAACATTACGATTACCTTTGGGAAAATATTGGATGGTTTCAGTTAAAGGGAATCATCACCTATCCCATGACTTAGCAATTCTGCTACTAAATTTGTAACCGTGAGACACACATTCTCACAAAAGAGTTGTGTAAGAAGAACTCCCATGGGAAATGTGTTCACAACAGCAGAGAAGCATTGAAATGCTCCCAAATGTCTATTACAGGAGAATGGGCAAATACTTTGTTTTTATACAGGTTCATCTTCCATGTGTAAAATACTACACAACAATAAAAAGTAATGAATCCCCTGGGCTGCAACAACATGAAACTAGACATGTCTACGTGTCTACTAATGAGCACTTTAGAATTCTACTTGACTTTCAGAAATAGGCAGAACTAGTCTATGGGTTGACTAGACAGAATCATGACCTAATTTTCTCTGGTGATGAATATGTTTTAGGTTTTGAACTAAGTGATGGTTACATAATTACATGCACTTTGGCCTTTGAATTAACATTCTTAATACACAATATAAATGAACATTGAAGAACACTAAAAATTAGCATTGAAAATGTTCTCTTCTAATTGAGCAAAATTCTAGGCTCACTTTCATTGCCTCCCTTGTGTTAGTGACATGTCTCATTGCTGTGTCAAAACACTCCAGAAAAGCAGTTCAGTGGATGAAGGGTTATTGTGGTTTATAGTGCTAGGGTACTGATTATCATGAAGGGGAAGCAGGAGTTTGAGGCAGCTGGTCACAGTGCATTCTCAGTCCGGAAGCAGAGAGAAAAGGATGCTGGCACTCAGCAACTACTCTCCTTTTTATGCAGCCCAGGAATTCAGCCTAAGGAATGATACCACCCACAGTGATCTTCCTACCTCAAGCAACCTAATCTGTAGAGAATCCCACAAAGGTGTGCCAAGAAGTTTGTTTCTCAGATGATTCTTCATCCCAAGAACCTGTCTTAATCCTCAAACCCTTCAAAAGTAGAAAAGAAGAGAAAAAAAACAAAAACAAAACAAAACAAACAAAAAAAAACAGCTCGCAACATTCTGCTGTGTCCTATTTGGGGAATATACTCATGTATCCTCCCCTGTTGAGAATGACTGGGTACTTGTGAAGTAGTCACTGTACCATCAAAATGCATAGACAGATTCATGGATCCACAGATTGGCCTAGAACTGGCCGTCTGGGCTCCTTGGGAATGCAGGAAGAACGCCAACTCCCACTCATACACCCTGACTCCTGGCTCAACCAGAAATTCAGGAATGGTTTCCTTCCACTCTCACAGGACAGTGGGTGGGGGACTGGGAGATTCTGACTCCCTGCCGTTTTTCTCATGGCTTACTTGACAGAAAGAATAGTCGGGTTGAGGGAGTGGGGAGGGGGGATCATCTCCGTAGACAGGAGGCTGACAAATCAGCTCTAAGATCTAAGATTGTTCAAAGGAATCAATCTATTCATAGGGCTATCCAAACTGACATAGAGTGGGTGTCTAGCTGACAGGGGGTGTCAGAGCTGAGTCTGAAGATTAAGGGAGTGTGTTTAGTAAGACAAACTTTTCGTGCACACAGGAAGGGGTGGGGAGGGGGTCAGTGTGTTCCCAGGGTCTCTGCTGACAGTGCATCTGCTACCACAGTCTTTCTCCACCCTCCATGTTACTTGCTGTGTGATACAGAACTAGACTCAGGCTTTGGGGCCAAAGGCACAATCTGCATGTTGTAGGGGTTCACCAAGGTCACCGTCTCTAAGCAAGGCAAAAGCCACAGTTCTAAGCAATCTCGGCTCCAATACAAGGAAGCCATACTCCAATACAAGGAAAGCTGGCTGAGTTAGTCCCACTGTCTGACCCGTCCACAGTCTTTTACCCTTAACTTCCAAGGATGTTGAAATCTTCTCCTGCCTTACCATTCATAACACTTCGCCAAGAAATACTGACAACTTTACAAAATTATTTATTTATGGACTATTTTTTCAGTCTTACACACATCAGTATTTAAGACTTAGAAACCAGTATATGCATGAACATACGGGGAAAAAAAACTTTTTGGTGAACTCTTAAAAGAATAAATGTGGAACCCTCAAGTTCCAACTTTATAAGTTAGTGATAAGCTCCCCTCCCTGCCCCCACAAGCAGCCCTTTGAAGGGGATAAGAGTCATCTTCAATAAAAAGACCTTTCCTATGACGTGAAACAAACAAAAAGGAGGCCACTGGCCATTCTCACATGCTATTTGCTCCTGTTAAATTCGAGTGTGTGCAGTTATGCTGTCTCCTGCCACCACTTTTGAATGAGCCCTTCTAATTAAAACTGAAAGCTATTTGTATTTTTCATATTGAAAAAAAAAGCATTGCTCTGCCTGCCAAAGAACCACAACATCACCTGTGAGAGTTAAGGAAGAGAGGAAGCTACCTTGGCAAACATATTGAAGAGCCACAAAATCTGAACATTACAGTTGCCCACTGTTCACCGTGCTTGAGGTCCCTAAACATGTGAGAGCATGTGAAACCAGCCCTCCAGCAGTGCCACAGGAAACCTGTTGACAGGGCATTTCCTCATTGCCACACCCTTATTCTTGTGGCCACACTGATGTATCTCCCCTCAGTCCCAGGTCCACATGGCTTCTGCTCAGTGGACCAGAGATGGAGTAGGATAGAAAGGGAGCCTTGAGGTATTAGCAGACACAGAAGCAGTTATGTGTTCAAGATAGAACATGGAGGGTAAGAAAAACTAAAGGTCACGATAGAGACCTCAGATGCTCCAAAAGTTTGACAGGACATGGTGACAGACAGATTTGGGGACAAGGAGTAACTGTGCAAACTGATGGGTCATTACTTGTGGTGACTCTGCCTTCTTTATGATGAGCATCTTGATAGCAAGAATGTTGTCTTCATGTGTGAGGCTTCCTAGCACCCTCAGCTGTGTGGTTGCTCCCAAGAGAAGAGAAGAAGGAATATGGAAGGCATGAAACGGGAACCGGAACAACAGCAGGAGGAAAGCAACCAGGGAAGTACCATTTCTCCAGAGATTCCTAGGGTAGCCTTCCTGTGACAGAGCCTTGGTGGCTTGGTCACATTCTGATATGGAGGAGGCACCATCAAATAGCCTGGGTAGAGAATCCAAATCTGTGTTCAAGTGAAGCAGCTGGTTTGGGAGATGGGGTGGGGGCCATGAAGGCCAGTTCCAGGAGCTGGCACAGAGGAAGGAATCCTGAGCCAGGCAAGCACACGAATACTTCCAATCTTTACCAGGAGACAATCGCACCCTCAGCACTGTCAAGACACCTGAAGTGAAAATAGCTGCACTGGTTCCTTGTGCCACTTAAAGAGAAAGCAGTGAGATAGATTTGGAGAACTCAGGTGGACCAGTTGAAAACAGGGGCCAGAGATCTGCTGGCAGTAAGTATTCCTGTGTGTGACTGCTGCCCAGCTTGCCGGAGAGAATTACGACTTTGATGTAGCTAGGAGGGCCTGGAGCTTCGTTCACAAAGGCAAGCCTGCCTTTGTCACAGGCTCCTCTCAACACTTCCAAATGACCTTTCCCCAAAGGGCTACAGTCCACATCTTTTACAAACTCCTATTTATTTTCTCCCAACTGTAATTTATCTCCATTTGACACTGGAGGTCCTTGAGGCTAATAAATCATGAGACTGCTTGCCTAGAAAAATATTTTTGGTGGAAAGACTCTATCTCAATCTAGAGGAAACACTCACTGTCTGAATTCCAGCAAACCTGTGCTATGATACCATATGGCTGAAATCTTGCATGCTGCCCAAAGCTAAGAGGTAAAGCATGAATTAAAGCACGGCAGTGCTATTGACCCAACATTCTTGCTCTCTGATATAAATTTGGTCCTCTAGTAGGAAGGTGGAGTACAGGATGGGGAGAGTTAGAAAAAAATTCTCCTACTCTGGCCTTAATGAGAACTTTTTGTTTAGTCTGGAGAAATGCAAAGGACACAATTCTTAGAGTTAGTACTTTCCAAAGCGCCTTTGTTTGTATATGCTATGTACACCAGAAGACTGCCAGAGTTCAGAACCCATCTCTAAAATGCTCTTGAGTCTGCATAAGTTAAACAGTGAATTCAACTAGTGTGATCCCTCCTAACATGACTTTAAATTGCTGGGTATTTATAGGAATTTCCTGAACGGTCTCTCCAGTCAGACAATGCTTGCCCCATTTTTCAAATGGAAAAATGTTTTGATAAATAGCATGGCATGGACAGTTTCTTTTAATAGAGCCCTATTGCTGCCCAGTCTTTCTCTCCACGCTCCGACTTTCTCAAGAACAGCATTAAAAGCAGATACCCACATTCTGAGAAAATCCAGCATTGCGTGTGATTTAAAAGTAGACGACTTTTACCAGATTACCTGAAAACAGAGACACGGGCATGGGAAACTCTTGCTGTAGATTCTGATCCCTAAGGGGCAATTGTCTGAGTGATACCTTAAAGCTTTATTTAACAGAGTGTGGATCCCCTCCCCATCCCACCCAACTTGAGTAGTTGACCTATGGATACAAAAAGATGAAATTATCTATGCAATGTGTGTGTATGTGCATATATGAGCTTCCAGTGGCTTCTTCTGCAGCTGATGGGTCATTACTTGTTGTGACTCTGCCTTCTTTATGATGAGCATCTTGATAGAAAGAATGTTGTCTTCATGTGTGAGGCTTCCTAGCACTCTCAGCTATGTGGTTGCTCCCAAGAGAAGAGAGGGAAGAGAAGTGGGATCTAGAAGAAGGAGTATGGAAGACATGAAACATTATCTCTAGAGATAATGTTGTAGTTCATAGGTATTGTCAAAGGTAGCCTGAATATATATATATATATATGTATATATGTATGTATATATATATAGGCTGATATACATATGAATATATATTTATATGGGCTGAATAGTGTTTATGTGTAACAACAATCAAAGAAAAGGAGAAAATATTTAAAAAGAAAAAGAGGGCAGGGAGGGGTGGTTCATAGGAGGAATTCATGGGAAGGGTAGGAGAAAGGAAAGGTACGGGGAAATGATGTACTTGCAAATTTTAACTTTAAAAAAATTAAAATTAATAATTTTATTGATAAAACTGATAATACAACATACCTTAAAGCATTACTGGACAATTAGATGGCATAAACTATATGACAAATTTAGCAAAGTTGTTAGACTCGTGCCATTCAAATGGCTCAGGAGGCAAATGTGCCTAATGCCAAGCCTGATGACCTGAGGTGGATCCCCAGAGATCCAAGACCTTGTGGTTTGAGAGACAACTAGTTTCCAAAAGCTATCTTCTGGCCTCCCACCCCTGTGTGCTATGACACAATTGTGCTCTCCTCCCTCTCTCTCTCTCTCTCTCTCAAAAACACAAAATAAATAAATTTTAAGTCCTAGATTATAGTAAGTTTTCAACAAGTATTTTCTGATATTTCTTGTAACGGATGCTTTAGGGAGATGATTAAAGAACACAGTATTTAGAAGACGACGACACTGGTTTTTGCTTTGTTTCTGAGACAGAAGCTCACTGTGAGGGGAGCTGGAACTTGTGTGCACCGCCACACGGGTGCTGTACTGGTTAGATTTTTGTTATACTGTCTAGAATAGCCTAGAATATTTGTTGCTTTCCTGTTGGTGTTATGAAACACCGTTGCAAAGGAAACTCAAGAAATAGTGAGGGGTTTTTTTGGTGTTTTTTTTTTTTTTTTGGCTTATGGCTCTGAAGGGACACAAGTCTACAGTGGCTGACTGAAGGCTTGGCACCAAGCCACACGCAAGGCAGCAGGAACTGGAAGCTGAGAGCTCACATCTTGAACTACAAGCAGGAAGCAGAGAGCAAACCGGAAGTAGGAGGGGCTTTGTAGTCTCGGTGACGTACTTCCTCCAGCACGGTTGCACCACCTAAACAGTGCCACCCACTGGGGGACCGAGTGTTCAAAGAGACTATGGAGGATGTCTCATTCAAACCGCTACACCTGCAAAGAGTGAAGCTCAACTGAGGAACTGCCTCCCTCACATCGGACCATGATCGTGGGCGTGTCTATGGAGGCAGTTCTTGATTAATGATTGATGTGCAAGGGCCTGCCTCACCGTGAGCGGAGCCACTTTTGAATTGGGCCTGGGTAGTATTACAATGCAAACTGGGGGAGCCATGAGGAGAAAGCCAGTAGGCAGCATTCCTCTGTGGTCTCCGGTTCCTTCCTCCAGGTTCCTGCCTTGACTTCCGATCCTGACTTCCCTCAGTGCAGGAGTGCAACCTCACACTTGTAAGATGAAAGAAAGCCTTTCCTTCAAAAGCTTCTTTTAATCCTATTATTTATCACAACACCAGAATGCAACCTAGAACAGGTGCAAGTCTGTTTTATAACTGCGGACATCACCATCACATGAGCAAAAGGGTAGAACAGAGCAGAGATTCATGAAGCACTTTCTGAACATCAGTCAGACTCTGAGCCCCTCTGAAAGTAACATTATATCTGCTTTACCAATGAGGCGACCAGGCTTAGAGTGCCCACTCTCTTCAAGACAGCTCGCCTTTGCTCAGCAGAGTCAAGATGGAACAATAATAATTACATTTAAAAAAAATGTCAACGTGTGAGGGGGCTCCTCCAGGATGACATGCAGATAATTACACCCCACACTGTCAGGAAGTTTAGATATCAGAGAATTCCCTGAGAACTGATAGCAGGCATGGCATAGCTCGTCAACAGGAGAAGGAGTCATAGTTGCCGCTGAGCACTATAATCCAGTTAGTAGAGACACAGTGCTAAGGGAAATATACAAAGATGGAAGTAGACGAAACAAGAACTGACAGAATTGGGGGAAGAAGGGAGGAAAAAATAGAATTATAGCCTTAGGAACATGAGGTTCCTATTGGATGCAGTGGTTAGTAAATTCTTCCCTCACAGAAATACAAGAAGAGGCCTGGAGGTCACGGTGAGGAAAATGAGGGGGGAAAAAAAGAGGATGAAGTTGACCAAACAATAACAAAACAACCCAAAGAGATTTAGAGAAGAAAATGACAAACATAGAAGAGACTAAATGACCAAATATGGAAACTGACATCCCTAAAGGAAGGAAACCCACATAACAAAGTAGTGAACGTTCTAGTTCAAAGGTTCTTCATGCCACCGCAGGGGAGGGTCAACCCCAGGGTCAACCTACAGAGCTGACAACCCCAGGGTAAGTCAGTCCTGGTTAGAAAGCAAACCGTCCCCTACAGAGCTGGGCCAAACCAGTTTCCTCGGAAGCAGCTTTATCAGCCACTACCAAGAGGGTGACATTTCAGAAAATAAAAATAATCTGTCCGGTATATGGAGCTGAGAAGCTGGCTCAGTGGGCTGAAGTGCTTGCTGAGAAAGCATGAGGACCCAGGTTCAAAGCCCAGAATTCATGTCAAGGTCAGTTGTTGTGTGGTATGCTTTTGTAATCCTGGAACGGGACAGGTGAGGCACAAGATCCCGGGGACTTGTGGCCAGTCAGTCTGTCTAGCTAAATCCGTGATTTCCAGGCTTAGTGAGAGACCCTGTTCCAGAAATTAAGGTTGAAGGCAATTGAAGAACCCTATATCCTCCTCTAGCACAAGCGCGCGCACACACACACACACACACACACTCACACCCCCAAATGATTACCTAGGTATCAGAGCCATATTTTCTTGGCAAAATGTAGGTGTCATTTAAATCTGCATCTTGTTGCTAAAAAAAAAAAAAAAGTACCAGAACAATCTCAGCACTTTTAAGATTATATGTATACACACACACACAAACACATACACACACACACATATATACTCCAAGTCAGTTATAGAGAGTATATAAAAGGGAAAAAAAGAAAAGTAAAATCCTGCTAGAAAATGGTAGAGCATTGCCAACAATGCGCTTAAGAGTAAACAAACAACAAACAAACAAAATGTGAGCCAAGGACTTCATATTCCACCCATAGAAATAGAGAAATGTGTAGGCATTTCTGAACACACAGGTGCTCAGTCACAAGTGTTTATATGAGGAAGTGTCAGAAAACAGGTATCATCCAAGTGGGAGGTTACTAAGAAGGTCCCAGGAAAGGAACTGCTGGGTCTTTGAAGCTTCTGATCCAATCCATTGAAAGGAAACACCTAGAACAATGTGGATGTTGTTTATACAACAGAATGTAAATATCACCAATGCTGGTCCAGTACATGAGACATATTAATAAAATCTTTAAGGTGAGGAGAAGGAAGGGATTGATGGGGGGATGACACTAGCTTTGCAACTCTCCCAGCCAGGAGAGCAGGCTCTGAGGTGGGAACAGAGCTGCCCTTTCCAACAGCATCCCCTGAAATGGTGGGTATTTGAATCCATTCTGTCCTATCTGGTTCCTGAGAGGCTGACCCTGAAATGAGGGTTTATTGTGGTGAATTTGTTACATTCAGGAAGTGTGCTCAGAGAATCTGGGATAAGAGCAAGGGAAATGGGGCCCGAGCAGAAAAAACAAACAAGAGTGAAGTTTTAGCCAGAGTCCCAGGCTGGGCATAAGCCCCAGGTGTGGGCTTCTGTCCTCTTCCAGTCCCTGGCTATGGAGGAAAGAATCCAGGCCCTCCTAGATGGCACTCCATCTGTAGGTAACGAGGCTCTGGTACCCCAAGGGTAGAAAGCTATAGGCACAAGAAACCCAGGCCCCTGAGCCCAGAAGAAGTGAAGAAAACAGTGCAGGTGGAAGATCTCAAGAACCAGGCCAGAGAGGCTGAGGAAGCCCGGGCGTTTCTGAGACAGCTCTGGGATCCACCAAGCGAGGAAAGGGAGAGGCGTGTTCAGCCTTTTTTAAGGGAAACCACCTAGAGCAGCTACACTCCCTACTAGATAACTTATTCAAAGTAAAGAGATTGAATTTTACAGGTCAACAGAGAGAAGAAGTGGCAATTCTTTCACATATATCCTGAAACTTCAGAGCGGCAGCAAATGTCTTATAAATCTGCCTTACATGCTGCTGCGCAGAAACCGGACTCACACCTGCACACAGATGTTTACATTCTCAGAATACATCTCTGGAGAGAGAGATGCAAGCAGCTGACAGTAGCTATCTCTGCGAAGGGGAGTCGGAGAGTTTACAGGCAATAGAAGCCTTTTGAGTTCTGACAATAAACGTATTTTTAGAAATTACTTACATTTTAAAATTGTTTTAACTGATAGGGAAAGAAAAGCAAATTGAAATGGGAAATTAAACAAGAAAGTAAGCCGGACCCCGGGAGATAGGTAAAGCTTAGTTTGCAAAATACACAGCGTGGAGTCTGACAAATTCACTATAGAATAAAAGCCAAAATTGGCTCTAATTTTTTGGTTACCAGCACGGAGAAAGGAGTAACTTCATTCTGCCAAAGAGCAAACGGTTTGCTCAGGAAAAACAAAGCTCCTAAAACTACAGTCAGGATTACATGTTTTTGTTTGTTCTCATGTGAATCATAAAAGGCAGTGAAGAATGCCTTTACTGACATTCTTAATTTTGAAAAAACCAGAGCAAAATAAAATCTCCAGGTCTACGCCGCTTGCTGTCTCTAGTTACAAGAGCTAAAGGTCATCAGTATCAGCCTCAGCAAATCAGATGGAAAGAAAATGAAGGAGCCTGGAGCCCTGGACAGTGAGTGCACTGGGCCCTCCGCCACTGCTGTTTCCCAGCCACCTAATCTGAGCCAGATGCCGCCAGCTGTGCACCGAGGATGTCAGGATATCGTCTCCCAGCTCTTTTTCTTTACATACTGCTTGAGCTTTGAGGCCTGAGCAGGTCTTGGTTAGGCAACCACGGTTGTCGCCTCTCTGTGCTGTCTAAGAGATGCTATCTAGCAGCCGGTAATCTGCCTTCTGGTTCTGACAACCAACGGGCTCTTCCCCGCTTTCGCAATGTCTCTGGCTGAGCCTTAGGTGTGGGGTTGTAAATGTAGCAATTAGACCTGAGTACCCCACGGTAACGGATTCTTTGTCTTTTGACCACTTGTAGATCAACGCAATCGTTTCCATCGGTTGCGAAAGAAGCTCGTTTGATGGTGCCTGTGAGCTACACTTATCTACCGATATAAGCAAAAGTATTTAGGATACAGCTAGAAACGGCGGCAATTCCAATGAAAACAGCCCCATAGGCTCATACAGAGCGGCACTGTTGGGAGGTGTGGCCTTGCTGGAGTAGGCGTGGTCTTGTTGGAAGAAGTGTGCCCCTGAGGAGGGCTTTGGGGTCTCAGATGCTGCTTCTGGATCCAAATGTAGAACTCTCTCAGCGCCATGTCTGCCTGTGTGTCACCATGCTTCCTGCCGTGGCAATAATGGACCAAACCTCTGAACTGGCCAGCCTCAATTAAATGTCTTCTTTATAAGAGTTGCTGTGGTCATGCTGTCTCTTCAGATACAGAAACCCTAACTAAGACAGAAATTATACTGGTGGTAGTGGGTTCCCCTCTGGGGTCAGCGACCTCTCCAGCTATGGAAAGCTGGCTAGGTTTATGGTATCACGCATGATGTCAGGGCAGGCCTGACATCCAATTAGAAAGCTGCTGGTTACCCCTGAGAAAAAAAGTGCCACTATTGTACCACCGGGGATTTTCACTGGGCTGGTCATTACCAAGGTCTATGGGCCTTGAAGCGGGATAGGACTTTGATCACGTTTCTCCCTTGATAGCTGGCATAGTGCCTTTGGATGCAATGGGAGCTAGTTCTCAGGGAGCAGGCTTCCAGGTCAGGTCCATCCCTATCCCTCCAAACTCTGTGTCTGAAGTGTACAGTGTCTTCAACCATGGGTTTGACCTTCAAGTTCTGGGAGCCAACCAAAGGCAATGACAATAAGCTGTACTGTTTGGGTGTCTCCTGGACTCCACTGACCGACAACTGGAAGGGAAGCTTTCTGTGTTTAGCACTGGGTTTTGGTTAGCTAGTCCTTGGCACTTGAGGCAAAGATTATTGCCCCGTGTGACCGGCTTCTCTCTCTCTCTCTCTCTCTCTCCAATATCTAGGCACTGAAATTTTCAGATGAGAAGGCCACTGTGAGAATTGCTCCTGGTGAATGGCAGAAGCAGGGGTCAGACCATGTCCCTCTGAGCCTCAGTCTTTACATGCGCTATAGTCTGCAGGGAGAAACTATGCAGGTGGGTTGCTTGAAGCCATCAAGGTGAGCAGACAAGACAGAAGATGGCCTCCAAGTATGAGTGTTCAGTGATTACAGAGGAAGCAACTTTGAAGGAATATATATATATATATATATATATATATATATATATATATTTTTAACTTGTACAACTGCCCAGATGACTCACGCCCTTTCTTATCTCTTGTCTCCAAATCCTTGGGTTCTAATGTGATGTATCAGACCACGGAACCCAGAGGGGTACTCCCCCCAAGAGGCTGGCCTTCTGTCCCGAGGCACGGCATCTTCACCAGGGCACCTGTTAGGGGTGCCAGCTACAACTCGATATCCCTTCACCACTTGCTCCTGCTTTCATCACAGGGTCGGGAGAGAGCTCTAAAACTTGGCCAAAATCTTTGGTGACTGTTTTCAAAAAGTCTTTCTTTCCTCCCAGCCGTTCAGTTCTGCCGGGAAAGGCAAAGAGACGCTCTTTTGGAACTGAGCTTGCTGAGGGGTTGCCAGGGTTTGGCCATCTCTGTAAAGGTCATTGTGTTTTTGCAAAGGTCATTGTCTGTTCATGAAAACCCCGGCAAAGCATGCCAGAGCAGGAAAGCCACCAGCTTGCCAAGTTCGATGTCCCAGTCACCTGCCCTTCCTGCCCTAGGAAGGATGTAGAACGGTCTCTGGGGGAAAGTCATCAGATGGGGTTTTTTCCTTTCTCACTCTTAATCAGCCTCACGCACAGTGATTCTCAGAGTCCTCGGCCGCCTCCTACGTTAAGAGCCAGCAGCTGCTGGGTGTTGCACCGAGCGAGAAAAGCGATATGACATTTGCAGCCATCCGGAGTGTAGATCCTCCTGCTCTGAATGGCATTTCTGAGACATCAAGCCCTGAGGAATACCTTTCCAGAGCAAGATAGAAAACGGGTACTGTGGGCAGAGGTCCTGAGTGGGATGGGGGTGTGAAGCGGGAGGGGCGGGAAGCATCAAGCAAGCAAGTCACGAGTCACTGGCTCTTCAGAAAAGTGTCTCTGACAGGAGAACTGGGGCAGGATGATTTTGGCAGGCCTTGTGTTGTGTTAGCTGTGCAAACCTTTTCTTTCCTCTCAGCAGCCTCTTGGTAATTGGGTGGGAGCTTCTTTTCACATTTCACAGAGGCACTGGTTCCTGTCAGGTGTTCTGAGGCCCCACATCGGGCCTGTGTGGCCAGCCAACTCATAGTAGGTTGTCGGAGAAGATTTCACACTGTGGCTTTCTGGCTGCTGGAGGCATCTCCATGCACCCCCATTCCATAGTTTTCACACATTAGTCAAAAGCAACTCTTATGTCTACAGTGCATTTTAAAGGGACAGGATAAAGGATCTATAGTGTCACCAGGGACAACTACCATTTGGCTGGAAGCTTCCAGGCCTTTTGTGTCCTGACTGAAGGTGCTTCCCTTCCCAGGGTGCCTCTGTCTTGCCTCTCAGTGAGCAGATAGAAACTTCAGGAGCACGAATAATAATTATCTTTATTATTTCCCTTTCATTTTCCTATCCCAAGAACCACTGTTTCTACCATACCCTGCCTCAATCACCCACACTCAACAAATACAAACATAGCCCTCAGGGAGAGCAAAACATCAGTGAAAGACTCCCTCAAAAAAGCCTCCACAGACCCTGTACCAACCCTCGCACCCGAGTCAATAACCCCAAGGGTTTCCATCATCACCTATGGATAGGACCAAGGCAGATAGTCCAATGATGCAGGGATTGAGCAGCATGGAAGTACCACAGGAAAAAAAAAATCTCATGGCCAGAAACAAAGTAGGAAAAAAAAAACAAAAACAAAAAACAAACAAACAAAAAAACATCACAAAGAAGCAGCCCTCCCCCCTCAAAAAAAACAGATCTGAAAATGACTAAATATGTGAAACTTTCC
Organism: Meriones unguiculatus; assembly: GCF_030254825.1. Taxonomy (NCBI): domain Eukaryota; kingdom Metazoa; phylum Chordata; class Mammalia; order Rodentia; family Muridae; genus Meriones; species Meriones unguiculatus. The sequence continues at coordinate 86,395,125 of NC_083354.1, read as the reverse complement.
ACTTAATGCACACTTAAGTATATGTGCATACATCTTTTCTCTCATCCTAGTCAGTCATTCATCTTCAAAGCATCCAATTTATATCCACTGACTGCTCAATATTATAGACCAAGCAGCTTTCGACACTGAGGCTTCGAGAGGAAGAAAACAAACTCCCTGGCTTCTGAGGCTGACATTTTGATTATATATTATACATTATGTATCTCACATTATTCTATATAGAAATATATAAAATTTAGCATATAATATATATAGAATATAATATATAATGATGTGCAACATATATGTAAATACCATATATATTATATACTAATGACATATTATATATTATATAATGCTGTGAGACATGAAGAAAAAATAAGCAGGGAGCTAGAAAGTGATGAAGACTGGGAAAGACATTTCTCACGGCTAGTCAGAAATGTCATCACAAAAAGGACAGACAGCCAAGGGGTTTTGAGGCACAAATGATAAAGACGCAAAGGGAAAGACAACCAAGGCAGAGAAATAGGCACAAGCAAGTGTCCTGGGGCGGGGCTTGCTGGGTATGTTACGTGAGCAAAAGGCACGTAAGAAAGTGATGGGGTGGGGACTGAGTTCCGACCCTGCTTCTGCCAGAGGAGAAGGCTCTTGCAGTGTTGCCTGTTAAGGACAGGCACCAAGACAGGGAGCCCTGAGATTTTCACCGGCATTGCCTGCTTCTTATCAGGGCTATGAGAGGAGTTCTGGGTCCCAGGCCTGGCCCAGTATCTCACTTGGCTTGGGGAGGCAGGAAGGTTGAACAGAGCCAGGCAGAAGCCCCTGACGCTGTGCCAACATGGTAGGCACCACTCGGGCACTGGCACGGCTCCTGTAAGCAAAGCCCCTGGGATTCGAAGTTTCCACGTGTCCGTGTCCACACATTGAAACTTTCAGCTCGCATCCTGGGAGGAGCCCGAGGTCGCCAACTCTGGCTGGCCAGGGCTGTTGGGAGGAAGCCCGCCCCCGCTCAGCTCTTGTGCACCTGCACTGGGTGAGGCTAGTTCTCCGCTGGTTGCCATGGAGACAGAAACAACAGCTGCTGCAGAAAGCCCCTTCACGCCACAGCCCTGCTCCTTAACCAACGGCAGCATCTTTGTCTCTTCCCTTTTCCACCGTCTGGAAACTCCGAGCCTAGCCGCTCTCTCACTGTGCAGACTGCTCTCTGAGCCTGGCCAGCGTAGCTGTAGGGGTCACCGCTGGACGCTGGGTCTCTGAACCCCAGTACTCCAAGGAGACTGCAAGATGCCTTATGCAGGCACTGTGCAATCGACCGTGTGGTGTGCTTTACACTGGGCAAGCAGCTTTACCACAAAGAGCCTAAGCCAGCAGGTCAAGGGGCAGCCACGAGTGACCCCAGAGTTTACACCTAAGCACACCAGGGTGTGGATACTGTCCTTGACTTACAGTTTCTATCATATGAGTATCCTGAGGGTATTGGCTTCTCATTCCACAAGGCAAAGGTCCAACTTTAGGAAGACAATTGGCTGTGGTAATTTATGACAACTGATTGTTTTCACAGCGACTGGGAAGCAGATGCCTTGCTTTGACTGTTAGCTCACAAATGAGTATCAGTGACGGATGATGCTTTTACTCTGAGGAAAAGCATAGAAAACACAAACACAAACAACAGAATGGTTGGCTTATATTTCCTAAAAATACAACAGGAAGACCTGAGGCGCTAGGTAGGGAATTGGACTGCCTACCCTCCCTCCATTCTGTCAGGACCTTTGTGGTGCTTGTTTGTTCTCTCCACAAATCCTCAAGTCAAACACAGCGTTCTAGTCCATATAAACTGAAGGCCTACTGCAGTAAGAATTTTGTTATTTAAAAAAAAAACACACACACATAGAAATGTGTGAATGTGTTTTTGTTTCAATCCTGCATGTGAGATATGGGGCTGCTTCAGATTGTTCACAGCTGCTAATTATGATTTGTCTCATGCTCTGGCAGAGCCGTGATTTTGCCTGCTGCAGGTACTTTCTGCAAGTGTATGCTAAATGCCAGAGCCCGAGGGACAGGGCTGTTGCTGCTTCCCCTGCTACTGCTGCCTCTGTTTGCTCCTGCTGCTGTCACTGGTGGAGATAATTTGACCATGAAGATCAAATTTTCCCCGAGGAACTCGATGCCTCTAATGAGCAGCCAGTAGTCTAACAGTATCAAGGATCCCTTTCCCCTCTGACCTTCTTTCTCTCCTATCTATTGTTGGAAGGTTGGAAGGGACTGAGGTGGTATAGGGAGGTAGGAGAAGAACCCAATGAAGTAGCCAAAAGTCCAGCCACAGCTTATCTACAGGGCTCTGTTCTCTTCCTCGATTGCTCTAATCGGTACATGAACGTAGAGGTACTCTGTTAGTCCATTGAGCTGTCACAACCCAGTAGCACAACCAGGATAGTTAATGGCAGAAATTATTTTCTCCGGATTCTGGAGGCTGGAAGCTCCATCGTAAAGACTGGGCTAGGTTGTTTTCTAAGGCCTCTGTCCTTGGTCCGTAAATGCCTTTTCTTCTTCCCTTATAGAGCACGGTCCTGTGGTGTCTATGTCACGCCTTTTTCTTTCTTTCCTTTCTTTTTCTTTCTTCCTTCCTTTCTTTTTTCCAAGACTTTCTCATATATTCTAGGCTGACCTCAAGTCCACTGGTAGATGGCCTTGAACTTGTGATGCCCCTGCCTCCACCTCCAGAGAGCCAGGATTACAAGCATGCAGCACCGCACCCTCCCTGCTTATGCTGTCCTGGGAATCGAATCGGTACTTCGTGCATGCTAGGCAACCAGTCTGCCGACTGAGTCACATCTCAGCCACATCCTTCTCTGGAAAGGACACTGCTCACGTTAGATTAGGGGTGCCCCAGTGACCTCAGCTAATGCTAACTACCTCTTTAAAGGCCCTTTGTCCAAATATAGTCATGGGTTTGGGGACATCAACCATACATTGTGAGGAGGAGAGACATCATTTTTGGTCTTCTTCTAGCAGCTCAATAATGTGTTGTTGGATCTAACAATAATATTATAAATATAAAAAAAGAGAGAACCTTTAGCTAAAAAGTGATCTTTAGGTGTCACCATTTACAGACATACTCAGGAAGTACCTGTTTTGCGTAAACACACCAGCCATTCCTGTGCCCTATGTGTGTGGTTCCTCTTCCATTCATCTACCGCAGCAACTCCCAACCTCTGGGTCACGACTTGTTTGGAGGTCATTTACCACATATCCTGTATATCAGGTATTTATGGTCCGTAACAGTTACAGGATTACAGTTAGAGGTAGTAACAAAATAATTTTATGGTTGGGGTCACCACAACATGAGGCTTCTCAACCTTCCTAATGCTATGACCCTTTACCCTCATGTCGCAGTGACCCCAACCACATAAACTGGGCACGGAGGTGTTTTCCTAAAATTCCAGTAACCAGGAAGCAGAAGCAGGAGGAAATTCAGGGATGTTATCAGCTACATAGTGAACGTGAGGCCAGTCTGGGTTACCTAAGACCCTTTCTGGTAGCGGGAGGTGTGTAGGGGGGGAAGCAGGAGCCTGGATTGACTGACACTAAGCCCGTGCAAATATGAGCATCATGTAAATTAAACCTGTCTCACTGCCCTCACAGCCTGGTGGTCCACCTGCCATCACCGCTGGAGACAAGCTGGACCGCACTTGGCTCTCCTTCTCGGTCTCCATCCAGAAACCAGGAAGGAGCTTATTTCCCAAGGGAAAGGCTGGCCTGAGCAGATGGGTGTCTCTGAGACCTCCTGTCCCTAAGCACAAGCTGGCTGGCTGTTTTCACCATGACTTTAGAACCTTGAGTTTTGTCCAGAGCAGATGACCACTGAAGCCACAATGCCAGTTGCCACACTGACAGGATTTTGAGGAGGCAGAGGGAGCTCTGACTGTGCGAAGCTTGGATACTCGTGCTGAGTGTGGGGTCCTGTGTTTGGTTCTCCCAGCCAGGATGGCTCTCTCCCTTTACCTATCCAACCTGGCTGCCCCCTGCCAAGCTCTGGAACCTCAGCTCAACAGGCACCCCCAGAGGGAAAAGTACCTCCCCTCTGCACATGGAGGGTCTTGGTAATTCTCCCTCCCACGTGTTCTCATCCCAGAGCTCTTTCACATTCAGTAACTTGTCTCCCTTACAACAGATCTGAACCTCCACAAAGGCAGTTGTCAGGCGTGAGCATTAGCATGTCTGATACCCAGAAGGTGTCCCACAAAGATCTGCAGGGCAGACCACTGCGAGATAGCCTGGTGGAACAATAACTAGAGCCAGTTACTGCTTAGAATTCTAGTTCTGAGGCTTAGCACTTGGAAAACTGATTACTTCCTGTATCTCAGTTTCCCCCGACAAGAAAATAAGAACAACAGTACAGCCACGAATTCCTTATTGGCTGGAATAGACTCTGAGAAACGTCCCGCCGTACCACTGGTGATTGTTGGTATGGGTGCACTGGAGGGCACACTTACTCAAATCCAGCTGGGGATGTAGGGAAGGTAGCTCAGTGACAGAGAGCTTGCCTAGCCCATAGGAGCCCCTGAACTCAATCTAGGTGGAACAGCCTACTACCCACCTCCCAAGGGTCACAGTTCGTCCCTGACTGAAATGTCGCTGTGCAGCACGTTGCTTTCGGTCACAAGCTAACTGCAGGAGGCACACAGACAAAGGCAGCTAGCTGGTGCTTTCTGGGGGCTCCATCCACGAAACAAAGTTTTTACTTCTCTTGTCTCATGAACCAGCTCGCCAGGACTCCCCGCGCCTTTGCCCTTAATCCTGACTGTACAGAATTTTCTTCACCAGCCTCATAGCCCACCCCAAGGTTTTAATTCAAGTTTAAAACCATTCTTTGTGGCTCTTCAAAGCCGAGCCACAAGCTCTGTTCCTGTCAGGTTCTCAACTACAAGGAACAGAGACCTTCACTTTTTTTTTTTTCTTTAAGAAAAGGAAGTTATTAAAAAAAAAAAAAAAAAAGCACTTGTTGTTTGGAGATTCTAGGATGGTGCAGAGCCAGGATTAACGGCTCCATCAGGAACAAAGCCTCAAATCAGAGCTGATCTGGGCAGGGGAAGATGCCGCAGCCATCACTCCTGGGCACTGACCCAGCCGCCAGCCAATGTGCGCAGTCAGCACTGGACACTGGGTGCTTGCCATGGAACTGGAGTCCCTGTTGCCATGGAAACTAAACTGAGCATTACTGCTGCCCTGCCTGTCTGCCTGGTGTCTGTTTTTTTTGCTCAGCTTCAGAGTTTAGGAGAGGCATTTCTAGTAGGTACAATCCAGGCTTGTGTGTCCACAACTCAGGTGCAAAAGTAGCCTGAGGGAACCCGAGCCTAACCCCCAAAGAAAAAGGTTCAGTTGTTGGACATTCAGGAACAATTACTGGTCACCATCTCTTGGAAATGATATGGCCTTGACGTCTTCAGTTTCTTCTACGCTTTCAGCCTCATGATTAAGCCCTGTAACAAACTGCTTCCCACGTGCCAGCAGTTTCTGAGTGGCTCCTGCCCTACCTGCTGCTGAGCTCAAACATCTCCATTCTCTTACTATTTCTTAATCCATTTATACGACTGCTCTGCCTCCAAAATCACATGGCCAACATTTCTACATGTATGGAGCTCCAGGTAATCCATCCCTCCACCCAAGTCTTCTTTCTTAAAGGTTGGTTTAGCTCAGAATAAGTCTGATCCTGTACAGAGTGAGAGCAATTTCACATTTACACTCCGGAGAGCTGTTTCTCTTCTGTGACTCTCTGTGTGGATGCGTAAAGCAGCCAGCCTCACTGAATACCATGGTCTTCAGATAGTCTTCCAAAACAAAGCTATTCTTTAAGCTCTTGTATAAGCCTCACCACAGGCACTACTCAATTAAAGGCTAACAAAAAAAGTAGTGAAACAGAGAAGCCCAGAAGCTTTCTATCCAACATCTCCAGAGTTTATCTGACCACAAACCATCCCGCAGCTCTGCTATTGTTCCCACACTTTTTTGTACTAACAATGCAGCAATAAACATCTAGACACAATCTTTACAGATGATTCTGTATAGTCCCTCTCCCTGTCTGTCCTGCTTTGCTAAATACAAGCGTCACAAAGCGACTGAGTCTCCAGGGAGCTTGGGGAAGAGGAACAGTAAAGATGGGGGGATAGAGAGATAGAGCAATGAAGATCTTTTCTACTCCAAGTGGTCCATGGGCCAGCAGCCTCACGGAGAATTCTCAAGTCCTACCTGAGACCCAGGCAACCACAATTTGACATTGATTGCTGTTTACAGTGTAGGGTTAACAACAGCTGTACCTGCACATTCTGGTTCTCCACGTGAGCAGAAGGAGTCCAACTCCTGCCAGAATTGCCTTCGGTGGCTTTGGTTTCTCCCTATAGAGTTTTGCTGAGCTCAGCATTCTTCTACTGGGTGGGCCGATACTCTCTGGAATCCTAGGACTTCAAGGAAATCTTAGCAATTTGTGGTTTGGCCACAACAAAGTTGACTTGACTTGTATGATCTTCTCTGAAACATCCTGTGGGGATCTTCTGGCCTCCAGCACTATCAACACAATCATTGGCTCCTTGCCCACTTGAGAGGTACCATTTTAACTAGCCACAGACCAGGTAGCAGGAAGAAATCCAGTTCTGAACGGTATAAAAGAAACTCCAAAAGACATTTCGTGTTCTGAAGAAACAAGTCTCTCAACCGCTGGCATGTGTGTTTATCAAATGTGGATTTAAAAATAATGTAAACTGTAAAAGGGATACAATTTTGGCGTCGGAATCTGAGCTAGCTCGCCACCCTGTTACCTACCTTGGGTACAGAAGGTCTTAACAGTTCCCACAATGCCCTGCTTTGCAAAACTGGATTCAGAGGATTTAGAATCAGATGCACTTCAGTTAAAATCTTGGCTTTGCCCCTGAGCCCTTTAGTGTAGCTGACATTTTACTTTGCTTCCTGCATGATGGGGCCATGAAGACCAACTACATAGAGCTGTGTTAAGAAGATTCCTTAGGTGAGGAGTGAGGATCACCTAGGCAAGATGTCCAACCACTCAAGACCTTAAAGTCCCATTCCAAAGGCCACTTACTTAGTGGCAACTCAGGGCTTCCCTTTCTACAGACTGCTAGTCCACCCTTCTAGCCTTTAGGGGGTAGAAATAAAAGATGTATTCTCTCTCACTCCAGCACAGTGACTACCTGTCTTCTACTCCACAGTTACTATGGACCACAGGGCCCAGAGGTTACCTGAGAATGAAATAATTGTATTTTAGTTATTTTTGCCTTCTACTCACTCTCCCACAGGAATTCTTATGCAGAGAAAAGATGGTATCTTAAGAATGGATATTTTTGGCACACAGAGGAAAAACTTAAAGGCCTATGTAGAAAAATTTTCTGAATTTATCTAAAAGAAAAATGAGACATTGTCAATTAGCAGAAATAGGCCCAACAGAAATTGTGGTACCGTTTCCTAATGCTAAAATTGCCTCATTATGGACAAAAACTGAACACTGACAAAGAGGTTACATAATTTTTTTTTCTGAGAGATTAACAACAAATATTTCAAAATTAAGAAACTTCACTATATTAAAAGAATTGATTGTATTCTATCTCATATAGTAAAAGGGACACCAGTTTCTGGAGCCCCTACATTCTATACTGATGAAAATAAATCAGTACAGGCAGGTTATAAGTCAGGAAAAATAAGTAAAGTGGCTCAAAGCCCTTATGATTCAGTTCAAATATCAGAGCTGTATGCCATTCATATGGCATTATTAGATTTTCCTGAAACTCTTAATGTACTTACTGACTCTCAGTATGCAGAAAGAGTTGTTTTACATATTGAAACTGCTGAAGTTATTCCAAATGATTCATAATTAACTTTTCTATTCATTCAACTACAACAAGTAATTAAAAGTAGAAATCATCTTGTGTATACAACATATATCAGATCTCATATGGGTCTACCGTGCCCTCTAGCACAAGGTAATGATGCAATTGATCAGCTATTAATAGGAAATGTGCTAGAAGCCTCAGAATTCCATAAGAAACACCATGTTAACAGCAAAGATTTAAAGAACGAGTTTCTATCACTTGGCAACAAACCAAGAAAATTATAAGAAAATGCCCTAATTGTTCTTTGTATAACCAAATTCCATTATCTGCAGGAAGTAAACCAACAGGTACTAAAAGAATTGACATTTTTCAAATGGATATGTTTCATTTTGCAGAGTTTGGGAAATTAAAGTATGTGCACCATGCCATAGATAGATATTCAGCATTTCAATGGGCAACTGCTGTAAGTTCTGGATAGGCTGATTTCTTAATTACACATTTATCAACAGTTATGGCTATTATGGGGGTACCTGTACAAATCAATGCAGACAATGCTCCAGTATATATCTCTAGTAAAGTGAAACAGTTTCTGCATATTAAGACATAAAGCATCTTACAATCCTATAGGACAAGCAGTTATAGAAAGATCTAATCACACTTTAAAAGATATGCTTAGTAAGCAGAAAGGGGTAATAAATACCCTGAGAGATAGATTACGCAGTGCTTTATTTAACTTTAAATTTTTAAGTGCTAATGAGGAAGGAACAACAACTGCAGAGAGACACTGCATAGTAGAAAACAACTACTGAGTTAAATCAGCCTGAATATTTTACAGGTGTGTTGACCTCATCACTATAGTCATGGTCTGCTTAGAAGAGCTGTTTTAGAACCCTGGAAACAAAGGGGCTATTATTGTATCAGCCTTGAGGTAGTCAGGGCAGACAGATTCATTCTGTCATATCCACAGAAATGAGTAGGAAGAAATAGTACAGATCTGCAACAATACTCTCAAGGAAAAGAAAAAGTGCCTTTATTCAGCGTTATGTAATCATTTCTTTGAAATAAAATGCCCCACCTTGAAGGGCAGCTCCTTAAAATTTGGGATGTTTTAACGGTAGCTGAAACATTCCTTCCATTCTGCAGGGAAACTCCTTACATTTTAAAAGTGATTCCTTAAAATTCAGGAAATAAACAACTCAGAAGCCCCAGGAAGTCCCTAAAACTGGCTAGATTCACTAGTTCCCTCACCCCATCCTAGCTCATATAATCAGTAAGAACTGTTGAGGTGTGCTTTCAGACCAGCTGAGTAACCTGAAAGAGGCTGAGAGACCAGCCAAGCTGCCTTGAAGAGGCTCAGACCAGCTAAACTGCCTAAAAGAAAGATTATCTGGCCTGCAAGACATGTAGTGTTTTTGTGAGCTTTCACTCATCCTGAGGTGGGCATTTGTTAATGCAACTATTTTTGAATCATTTTTGCTCCTGAAAGTAACCCCTGACCCATACTTCTGTAACTAACCCCAATAAACTCATTGATTCACCAAACTGGACTTGGGTATTATCTTTGCTTTGGCCTGTCATTAGTTCCCTCTCTGCAGTAAGTAGAGGATTGTTCATATCTCCCCAGGAATAGTGTCACAGTATAATTAGACTCAGATAAAGTGATAGTCACTACCCAGAGGTGAACTCTGACCAGGAACAAAACATTCTCATGAAGAGTACTCATAAAGCCATGTGACCTCTGCAGGAGAGCCTCCTATAGTGTTTCAGGAATCACAAGGCCCATGGGGTGGTAAGTTCATCATGGTCCTGTTCTCATTCTTTATGGCCATTCTCATTATTCTCATTAACCTTCACCCAGCAGCAGCATCATAGCAGGGAGAGCTGGAAAGTGCTATGATAAGAGATTGTGCAAAGTCCATAAAATGTAGACATAGACAAAGACCAGGAGAGGAGAGGGAGTGGAATTTCACAACATGCCCGGCAATCACAACCAGCGTGACGCGCTGAACCTTGCAGGCTTGTGACAGGAATGGGGAAACATGAAGAGAGGTTAACAATGAAATGCTGGTCTCTGGCTTTCACGAGCTACATTCAGCTCAGGCTCCTGAGGCCTTTTGAATTTCTCAACACTTCTGACAGTCTATGGTTAGGGTGTTTAATGGACCAGTTTAAGATGGATAGAAAAGCTTCCATGTAGACAATTTTTATCCGATGTTGTTGTTGTTGTTGTTGTTGTTTCCCACTGTATCCAGAGTCTGTACATGTGAGTAAGAGTAGGCATGCCTGCTTATAACGTGAAAGGGAGCCAACTCCATCTATGTGGCCAGCAATTTATCTTTGAACTATGTGTGTTTGCCCCAGTGTTCCTGACTTTGAGGGGAACAGCCAGAAAAATCACACTGTTCAACTTGAATGCACGTCTTTCTACCTCCAGTTCTTACCATGGAGAGGGAAGTTAAATACCAAAGAAAGCTGTTATTAAGGAAAAGGAAAGAAAGAAAGAAAGAAAGAAAGAAAGAAAGAAAGAAAGAAAGAAAGAAAGGAAGGAAGGAAGGAAGGAAGGAAGGAAGGAAGGAAAGAAAGAAAGAAAGAAAGGAAGGAAGGAAGGAAGGAAGGAAGAAAGGAAGGAAGTCGGAAGGAAGGAAGGAAGGAAAGAAAGAAAGAAAGAAAGAAAGAAAGAAAGAAAGAAAGAAGAAACCAAAGTAAAGAAAAACTTTTTTATAAAAAGCCTGTAATACTTTCCTTTTTTCTACTGAGTTTGTTTCCATGAGGTGAAAGACATTAAGTCATAAGATGACCAATCAGTGGCACCATTTGCCTGTACTTTAGTCTCCATATTCTCACACATATCTTCTGATCCGAACTCCTCTCTAAAAATTCCCAGAAGAAAAACCTGCTTCTTCTCCAGCATCACCCACACACCCGGCCCCGGCCCCGGGGAAGAAAGAGCAGGCCCCCAGGCAGCAGACTTGAAAGACTCCTAACTGGGTAAGGGGAGCTGAACAATGTCCAACAACGAGGGACGTTTGTGTGGCCCTGCCCCTCATTTACACACCTCCTTAACCTGCATCATCTCAAGTTTCTGAAGAGGTATGAATTGTGTTTAATTAAAGCCTGAGCGATGGAAGTGGACAGAGAGTTATTTTGAGGCTGTGCACACATCCTCAGTCTCTCTTATCAACCTTTCAGAGCTCCATTCGAAAAGGTTAGGGGGCGGTAGGAGGCAATTACCACTCTTCTCTAGCAGCTGCCAGAGACTACTGCCGTCAGAGTAATTATCACCAAATAATTGTCCCCTTTCTTCCCTGCTGACAGGGCAGAATGAGAGCAGAGACTGGACTGAAATAGATTTGGTGCTTGCTGAATACGAGTTGGGACGGCTCAGGTCAATGAGCATCCAGACAAGCGCTCAGCATCGCGCCTGATGACCTTCGAGAGAAACTAAGATTCACACGGCACAGAAGACAGAGTCATCGCATGTCACCTGCCCAAGGTTACACAGGTCTCTTAAGTTGAGCGCCTGTGGTTGGAAGAAGCACTTTGGGAACAAGAGGAGTGGTTTTTCCCGGGGCCTGAATTGGAGACAAGCACTTGGCTCCTCTCTGTAGTGATGATTACGAGAAGACGGTGCTCAAACCCCTCCCCACTCCTTGGCTTTAGGATGCTCACCGAAGGGTTATTAAATCTCTCTTTGACTTGTCTCGGGGGTAGTCACAAAGTTCACGCTGTCCGAGGGACTTCTCACAGTCTTCTCGAGGCTAGCGGGCTCTAAACAAGCGAACAGTCTTCCAAGTTCAATGGGGTCATTTCTCAAGCTACCGTCCACCCAGAAATGGCCTGAACTGTTGGGAAATGAGCCTTGCATCCTAACAGACAGGTAGGTGTGATTCTATGCAGGATGGAGGTGGGAACAAAGCGGGATGAATTGTCACAGAGATCTGGTGGTATAGACATAAAGAAGTTTTTCTTTTCTTTTTTTTTTCCCCCTTGAGGGATTTCATCCGTGTGTGCATATGTGTGCACAGACACACATGCGCCAGTACATATGCATTTTGTGCGCCTATGTATGAAGTTTTAAAAGACAGCTTTTAGCACTGTTCCTCAAATACTCTTAAAAAAAAAAAAAGGACAGGATCTATCACTGGCCTGGAGCTCACCAAGAAGGCTAGGCTGGCTGGTCAGTGAGCCCCAGGGATTTGCCTACCTCCACATGCCCTACACCGGGATTACAACTGCTTCACAGCACACCTAGCCTTTTTCACATGGGTTCTGGGGCTCAAACTCAGGTCCTCAAGCTAGCAGGGCCTCATGTTACCAGATGAGCCATCTTTCCAGACAAGGGTTTTCAACAATGCCACATCATTGTCTAATACGTCTCTAACACCATACTGGAAGCTTTGAGGGCAAGGAGGAAGGGGTCTTGGGGAACCCGACACAAACTCTGCTCACTCATGAGTTCACAGTGAGTTCCTCAGTCTTCTGAAAGTTCTGCAATGATGCAAAGGCTTCCGAATCAGGGGAGGCATGAAGGTTTGGGACTTGCCTCCATTTCAGGCCTCTATAAATTAGGGTTGGATGAGGCTACCTGCTGGCCACTCACTGACCTCACAGGACTGCTGTGACAATTAAACGAAATTTAACATGCAAGATATCTCCCTAAATTACAAAATCATTATGCAAACATGAATATTATGATAATTATGGCTTCCAGGGAGAGAGAGCCAATGGATTCCTAACAGCAATGCCCCCCAAGACATAAACAGTAACTCCACCCAGAAACTCCCATCTCCTGAATCCTCTAAAACTCAGCACAGAAGAAAAGCAGACTGGCTTTTCTCACAAGGCAGGGTGTGTTCTAAGCATGTGTGGGGGCCTGGTACCGGGAGAGAAATGTTGACTCCTCAGCTCTTCCACCACTCCGTCAAGAAAAAAGAAACCAAAGTGGCTTCTATCACTGCTGGTGGGAAAACGAGTCTTAGATCACAGCTGGGTTTGGTTTTGTTTTGCTCTTTTGAGGGATGGTTGGGAGGGCTTGAGACAGGCTCTATATGTAATCCAGGCTGAGCTTAAACTCATGATCTGCCAGCCTCTGCCTCTTGAGTCCTGGGATTGTAGGCATGTGCCACTACAGCGGGGTGCAAACATACATGTTAGTGGCTGCAGTTACTCAATGTATCTTCTTATGTCAAGTCAGTAGGTAAATCTTGCAGTGATTTACCATAGACCACAACTGTAAGAGGTTTCCACTGTCCCTAAAATTTCTTTTTTAAAAATTTGAAACATTTAGTTTGTGTGTGTGTCTGTGTTTCTCTGTCTCTGCATGTGTGTGTGTGTGCGCGCGCGCACGCGCGCGCGCGCGCGCGCGCGTGCCATGGCACAGAAGTCAGAAGATAATTGGCTGGAGTCAATTCTCTCTTTCTACCATGTGGGTTCTGGGATCAAACTCAGGTAATTAGGCTTGGTGGTGTGCACCTCTAGCTACTGAGCATCTCAACACCATCCACGCCATACAAAGTCTCTGAGGTGCTTTTATGATTGTTATATTTTATACAGACTTAAAAAAAAATAACAATCATAGCACTTAACCTCAAGACTTCAGAATTTTGAATTTGGGCCTAAGTCTCAAGCCAACTTCAAGGGTGTAAAGTTTGAGTAGAAGAACTCACTGTCAGATTCCACCTCGTGCAGAGACGGGACAGTGGTCCCAAACGCATGGCAGTCCCTGCTGCCAGGGCTTTTGAGGGATGACGGCATTTCATTTTCTGACCTTCAGGAAGTGGTTTAAATTCTTTCCTCTACGTTTCCAAAATCTGCAAAGAATACAGGACAGTTTTCTCTAGGCATTCTCACACTCACTCATGAAATGCCCACCTTCGCCTGTAGCAGCGGCAGCACAACAAAACAGCACCATGAGAACTGGAACAAGCGGCCATACCTGTTTAGGCAACTCCCATGGTTGTTGTTGGGAAGACCAGGGAGGGAGCTGGGCTGGAGAAGTGGAACCCGAGACCGGCTGACAGGGTCAGCAAAACGCTCCGGAAATGATTTCCCTGTGTGCAGCTGAGTGAGGTACTTGTCCTTTGAGGACCCACCCAGCTCCAGGCTAGACCAAGCAGAGGTCTGGGGATCTCAGTGCGGAAGAGCGCTTGCTACAGAAGCATAAGGACCAAAGTTCAAACACTCACAACCTACATAAAGAGCCAGGTCTATAGTTCCAGCTCTGTAGCCTATTTTAGCGGCAAGAGAATTACTGGTTCCCAGCCTAGCTCCCGGTTCAGGGAGATACCCCAAAAGTCCAAAAGATTAAAGTGCATAGTAATAGAGCAAGACACAGGATATCCTTTTCTGGCCTCTGTACTCACATGTGCATGCACCCTCTCCCACGTGTACTTAACACACACATACATACACCCCCCCCACACACACCCCACACACAAGTTATTAGAAGTCTGTCTACCTTGCAGTAGCCAACAGAAAATCCCAGCCACATGTGCAAGAAGAGCACCAGCAAGGGAAAAAAACCAAGTCTGAGCACTAAAACTTACAACAGCACCAGACAAACCTTCACGGCATAGAAACCTGGAGATGTCTGAGACCAAACACGGGACCCACACAATCTCGCTCTCCTGCCTCAAGCCCGCTCTGTCCTTCTCAGGTACTCTCTACAGTATGGGGTGTGTAAATCAATTTTAAAAGGGAAAACTCTCCTAAACACCAAGCAAATCCATTTAGTCTTGAACAAAGGTGATCGTGTGGGTGTGGGGATACAAGAAGAGAAACAATTCAGAGAAAAGAAGAGGTGATTCCATGACCCTGAAGTCAGCCCCCAAACTGGTGACGGGAAGGGCTTTCACTCTCAGGTTTGGTCTCCATGGAAGTCAAGAAGCATGCTGAACGCACACTCTGCCCGTGAACATGCCACGTGGACAGACTCCTTCCAGCGGGCGGTCCGGTCTCTTCACCCACCCAGGCAGTGTCGCTAGGACATCAGAACTTTAGCAATGGCAGGTTCCTTTGCACTCCCCTTGTTTTGCAGACGAGGAAACAGGCAAATGCTGAAAGCTCTTGCTCAGACCTGAGGTCTCCTATCCATTCCTGAACACACGGCAGCGGGTGCTGTCTGCTTTGGCTTTCCTCTGTTCAGTGTAGAACCAGGCTTTCCTTCCGAACGGGACTTACCTGCAAGCTACCAAATTGTCAAACCCGCTGGAAACAATGGTTGTTAATTTTTCAAATTGTGCATTAACTGTGCTTCTGTTCAGTCGCTACATGCAGGGTGCCATGAAGGTGATCCCAGAGTGGACCTGGAACCAGGGAAATCCACGGATACCTGTGTGCACAGCAGCGGCCCCCCCTTTCCTGCTGGCCTCCATCCCTCTCGCTAGCCCAAGCCCTCAATCTGGGGATCTGTCATGCCATGGCTAAGGTTGACAATGTAGTGGGACTTTGTGCTGTCAGATACATGGAAAGGAAGGGCGTGGGTTGACTGGCGTTCCAGCCTGCACCACGGCTGGACGAGAAGCACCTGTGTGGATCCTTGACACAGGCCCGAACACACATGCTTTTACTAAGAATTTAATATAAAGCTGCCAGAAGCAGTTAAGTCCTGAATCCCCGGGGCACTGGGCCCAAGCCTGACACTGCATTCCTTACAGGCTGCGTTGGCAGTGGAGGCTCGCCTCCATTCCTGTCCCTGGCTCTCCTCAAGGATATGCCCCCTTGCAGCCATGCTCTCTCAGCACTGGTTGCAACCTTCCTCTCCTCTCCTGAAGATCACAGTGGCTGTGGTCTGGATCTTCTCTCCTCCACCTCACAGTCCCCCCTCCCCCAATTTATCTGGATTGCCTGAGACACTGCTGGGTCTCCTTCTCACCAAGTTCCCTCACTTCCTGCTAGAGGTTTGCCCTTTGACACATTTGTGTTGGACTTTTCCATGAGGAAGCCTCCTCAGTGCCCAGTGGACAGCAGAGCTTCGCCCTGTCCACATCTCCACATCTCCAGCTCCCTTCCTTGCAGGGGCACTGTGAGGACCCCTGCTCTCATTGGTAGCTCACAACAGTGGCCCGGAGCGTCCTCAGAAGAAAAGTGGGGACGGCTTCGTCTGTGTTTGAAACCTGGGGTTGGCCGAGGGGACACAGGTGAGTCAACAGCAGCCCCTGCTCCAAGGAGCAACTGTGGCAACTCCTTAGCTGTCCTTTCTGTGTGACTGAATTTAATGTGATCTCATCTGGTGCCTCCCATATATCACAGAGCTGACAGAGAAGTGAGCAGGCAGATATAAAGATGTGAAAGACAGTGTCCACTATCATGCTGACCTTGTGTACATGTGTGTGTTTGTGTGTGTATACATACATGTGGAGACCAGAGATCAACCTTACATGTCTTCCTCCATCTCCTTCAACCTTATTTTTTACAACAGGGCCTTTCACTGAACCAGGACCTCACAGTGTTTGGCTAGACTGACTGACCGCCAAACCCCAGGGATCCGCCCCTCCTTCCCCAGTGCTGAAATTATAGATCAGCACTGCCATGTACAGGTTTTACATGAGTGCTAGAACAGGCTCGGGTCCCAGGCAAGGGCTTTATCAACTGAGCCATCTTATCAGATGTCAAATGCTTTTGACATAATATAGGAGCCAAGTAGATTAAAAAAAAAAAAAAAAAAAAAGCCAGTTAAAGACAAAGAATTTGAGAAGTGCCATGGCTGCTTCCAGCTGTGAGAGCTGGAGGGAGATGAGATTGATTTTGACCAGGGGCAAGGGACTATCAGCATGATTTTCTAGTGCCAAATGTTCTTGACATATGTTAAAACGACAAATATCTGCTTCCCACCAAAAGCCAGAAAGGAAGCATTCTTTCACAGGGCCCTACAGCTAGGAAACAGCAAGAAAATGTCAACCATTTTCTCTCAGTCCATAAAAGGAAACGAGCAGCATTTTCCTCCATCACTCAGCCGAGATACTCTTATAACTGAGTCACAGGAAGATGATTTCTTCTGCTGCTTATTTGATTATGGTTGTGTAGCCTGTTCCCATGTGTAGAAACGAGCTGATAAGTGATGTGTCTGGCCCCCTAACTGAAGGAGTGTGGCCTTTTCCCGATGCCCTACAAGTTAGCTGCTCTCTGAGGCCTTGCCTTGGAAGAACAGCAGTGGAACGAGGCGGAATGAGAC
Source organism: Meriones unguiculatus (assembly GCF_030254825.1). NCBI lineage: Eukaryota > Metazoa > Chordata > Mammalia > Rodentia > Muridae > Meriones > Meriones unguiculatus. The sequence continues at coordinate 86,378,139 of NC_083354.1, read as the reverse complement.
CTCAGCAATTTTCTAAAGCCAGGTGTGGAGAGCGGATGACTCCAGCCTGAGAGACAAGGGCTGTGGTGGAGGATAGCCGAGGACAGATGGGTGACTCAGCCCGTATTCATGGAAAGGCAGGGTTGCGTTGCAAGACTCTCGCACTTTCATTTTGTGGTATTTGGAGGCTCAATTCCCAGCTTCTAATTAAATGTATAAACTATAATCACAAAGATATTTCACAATTAGTTTCTTAGATGTGGAAGGAGTTCTGTGATGGGTGAAGAAAGGAGAGGTGTGGAGAAAGGGAAGCTGGGACGGGGGCATCATGGGTGACAGGAGGTTGCTACCTGACTCAGGGCTGGGATTTGGCACCTATGCCCCATCCTCTTGAACAGGAGACGGAGAATCGTGAAAAGGAGGTGAAAGGGATTTCTTCCTTTCACCGACATCTTGCTCTCCTGACTCTTTCCACTGTCACAACCCAAGCCAGACTCAGAAGCAGTGACTGAATCTCCAGGTCAGCCATGGGCATTCACTGGCTTGTCATCTTCTCGATAGTGAGAGGCTACTGGACATTGGTGGGGTGCGGGGGGGGGCGCCAAGGCTGTGTGGGTCTGTACTGTGGTGACAGGACAGAACTACGCACCTTGTCATTGTTCTCTCAGCCAAGAACATAGGGTAGGGGAAGTAGGGGCGGGTTCTATCTCCTCCTACAAAGAGACTCTGGAGAACTAATAGGCCCAATCAACATAGCCCCTCTACTTAAAGGAGATGTTTAGGTAGAAACCTAAACAATCACCATATTGGTATGGGTGGGAGTGGGGTTGTATCAAGGCTTTGGGAAGAATCGCATGCTTTCTGGAAGGGAAAAATGTGCCAAAGTCCAGCTCAAGGAGAAATGAGAGGTCTTGGTACTTCAGCCATGGCTGCTTATAACCACCCGCCTGGTGTATCTTAACAACCCCACAGATCAGTTCCCAGCACAGACAGGTCCTAGGTCCCTGGGGCTCGCCCTTGCCCTGCTGAGAGAAGAGCTCTAACCACGGACACTTGGAAACCGTGTCGGGTCTATCTTCTTCTCCGTACCCTCTGAACATTTTGGGATAAAACAATGACATGTATGACATCCTGAAGGGCCAAAGAGTTCGCCATCTGCTTCCAGGATGCTATCTCAGATCATGACAACCCTGAGTAGGTGAGCGTGGGCCTCCTCCACCTTGCAGATGAGCTCATGGTCAAGTCTGAGGAGTTAGCCACAAATCACACAGCTGACAGTGGCCTGAGGGCTCTGGGCAGAACTCTCACTGACCACGACACCCAAGCTCCCCCCACTCCAGCACGCTGGCTCTGTCCCATCCTGGAACACACTTTGATAAATGCTGGGACTTGATGTGTGAGAGGTAGTGCTGAGGTTGGTCTGTCAGACAGCCCTAAATCTATACTAAACACTGCCATGGGACTTGGAGAAAGTTATTTGGCCCCAAAGGGACTCAGTTTACTCAGTTTTAGAATAGAGAAAAAATATTACTACCTACCTCGTAAGGCTGTGAGGTAGCAGGGGGTATGTGGTTCATAAAACACATGGTTCAGTCCCTGCCATGTATTCACACATGATAATGTTGGTGATTGCTGTTCTTAGTTTCTAGACTCAGAGTTACCCTGAGAGAATTTTTAGTGTGTGTGATAGTGTGCGTGCATGTGTGTGTATGTGTGTGTGTGTGTGTGTGTGTGTGTGTGTGCATGCATGTTCGTGTGCCTCATGGGGTGTGGGGGTTGTGCACTTGTGTGTCCAGGATTGGTTGGTCAGCACAAAAGAAAAGAAAAAACAACAACAACAACAACAAAGCCCTCAACTGTATTTTTGCGGCCATTTTGTTTTGTTTTGCTTTCTTTTGGCATTTTTGTCTCATTGGTCTTTTGCCTGTGTGCTTTGATTTTGTTTTTGGGGGGTGAGGTTGTTTTTTTGTTTCTTCTTCTTTTGTTTTGTTTTGTTTTATTTTGCTTTGCTTTGTCTTTGTTTCTTGCAATTTCTGAGGGTTTTTTGTTTGTTTGTTTGTTGTTTGTTATTTTCTTTTAAAAATAAAACAAAGTTGGGTAGGTAAGGAGGTAGGAACTATCTGGGAAGAGTTGGGGAGCAAACATGATCAAAAGTAGTGTCTGAAAAAAAGATTAACTAAACACACACACACACACACACACACACACACACGAAGGTCATCTTGCAGGATCAGTTCTCTCCTGTCACGGAGGAGGTGGGAAAGAGCTCAGGTTTTCAGACTTGGCAGCAAGCTCTTTCACCCCTGGAGTCAGCTTATATATCTAAGGGATTTCATTGTTAGCTAACACTTAATTCTTACATACAAGTTCTAAATGTACCAGCATTTTGAACATACTCTGTGTTCATCTAATAAATGAATCAGTGCAGACAGACCTCTTCACTGATCACTTGGGCTGAGGAACCAACCAGCCAACGGACACACCACTCTCTAAAACCGGAAGTGAAACTACACAGCAGAGTTGTCATGGCAGTATCTGTAAATAATTGATGCTAGCTCCTCACTGCAACCTTCTGAAGTCACTGGCTGTCAGTGGTCAGGGTTATGTGGGCTGGGAGCGTCCAGGGCAGGAAACACCTGGGGCTCTGCATTCATACCAAACAGATGCCTTGTAAAGGCTGTAGTTGTGTTTTAGTTAAGTATAAGTTATTTTAGTTAGGTTTAAATTACTGTACTTAAGAGATCTAGAAAACACAAATGCCTCTAACTTATAAACCCCACTTGCCCAAGGACAGATAACCTCCCAGAGTGCTGGGGGCTGTTGTCCATGTAAAATAACAAGCCATGTATGGCTTTCACTTCTCTGAACAGGTTGGTTGACCCATGCACAGGATGTGTTTGATCATACATAGGTGGGGGCGGGTGGTACATAGGCAGGAAGTATGCCAGGTTTTACGCTTGCACAGATTGGACGAAGGCAGGAAGTATGTAGCCTTATGGGTTTTGCTTTTATAAACACCTGACTAATGTTTTTTGAAGCCACTCTCTGGGAATGGTATAGAACTGGCCAGTGTCCATCGTTCTGGCCACTATTTAATAAAGCTTGCTTTAAATATGGCTCACAAATTATAGCAATAGTTTTATTCTCCCCTGGTGCAGTATGGTAGAAACCCAGCCCCTTGTCTCTACTGGGAGGACATGGTTACAATGCAATCAAGCATTCATTGTCTTCTGCAAGTTCAGCTATCACTGGTACCTGAGATCACTCACTGCTCTTTTTCTCCCTTGAGCTGTCTAGTGCCGCAATGTCTTAATTCTTTCTTCCAGGGTACTTTCTTACTAAATTGTTTGCATAACAGACCCTCATCTCAGAGTCCCCTTTCAGAACCTCCACCCCCAGACAAATTGCCAGTCTCCCTTTGTTTTAGCAAACTGTTTGCCTTATTACTTTGTGTGGTCAACAAACCAGTCTGTAGGAGGAGAAGACAGAATTGTCCTTCAGGAGGACAAGAATGCAAGCTGAAGGCACGGTAACTAGGAGAAAAGGAACCCAGCCTCCCCTGAAAGCACCTCCATTTTTAGGAAGGCAAACCTCAAAAGGGAGAGTGGCTGGCCCGGGGTGGTCTACGGAGCCTGCACTCAAGGACACATGTGTCATAGACATTTATTCAAATTTGTTTTCCCTCTCCTCCTTATCGGTTAAAATCTCTGTTGACTGTCAATTACCGTTAATTCCTGAGGACACTGAGTAAATAGTCCTCTTGGAAGCACACCTTTTAAGCGCTGCCTACCTCCTGAATGTTCAGACACCCACAGATAAGGGGAAGATAAGCTTAAAAAGAAACTGAGTGAAATTCCATACCTGTTCCTTTACATAGAATGGGGGGAAAGCAACTGGCTTGAACTATAGGACAAAGCAACAGTCAACAGAAAACTCAATAGAAGTGCTTTGTCTACTTATTTAAAGGGCCGTACCTAGGGGTCTGGGGGGGGGACCTAGACCAAGCTTACTGCCCTAACACAGATGGAGAGAGGGCAGGTGCTCAGAAACGTACAGGTAGGGACTGTGATTTTGGGTGGGTCACAGCAATTTAGGTGCAATGCCACTTCCTGACTCCCCATTGGGGAACACTGACAGGCCAGCCACTGTCCCCTTCTCCCTGTGCACAAGGAAGGGCAGCTTTGTGGAGGGGACCACAATAATGGCAGCTCACATTTCTATTTAGTCCTGAGTGACCCTCTTCCAATTTGCTCAGCACCGCCAGAGTCTGCCTCAACTAATACCCAAGTTTATCACCCCTTCACGCCCCCCTCCAACCTCTGAACTGTCTGGATTAAAGCAGTGGTAGGGCATATGGGGGCTAGAATGCCAGCTCTGAGAGTTGAAACCATGGGAAACCTTTTGCCTGTAGGCTCCTTTTGGGGCAGAACATTACCGGAGGATCTTGAGAAGCAACACAGCTCAGGGAAGGGATTAGGTAGGGAGCCAGGCTGCCTAAGGTCAACACCAGCTAATGTACACAGTGCATCTTGGGACAAATTCTTGCACTTTGTATACCTCCCCTTTTTCATTCTTCAAATTCAGGACAAATTCTGAGACCCTCCTCAGAAATGTTATAAGGATCTCTTAGCCGTGCCTGGCCCACAGCAACCACTAGCAAGCATCATCTTCCATTCGCTGGTGCTGTTGCTGTTCCTCTTTAAGTTGACATCATCATCATCATCAACGTCATCATGGTCATCTTTATCCTCTTCAGCACTGTCATCAGCAAATCCTTCTTTAAGAATGTTTTCAAACAGGAAGCAGTGTCTTTCTGTTGAAGATAAAAGAATATCTGCCCTGTCCCCAGGAGGGGGGATCTGAATATATCCTTCAAATTTTCTTTATTTGTACCTTGATCAAAAGGCTTACTCTGTAGCAGTATTAAATGAAGAGCTCCTTACTTTTTAGCCTATACAACTCTCCTGATGTGCTCAGAAGCTCAAGAGATCTGGGATAGGAAAACTATTTATATTCGAGTATTGAACAAACAATAAATCAGCGTAATGCTTTCTCCTCTCCCTATACTTTTCAGCATGGGCAGAGCCAAGAATTGACCTCTCACTGTACTTTCCTTCCTATTTTTCTACCACACTAAGGAGTTTTGTAAAAGTCAACTGATTTATAAGGAAAATATTTTCTTTTCTCTTCCGCCTTCTCTAGGCAGTTCATCAGTTTAATACCCATAATTCCTTACACTGGTCAAATGCTCAGATTATTCCTTAACGCTAACACTGGAGCTCTGAAGCTGCATAAACAAAACAAAACATCTGGTCAGGACCCGCCACATTGTTAGAAGGTACAAAATGCAAATGCAGGGCGTGTTATGCTATGATCTGTAAGGACGAGGTGGCAGGGATCGGGGGTACCATGGTGGACCCGTGCCAAGGTGTACGTCCTTGAGGAATTATGCCACTGCAACATAATGCAACATATCTGGTATAAGGAAGTTTTTGGGGGGTATTGGGTGAAGGGAGGAGTGAGGGCCTAGGGAAGGGGTACAATGAGTGGGCCATGAGTACAGTGAGTAGGTCATGAGGGCGAAGGGGGTACAGAGAGGGAGAGAAAGAAAGAGTGGAACAGAGAGAGGACAAAGGGAAGCTGGAACTCAGAGAACGAGCTAGGGATGCTGAGGTTGTTCCCTTTATTTGGCAGCAACAGGTGATGAAGACGCCACTAGGTCCCCAATGGTAAGCCAATGGGATTGCCTGTAAAGCAACAGAGCCTGCCATTCAAAAGGGGAAGAGAATTCCAAGACCGAGACGGCAATGGCAGAGCATTCATCCAACAGCTGGAAACTGCACAGCATGGAGCTCCATCTGATGACTGACTTGGTGACATTCCTAGAAGGCCAGCTCTGCTTCCTGCCACGGAGCAGCCACCCAACCATCACTTTGGCTAGCCACATCTCTTGCTTTAATCTGTCCTGATCTCTTCTTGGCATTCCTACTGAAGAGTACTGGCAGGTCAGCCATTGTCCTCCTCTTACTCTGCACAAGAAAGGGCAGCTTTGTGCGGAGAACCATGGTCACACCAGCTCACATTTCTATTCGGTTTTGAATCATATATATATGATATAGATGTATACATATATAAGTATATACATATTGCATGTATGTATGGTCATATATGGAATATGGCCACATATATATGCATATATGTGGAGGTGTAGGTATGTATAGATCATCATATATATTTTTATGTGGAGATTATAAAGATAATACAGACAGACAGACATCCTCCTCTGTAGGATCCAGGGATCAAACTCAGGTGGTCCGGCCTGCACGGTAAGTGTCTTTACTCGCTGAGTCATTCCTCCAGCCTGTTTCGCTCTCGTCTTGAGCCAAGCAACTTGTGTCATCATCCCTTCCTCACTGATCACCTAACCCCGGGTCTCTTCAGAGCCGCCTTCAAGGCCGACAGTCTCCGTGAAACCTTCCCAGGTGAGCTCTGAGGGGCTACAGTTTGAGAGTGTGGTAAGGACACACAGCCTGCTCCCCTGCCTGATTTTGAGATATTAAAAGGTGCTGGGTAAGGAAGGAAGGAAGGAGTAGTGTGCTCCTGTGCAAAGCTCATGGCAGTAACATACCCTGCCTACTTCACAAGACTGAATAGATCCCCAGTGAAGCACAGTACTTGAATGCAAACTCCATAGTATACAGGAACCCTAGTCGAAACCACTTATTCTCATCTCTCTAAACATAACACTCTGTCAGTTTCAATACCTGTTAGGTGAATGAAATAAAAACACTAATAATCTTGTGAGAACAAAGAGCATTTATTTCCACTTTAAATTTGGAAGAATTGCAAAGTTCCTTCGTAGGAGGGCAAAGACAGATCATCCTCAACACAAATAGTCACTTCCTCTTCTCTTTCCTTTGGTTTCAGAACTGTAATATGAGTTTACAGTCACTTTGCTTTCCCATTTTCCACTCTCTCTAATTACACGGTGTCAGGAGCCAAAAAGATAGACCACGAGATCTCAATGTTGCTACAACTTGCAAGTGACGCAAATTATCATTAGCAAACTGCATCCGAAACTGAGTTAGAGCGCTTCACCCAAAATGCTTCTGGGGAAAACAGCCCACAGTAATGACAGAGAAGGCGGAGGCGGAGGCCACAGCTCTCGGACACGCCAACCTGTAGATGTTAGAGGAAAGCAAATGATTGCCACGGCAGGTCTTGACGGAGACTAAACTAACTGCACTTATCTGTAATGAGTTTTCACAAAAATAATGCTACCAACGCAGTTCACACGTGCTGAAAACTCCAGGCTAAGCTGGCTTCCAGACGGAAGGCCATCAGTGCCCTCCGAGAAACAGTCGCTGCAATTATAACTAATTAACCGGCCTAAACAGTTGGGAGCCGGTTGGAGAGGTCTGAGCTGGAATGCAAATGAGGAAGGAGGGGCCTGCTGCAAAGAGATGGCGCGGCTTGTTTTGTTTTGACTTCTTTCCAGACATATTTCAGTTTGCATAAGTATTTGAAGTCGGATCAGACAGGATTTACAGCACGATGGTATCAGGAATGCCTTTATGAAAACTTTGATATGGTCTAAATTAGGTTTCAAGAAGGGGTGGGGCAGTCGTGGGAGCTGGAATCTCTGTCAGTGTCTACTCTGCGCCCTGATGGGCACCTCGGACCACTTCATCCATCACAGGTCAGCCTTAGAGCCAGCAAATGAGCCGTTTGGGGCCTGGATTCCAGCTATGGATTTCTGCAGCATCAGAGGCAGCCCGGAGCGAGCTTGCCAGCCCTCCGGTTTCAGTACTGCTTGTGTGACCTTTGGTTGACCTTGGGCACCACTAGCGGAGGGTTAGTTATCTTTTGGCATTAGAGCTTGGCTTTTTCTTTCCCCAAATGCTTCCAGAGAAATCAGAGCGAACCCCACCCCTCCGCAGTGGGCAAGCTGTTTCCTGTAGAAGCAAGATTTAGAGACGATCCCACTTGCTCCTGTGAAAAGGGACAGAAATTCCTTCCCCTCCTTGGGAAGTCTACTTCTTCCTCAGCCTCTCATTCCCCAAAGGGCTCCTTTACAGTCTTCTCTATGAAGGCAGATAAAACAAAGAAATTTAAAAAGGGCCGAAAACTTTGTGCTTTTAAGGTGAGGATGAAGCCATGTCATGAACCGGAAGAAGATCCTTCTCCTCCACAAACTCAGCTTTATTAGCAATTCTTTCCCCCTGAAGGTGATGGTTGAGGAGTAGGTGAGTCAGGGGGGCCTTGAACTGCATGAGTATCTCTTTAATAACATCCAGATTCAGTGCTCCCAATGGTTATTTTGGGTTATGCCAAGGAATGAGCAGGAAAGCCTCCACAGAGAGTTTTTAATTGTTTACATTCAATGAAAGGAAAAGTCTGACTTGAAGGGCCCAGATTTAATCTCGCTCTGATTAAAATGGTTCTATTGTGCTATGACCCATAGCTCTGTTAGAAAGGTGAATCCAGGACTCTGCCCAGCCATAAGCACCCTTTTTATACAAGGGAGCTACACATGCAGGCATGGACAGACAGACATGCCTGGTGGCTGGCAGCCATCCTTGTTGCAAGAAGGGTTTCCTTGCCTTTAGGAACCCACAGCTGAGCAGTGTTCTGCTGCCCAAGCCGTTTCATAACTTTCCATGTAATTAAGCAGTTGGCGTGACCTTCCATAGCAAGATAATAACAGGAGTTAGCAAAGGCAGGGCTTGTACACAAGAACCCTTTGGGCTGCTCAAGCATTCAAATAAGTGCAAAGCCATCGTTCTAGTCCAAAGCTCGGTGGCTCCTGGCCCCTCAGCGTGTGTGCACACGTCACAGAATCGAACGCACACAACCTGTAAGTGAACATGGCTCCATTTGCTGTAACTCGGTCACGGCAAGGTATAATTCAAAGATGGAGGGGGGAGTGCCCTGTGCGTCATTTCTTCAAAGCCACCGGATGAGCTTGAAGGGATGCATCAACGTCCCTCACTCACAAACGGCAAATCACTACAGACTGCCAGAAACAAGCTGGTTTTGAAAGAAATACACGTGTGGGACTTAAAAAGAAAGCCCGTTAGTAGAGTGCAATCTACACAACCACTACGCACCGAGCGGGTTTTAGCAGATGGACAAAAGGTGTGTACCTTCCTGGAAGGTGAGATCGTACTCCTTCTGTCTCCTGAGTGGCACAGACAGCAAGCAGTATATGGGAGAGGGAACAGTCTGCAGAGAGGGCCACCATTGGTGCCATTCCCTCCTGTTTACATCCACTGCCTCTGTATTGAAGGCACTTGATTCTCTCCTTGGAGCTGAGCTGAGCTGGGCTTTGTGCCTAACCGGACAAGAACCATGGCAGAAATGTGTCTATGGCTTCTGAGCTGGTTTCTTAGCTCAGAACTGGACATGTCCTGCGAAAGGATTCTGAGGAAGACCTACCCATCAGAACCCAATGAAGAAAGAACACTGAGAACAAGAGGTTGTGTAGATTATGAGCGTGTGTGGGGCTCACAACTGCAGACTCTCTGTTCATGGTTTTGTTCACAGATTTCTAAGAGCCACCTGTCAACGAGGGACAGTAACTTGTTACCGGATCTATTAGGAAAGTGAACAATAGGACAGAGTGCTGGGCTGCTGTGGAAGCCCACAGGGCTTACAGGACATGCTGTTGAGGTACTCACAGTTAAACATTCACGGCTTCGCTTCACACTGGAATCTTTGACTTATCAGGAGTTAATGTGAGCTCAACAACAGCGTTCCTAGTAAAGACAGCACCAGCACGAGCTGTTGCTGCTTCACGCTCTAGACTTCTGTGTGCATTGTGTCTGCCTCTAGGCCCTGGATCCTGTTTGACAATTCTGCCCGTGTTCTCTTACAATTGTTTCGGCTCCATACCTGAGCCAGGACGAATGCTGTGATTTAACAAATACCCTTACCGAATACTCTTAGCGAATTCTCCTGATGCATGAGTGCAGGGCTTCCCCTCACAGGTGCCTGGAGCCCGTATCTGAACTGAGATTCCTTTGCTCCAGCTAATCTCCCCCTTAGTCTTCTAGTAATATCTGTTGTAAATTATCACTGTGACCGTATTAATGATAGCTTTTAGTCCAACTTTTAAAAAAAGTTTGTCATTTTAAACTTATACGTACTGAAAGTAAACTAAGGACATCTCTGCACCCCTCCATTGTTCTGACCCTGCAAAGGGCTCAGCATGCCCCTTTCTGATCTGCCGCCTTCATGCCTCCTCAGGCCATCCTCTGTCGAATTGAACAGTGTCTTGTTTCATAAAAAAGCTTTAAGTAGTGCTTATTCTCCAAATATCCCGTTGTCTTTGTCTTGTTTCTAACATTTTTCCAAGCTGAATCATTCGGTACGTTTTTGTTTGTTTGTTTGTTTGTTTGTTTTGTTTTTTTAATTCTGTACACCCAGTCTATGGCCATAAGAGTCTGAATGCACCTTGTGTAAATGTTGCCTCTATAATTTCCTTTTATGATTCTACATCACTCATCATGCATATGTGTGCACAGGGAGATATTCAGATATGCAGGGACAGGTAGATAGTTTGATTGATAGATGAAATACAGAACACTCATTCATTTTCATAGGTTTGGAGTATTGTATGTGTATCTTTAATCTTTTTTTTTTAATCCAGCTGTTGATGGATGTTTGCATTGCATACAGATTTTCACTAATAGGAATAGTGTTCCTATGAGCATGTTTTGGTTTCTGAATAGAAGTTTCTCTGAGATACATAGGAGAAAAATTGCTGTATATTGTATGCATATATTCAGTGTTATAATTTGATGCCATTGTTCTGCAAAATGATAAAACCATGTTTTCATACCTCAAGTCAATTTTTAAAATTTATTTTTTAATAAATTATACTTTATTCACTTTGTATCCTATCTGTAGCCCTGTCTCATCCCCTCCCAATCCCACCATTCCTTTCTCCTCCCATGCCCTTCCCCAAGTCCACTAATAGGGGAATACCTTTTCCCCTTCCCTCTGACCCTAGCCTATCAGGTCTCATCAGGACTGGCTGCATTGTCTTCCTCTGTGGCCTGGTAAGGCTGTTCCCCCATCAGGAGGAGGTGATCAAAGAGCCAGCCACTGAGTTCATGTCAGAGACAGTCCCTGTTCCCCTTACTCGGGAACCCACTTGGACACTGAGCTGCCATGGGCTACATCTGTGCAGGGGTTCTAGGTTATCTCCGTGCATGGTCCTTGTTTGGAGGATCAGTCTCAGAAAAGACCCCTGGGCCCAGATTTTTTGGTTCTGTTGCTCTCCTTGTGAAACTCAAGCCATTTTTTTACCCTCTACTGTTGCATATTCTCTGTGTCTCTCTCTTTGTCTCTATCTGTCCATCTCTCTCTCTCTCTCTCTCTCTCTCTCTCTCTCTCTCAGAGCTGAGGACCAAACTCAGGGCCTTGTACTTGCTAGGCAAGTGCTCTACCACTGATCTAAATCCCCAACCCCCATGTTCTTCTCAATAATTAATGTTAGCTACCTTTTAAATTTTTATTAGTCTGATACATATGTAGATGTCATTGTAGGTTTTGTTGTTGTTTTGTCTTAATCTTATACAGACACAAATTTAAATTATTCTTGATGTGTCTTGTGTCATTTATGTTTCCTCTTCTGGAAAATGACTGTTCACAACAGTGGGCTGGTTTTATATTCATGGATTGAAATTCACAGAGGTGAGAGGAGAAATTAAGTAACGGTAAACTGTTTAATGCTTCTACTATTGAGAGTTATTGTCTCTGTCTCTGTCTATCTCTTCTTTCTGTCTCTGTTTCTCTAGTTCTCTCTTTCCATCCATCTCTTCTTTTCTTGTGATGTTACTTAACTTCACCAGGAGTTACCCAGACAAAGTTTTTATTTACTAAATGATCTCAGAACATCACTTCTCTAATGCATTAAGGATATCTAGAGCATCTTTCTTTCTTAAAAAGCAAACAATAAAAACCAAAACAAAGAAACAAACAAACAAGAAAGCACTGTTCTCTAACAAAGAAGAGTTGCCAAAAAAAAAAAAAAAGGCGTATGCAAGTATATGCACAGAAGGAAAGTTAGAGCAGCCTGAGTGCATTCTTAGGATCTAAACGAGCACAAGGAAATCCCAGAACCTAAGGGCCTGTGTGTCAGTGACCCAATGCTCTTCCCACTACACTTAAATGTAGTAGCTTCTGCTCTGGGAATGAGCAGTTCCAGCCATTCTGTGTTCAGCCATCATGCCCTTTTTACAAGTGGAGAATCTGAGATGCAGTGGGGGGGGGAGCTGTATAAAAATTTCAGGTGACCAACAAGTTAAGCAAACCAGAATGCCTTCCGCATCGCTGTACTTTTAAAACCCTGCATGGAAAGGTCTGTGTGAAGACATGCCTGCCCCCCTGTTTTGAGTAGGGGGAAGAGCCAGTGCAGAGTTGTCATTTTCCAGGGAGGAGTGTGTGGGCAGCTTCCCTTCTGTCTGGACAAATTAGAGCTGCACGGGAATTCGTTAATTAGTATGTGGTGATGGCTGCATTCAGTTGCCTCAGGACTCAGATTAGAACAACACAAGAATTTTGGAAAGATGCTTCTCCAAGTATTATACCTAAAAGAAAAGATGAACAAAATTAAAATTATTTGACTTGGAAGAAAGGGCGCTGAGGTCTAAATTTGTTATCGTCAAACAAAGAGGAGAATGATGTGTCTGTGTGGTACTCAAAAGAGACAACCATTACAGCAGGAATTGTTTACATAAAGAAAGAACCTCCCAACTATAAAGGCCAGTAAAAAAAATCAACACACAAATTACAAAATAATAATGGCAACATCGATAAGTGGGTACAGATTGCCAGACCCTTTAGGTACAGTTTCTATTTAAAGACTCCATAGATGTTTTCTCATTTAATGTCATAATAATGCTTTCCGTTCAATAATGTTCCTTCAATTTTAGATTGATTTACCTCAACAGAGAAACGAAAGCTGGCCAGTGCTTCTTTTTTGTCCATTTTTCTATCTGCTCTCATTTCCTACTCTTGCAAGAAAATTGGAAATCAATTGACCTGGATATCGAGACATCGTCCTGTGTGTTAGAGCCGTCAGTGAACTTCCCCCAAACTCAGCACTGATCTAGAACACTCCTCCACCCAGGACTGATGTACTGAGCAGCCTCAGCAGTGCCGCTTGTGCTGCCTTCTGCGAAGCTTTCCCAGGGAGCGCTGCAGCGAGGCCCCAAACTGTCCACCCACAACAGCCGCATGAGCAGAGAAGGGCTTAGAGGCACTTGCCAGGTATCTGAAAAGTCCTTTTGTTGACCTCGTCTCAATGCCCATGCTGAAGTCTCTTTAGCTTAGTAGAAGAGGTTTATTGGCTGACTTATCAGCTCAACTGAACATAGTTTATATACAGAAATGCTTTTCAAATTATCTCCAAAATACAGACACACAGCATTCTATAAGACAGACTCTAAATGGGACAGTTGGGGAGCCGCTGTCCCTTCATTAGGCTAGACGCTTGAATCAGGAGTTTACTGCTGGAGGAGGATCTGGAGCAGAGACAGTAATCCTGTCTGAGGTACAGAGCACATGAAAGCCTTCAAACTGATGAGGGGACATTTAAATCAATCCCCCATTAATCAATTCTTTAGCCTAGGCACAAAATTATATTAGAGAAATCTGAGGACCGTGACTTCCTAGCCATAACCATGGCAACATTACAAATCAAACATACTTCAATTTCTGATTTCAAATTCATTCAAAACCAATATCCTCCTCCACAATGAATGGCCTAGTAGAAGACAGGAGTCTACTTTTAGTCTGAAAGTAAGGATTTATACTTCGGCCTTTATTTTTTTTTTACATATTAATCAAGCAGTCACTTGAAAGATAGACGGTTCACATATTTATCAAAGAAAAAAAAAGCCACACTCTCAAAAGAAAAAACAGACAAGAGAATAAGACCCAGAGATGAGCAGAGGTTAGAGAGTATAGAGAAAAACTTTAAAAGAACTGATTAATGACGTAAAGGCAGTAGTCAGTGAGAACAGAGGGGAGATTTCAGTACAGCAATGGATATAACGGGGGGGGGGGGGAGAATGCTGACAATGACACACGGTGTAACAGGAGAAGTGCCTTCTTCTCGGTCATCAGTGCACTCAAGAAGCCGGGGGTGGGCTTGGCCCGTAAACGTGGACACGTATCAGTGCATGCTGCCCAAACCGAACCGCAAAGAAGGGGTTGAAGAAGGAGACAGAGCACGGAAACTTGTGGTAACCGGAACGCTTGAATAAATAAAAGCTGGTGGTTTCCCAAAAAGAAATAGATTACGCTCAGGTGATCTCAAACAGGTTACATAACACAGTAAGACTGAAGAGAAAGAAAAAGAAACTACAGTACGCTGCCCCACAACTGGAGCAAGCATAGCCAAGTGGCTTAAAATGAAAGACAAAGAAGAAAGAAATCGCGTACAGGGGAACAACGCTAGGAATGACAGCAGGTTACTAACACGCAGGCTCGAAGACTGCCTCAGCTATAGTTCTGCGGCTGTGAAGAGACACCGTAAGCAAGGTAGCTCTAATAAAAGAAGGCATTTAATTGGAGCCTGAGGGTTAGTCCATGATTGCCACTGCAGGCAATGGTGCTGGGGCAGTAGCTGAGAGATTTGCATCCCACTCCAGACGCAGCCGTCAGCGAAGGAGAAACCAGGCCCCGCGTGGGTTTGAAACCGCCAAGCCTACCCCCATGACACACCTTCTCCCACAAAGCCACGCCCACTCCAACAATTCCACATCTAATCCCTTTCCAAACAGTTTCACTAGTTGGAGACTGAGCACACAAACAGGTGAGCCAGCGGGAGCCATTCTCATGCAAACCGCCACTGAGACAGTGGAGAAAAAAGAAAAATTTCCCAGTGAAAATATATTTCAAAATAAAAGAGAAGCGCGTTTTTTCAGATAAAAGTTGAGTTACCAGCCAGGCGTGGTGGCCCACGCTTGCAATCCCAGCACTCAGGGAGGCAGAGACAGGCGAATCTCTTTGAGTTTAAGGCCAACCTGGTCCACAAAGCCAGTCCAGGACAGCCAAGGCTACCCAGAGAAACCCTGTCTCAAAAAATAAAAAACAAAAACCCAAAAACAAACAACAAAAAACAAAACAAAACAAAAGTTGAATTACCAGTAGACATTAAAAAAATGTTCAAGAAAGTTTTCACATAAATTACGTATATAAGACGGAAGCCAACTCAGCAGACTGTGCTGGTGTGTGCCAGATCCCCTTTACTGCCCTGTGAGCCATTTGTTTTGAACGCAGCTCGGCTCCTCTTATGAAGACTTTTAGCTAATTGAAGCCACTAGGTCAGAGATTCTGCAGGAAGTCTTGCTCCCAGAGGCAGCACTCTGGCTTGAATGCATCCCCCACTACCCATGTCTTAGGAACTTAATCCCCAATACAACAGCGTGGGGAGATGGTGACCAACAAAGGTGATTAGCTTCCGAGAGCTCTGCCCTTTCGGATGTGTGGGTGCTGTGCTCACAGGAGTGGACTAGTTATCACACATGTGGGTTTGTTATCAAGCGAGTTCTGCTTCTCCTTGCCCTCCTGTTTCCATTCGCTCTTGCGCTTCCACCGTCTTGTCGTGGCGTAATACAACTTGAAATGTTCATCAGGTGCCAACATCTGGCTCTTGGGTTTCTCAGAGAGTCATGAGCCAAATAAGTTTGTTTCCATGATAGATCCAGTCTTTGGTTAGTATTCTGGCATGTCAGCGCAAGCACAGATAGGTGACCTGTAGCCAACAACTAATGGTAGACACCAAAAAAGTTGGTTGTGAAGAGGGATAACTGCAGATCACTCATATTTCACAGTGGTTACCGACCAAACTTTCCCTTCTGCTACGAGATAGGATGACCATGGACCACTCAGTTTCAGAATTCTCCGTGGACTCAGCTGAGGTTAGCTTCTTCCGCACCCATGCCCTTGCCTCTTTCCTGCCTTATGCTGCTAGCTTTCTTTTAGGGAAGTTCTGCCGGAGGAGACTCCTTTAAGATGGTCTTTCTCAATCTCTGGTTCTGAGGGACCTCACCCAGTATTTTACCACAAAGCGTGACATTTGCTGTAATCCTTTGTGTATGTTACTCTAGTCCGTCCTAGGGAGGTTCTATTAAGAACAGAGGGTTTTATTAAATTGTCCCACAGTTACTAATATGATCATGTGATATTTCCTTGGTTAACATATTGAAAATATGTAGAATCAACTTAGAGTTCTGAGAATAAATGCAATTAAGTCATTACTTCTGATCTGCTAACGCTTTTCAAGACTAGCAGGGAACAGAAGGATTAATATCCAACGTGTTTGAATCTCCCAAGGCTGCTAATCACAAAGCAGCTTGAGCATATTTCCAACCCAGTAAGTTTACACTGTGCTACCCAAGACTATAAAAGGACCACGTCTGCCCACAGGCTAGGGCGGAATGAGAGGGTCCATAGGTACCTACCTACCAATGATCTGGTCCCTAAAATCAGTCTTCCTGAGGATCAAATACATTGTTACTCATCCCCAGAGAATTTTAAGAGTAAAAGACCCCAGGAAACTGGTGCAGGTCTTTCAAAGAGCAGATTTTAACAAACAGCAAATTAAAAGATCTTCACCACTGATCCACCACAGAAGGCCTGCTTCATCTTTCTTTGTTCATTTCAGGTACTGAGGATTGGTCTGCAAAGATGGATCAACAGTTAAAAGTCATTGCTGTCGTCCCCGTGTTCAATTCCCAGCACCCACATCAGATGGCCTACAATTGCCTGTAACTTCAGCTCCAAAAGATCCACAGACATGCGAACTCAATATATACACCAATACACATACACACATGCGCACATACAAACTCACACATGTATTAATAAAAATAATAAAAGTAGATCTTTTTTTAAAAAAAAAAAAAGTTAAAGGAGTTTCAAATTCTTACCCTCGACCACTAAATATCTGTATTTGTTAACGAAGTCAAAGTAGGCATCAAACTTCCTAGCTGGGAAGTACAGGAATGTTCAAACAGGGAGTAATGCGGCTTTGTGTCAGCGTAAAAGTACCCATGATGGGCTGGTGAGATGGCTCCCTGGGGACAGGCGCTTGTTACTAAGCCTGATGACATGTTTGATCCCTGGGCCCATCGGAGAAAACAGACTCCATCAGCTCATCCTCCAACCTCCAAATGTGCACTGTGGCACTCATGTGTCTTACACAAAATAAAATGAATAAAGTTAATGAAATATTTAAATGCCCCCAAGATAATCAAGCTATAAAGATGAAAGGTTTATTTTTGGCTGTCCAGTTTGGCACCATTGTTTGGGGGGTCTGTGGTAAGAACACATGGGAGGGTAAAAATTACCCAGCTCATAGCTAGGAAGTGAAAGACAAGAGAAAAAAAATAATCAGCTGAGGTCCCACAATTTCTTTCTAGGACACACTCCAAAGACTTCCCACTAAGCTTCAGCTCTTAAAATTCATGCTACCCCCCCCCAGGAATCCAACCTGGAAATTAACCCTTTGGCTTGGACCATTGGAGGACATTTAAGATTCAAACTAGAGCAGTCATCAAGAAGCCCAAAGACCCCCAAACTTGGACAGATGAGTATCGAGTGGTCCAGCTAATCCACTCAGTCCAAAGTGGCTCACATTCCAGAAATGACTCTTGCTACAGGCGTTAGCTGCAAGGTTAAAAGATTTCCATATCTGTTACCCACTGCAAGTGCATTAGTGTGTTTTCTGCTAAGCTCCAAATTCTTCTAAGGTCGTGAATAACTCTTGTCTTTCTTCCATCCTGTGTCTCCTGCAAAGTGTGAAGGATGCAAAGGATTTTGTCAGTTGTCACTGAATTGGAGATAACAAGCCCATTAGGACTGAGGTTATTCCTCCACCAAATGTGTTACTGAAGAAAGTATCCACAGTGTTATTGAAGATAGAAATGCACTGCCTGAAGGAAACCCCAGTCAACTCTGGAATGGCCCTCTCCAAACTCCTCCCTATTGCCTTTCATTGATTTATGAGACCCGGTGTTTAAGGAACAGCTTTCCCCTGAAGGTCCTGAAGCCAGCTGCCTGTGAAATAAATGCTCTCTGATCATCCCGAAGCTGCTGACTTGTGGTTTGACTTTTTGAGGAACTCTCCCATGCAGGGCTTAAAAATTTAATCGTCCAGTCAAACGGCTTCTATCAGCTCCACTCACTACCATTAGAAGAAACTGGCCACTTCCGCAGCTTTCCCAGAATCACTCTGTTCTTCCTCACCCTTTGTGACAACAGTCCCCAGAACCATCCTGTTGGCAATATGGTTGGCAGCTTCTGCTTCTTCCCCTCACTGTGTAATTGCTCCAGATTAGGAGGAAACAAGCTGTGGAAAATGACCACTGCTTCTTAACCTTTCACCAGTGCCCTGACCCTAAGCATTTTGGTTTGAATAATAACATTAAGATGCACCCCTTAATCTGGTTTCGAAGATCTTGGAAATCACTGGAATTTAGTTCTGCAAGGAACCTCAGTGAAGAGTCAGCTCTCTCATTCTACCGAAACTGAGTTCCAGAAATAAATGCCTTAACATTTATTAGATCTACAGATAGGGTCAAGAGGAGTCTAATGAAAACCTTCTACCACCCTGCATTCATGAACCGAATCTAACTTCTAATTAAGTAGGACTTCACTCTACGTTGCCTCAAATCAATAGAAAACGGGGAAGCCTCCTAGGGTGCTCTCTTGGCATCTCAAGAAGAAGCTGATGCTCACGTTCAACAGATATTTCTGCCCATCCACATCCCTGGGTCCTTTGACCTGCCAGGCATTAGGGTTTAAAGGCCTTAGAAAGTAACATTTTAGGAGTCCTTCTGTTGCCCTGTCAACCTTACCCTCATTCCCTGTCCTCTGGGAGAGAGAAAGGAAGAGAGAGAGAGAGAGAGAGAGAGAGAGAGAGAGAGAGAGAAGCCACTCAAGTCACGAAGAGGGCCCTCTGAGAACTGCCCTTTCTGCCAATAAAAAGTTATTTGTCTGAGAACCATGTGAACAGAACTTAAAAACTTGAACTTTGGGTTATTATCCAATACCTGAAATTCCTTTCATTCCACGAGTAAAGATAAAGCTTACAATGTAAATACGGCCAGGACAAGCATTCTCCGAGCTCATTAATGCCCTGGAAGAAATAAATGGCTTGACATGGGTCATTTCTTGGAGCTGCTTTAGAAAAGGAGGGATGAGAAGGTCAAGGGTGCTAAAGGGGGTGTGAGCACAGGAGAAGGACTGGACTCTCTAAACTGCCTCCTCACCATCATCCTGAAAAAGGCAAAATGTAGCTGCATGTTCTTAGACCACAAAGCCAGGCACTATGGGTTTTCAAATGGGTGAGGATGTCTTCGGGTAACACCTACCCAGACAAAGATAAACAGAAAATAGGTCCTTATAAAGATATGTAGTAGAGGCAGATCCCAAACCCTGCTTTGCACTCCCGATCACGAGACTGCCTAACCCTGCTAATGGTTATGTTAATACAGTCCGTTTGACTGAAGCATTCAAAATGAAAGAGGAACTGCAGTGGATTTACAGAAAGCAGCACAATCAGTTTCCCGAGCATGCAGCAGTGATTGCATTGTGAGCCATCAGAACAACATTCAGGGATCCAATCGACACCCTCATTAAAGGGATTTTCATGGCGGTATGACTGTTTCCACAAATGGAGAAACGGGGTAGGATACAGAAATATGGTCCTCTTTAATTTTCTCTTTCGTGGTGAATAAAAAGCAAAGAAAGAGAAAAGGTTAAAAAAAAAAAGTATATCTGTTTTGAAAAAAGGAAGATTGTACCTCCCAATCCCTTTACACGTACTGCCAGGGTTAATGTGTGACAAGATTAATGGCTGCATAATAATTGCCTCTATTGTTTACTGTCTGGATGGCAGCCAGACATCTTCCAGCTCTGCCCACCAGTGGGTTTGGTTTGTAAGAAATGTGCTAAGAGGCTAATAGGGTCTGCGTGCCACGTGCAAGCTTACTAAAGACATTCAGAAAGAACCTCCGGGGAAGCCTGGAGACTTTGGCTGTGGTGGGGCAAGCCTCCTTCAGAGCGCAGGGAGTCTCGCTTCTAAACTGCTGGGCAAGCTGTGCCAAGTTCAACCTGGCTGAACCATGCCGGTGAGGGAGATGAGGGGAGAGATGCCACCCAGCACCTGTGGGATGGTAGCTGCGCTGCCCTGTTCACGCTGGATACTACATTCCTCCACTCTTCACACGCCTGGCTGTGCTGGGGAGCACCCAGCTTTCACTTGCAAGCTCTATAGGATGTGAGAGGCCTCCCTCTCCGTGCCATCTCTCCTGTCTCTTCCTAAACTCTTACCTGGTGAGATACGAGACAAGCAAACAGACCAAAACATTGAGTCATAAAGCACACATATAACTTACATGGATGGGTACCATGATCCCAGCTGCTCCCGGACTCCCCATATTATTCTGGCCTGTTACAGCGATTGACATGGTTTTCTGTACCAAAACAAAAGCCCTGTAATTCTTTTTCATGTGGATTTGTTCTGGTCTGAGTCACACACGTCCACCTCAGCCACCTGGACCTTATTTCCTAACAAGTCAGGTTCAGATTTCTGCCATCCCAGGAGACCCTCCCAGGACACACCCTGGATCCATCTTTTCCATCTTCCCTTCCTATCCTGCTTTGCTGTGTACCCCCATGCTTTCTTCTTTCTAGCCACCATCTCTCAGCAGAGGTGAGCACCCCCAATTCGGAAACCCGAACTTGAAAACGCATCAAATCCGAAGGCTTTGGAGTGCTAACAGTGAGCTGCAAATAGGTAATTCTACATTTGACTTCATGTGACAGGTTGCAGTCAAAACTCAGACACACTAAAAATGTTATGTAAAATTACCCACTTCTGTATAATGTGTGTGATACATATAAATGTGTGAGAAATATATATGTAATATATATGATTTAATGGTGAATTTTGTGCTTAGGTCTGGGCCCCTATAACAAAGAGAACTTATGAATACATAAATGCCCTAGAATGTGCTGGGGGGGGGCATATCCAGAATTTTAATTCCTTTGGTGCCAGACTCTACAGATAAGAGATGTGTGCCTGTACCTTCAGATCCTGTCCCTCTGTCACAGAGCCTTTCACCATCTCCCATTTCACACTCTCACACATCCCACACTTTTTCTTCACATTATTCATTCCTCCTGCCAAAGAATCTTTTATACAGTCATGAGCTTGATGGCTTTCTTCCTCACCAGGCAGTAAATTCAGGAGAACCAGGGATCCCACAGACGGTGTTCCAGGCTGCAGCCTAGGTTAATAGTCAGTTAGTCATCATGTTAACAAACTGAACTCCACTTTCAGCCTCTCCAACTCTGTATGCTCATACTAGCAATTATCTGAAGTAACAGGTGGACTTTGTACTTCCTGCTGCACGGACACTCTCCCTGCTTCGTCATCACTGACTGAATCCTGATCTCATCTCTCCTGCTTTGTCAAGACTTCTTGTCAGAAGGCCCCTTCACTAATCCTTCATGTGGTTCACAAGTCCAAACCCAAATTTTTAATTCACTGGGACTAAGAATATTGGTTGTTCGTTGGTGACTAATAACTGATTAATTTGACATCTCCACTTCCATATCCTATATACAAAAGAAAAGAATTAATTCTTGCCCCAAATTTACCCTGCCTACAAGAAGTGTAGGGATAAAGATGGAGCAGAGATTGAGGGAATGGCCAACCAATGAATGAGTGGCCTAACCTGAGACCTACCCCATGGGAGAGAGCCAACCTTTGACACTGTTAATGATCCTCTGCTATGCTTTCAAACAGGAGTCTAGCATAGCTGTCCTCCGAGAGGCTCCACCCAGCAGTAGATAAAACCAGACGCTAAGACCCAAAAATTAGGTGGAGTTCAGGGAGTCTTGGGGAAGAGTGGGGGAAGGATAGAAGGACCTACAGGGGACAGAAGCTCCAAAAGAAGAGCAACAGAGTCAACTAACGTAGGCCCATGGGACTTACAGAGACTGGAGCATCAACCAAACAGCATACATGGACCGGACCTGGGCCCCCTACACATGTGTAACTGCTTAGCAAGTAGAGCAGGGTCTATCTCTGACATGGACTTGTTACCTGCTTTGGGATCACTTTTCTGTAGCTGGGAGGCCTTGTCTGGCCTCAGTGGAAGAGGATGTACTTGTCTGAGGTGCTGGGGCAGGTTGGTATGGGGGAGTCCCCTTTTCTGAGGAGAAGGGAAGGGGGAAGTGGGTGGAAGGGTGGGACCAGGAGGAGAGGAAGGAGGGGGCTGAAATTGGGATGTAAAGTGAATAAATAAATTTTTAAAACTTAATTCTTAGCCAGGCATGGTGGTACATGCCTTTAATCCCAGTACTCAGGGAGGCAAAGGCAGGTGGATTGCTGTGAGTTTGAAGCCATCCTGTTCCTAGAAAGTGAGTCCAGGACAGCCAAGGCTACACAGAGAAACCCTGTCTCAAAAAAAAAAAAGATAGAAAGAAAGAAAGAAAGAAAGAAGATACTTTTTTTAAAAAAATTTTAAATTGGTACACAAATGTCGGGGCCTGCGGTTATGTTACAGTGTTAGAACACTTGGTAGAAAGGACAGGCCCTAGGCTGGACTCCCAAGCACTCAATGCCCCTCAGCCTACCCAAAGTGAGGATAATTGATTTTTTTTTTTTTCTGAAAAAAACATGTCAAGAACAGGCTTTTGTAACAGAGTTTAGTTGGAAAAAAAAATGAAGAGCTCAAAGAAACTTGAAAGCTTGTTGGGTTTTGAACTAAGTCTTGTTTAGCTTGCATTGAGCCTGTCCTGTGTATATTCTATGGCCTGAAGTCACTGTGCTTCTTGGATATTTTTGCTTGCAGGTGAAATGCCACTAACAATACCTGTTTTTCATACTGTGCCCAGGAAAGGGTCATGCATGTGGAATTAGCTAGAGAGTGGCTAAAAGTAACAAAATGAGAAATTTCAAGACCATTAGCCGAAGCTTGAGTACCACCTTTAGAGCAAAGGGAAGCCTCAGCCTGCTTCCAAAGGGAAGCAGGGAGAGTATCTGTGCAGCAGGAAGCACAAAGTCCACCTGTTACTTCAGATAATTGCTAGTATGAGCATATGGATTTGGAGAGGCTGAAAGTGGACTTCAGTTCGTTAACATGATGACTAACTGACTATTAACCTAGACTGCAGCCCGGAACACTGTCTGTGGGATCCCTGGTTCTCCTGAATTTACTGCCTGGTGAGGGAGAAAGCCATCAAGCTCATGACTGTATAAAAGATTCTTTGGCAGGAGGAATGAATAATGTGAGGAAAAAGTATGGGATGTGTGAAAGTGTGTAATGGAAGATGGTTGGATAACTGGGGATTGGATGGTTAGAGTTGTTGATGAACAGGGTTTGGGCAAGGGACACAGTGAAAGAGCCAGAAGGGACAGCAAAGTTGAATATTTGTTAGGCATAAAGTATACAGAGTGTTGAGATCAGGCCGCAGAGCTGCTGTTTTAGGTGATGCAGAAAGGGAGGGGCCAAAGGCTAAAGGAGAGCTGGGTACTGGGGATGCTGAAATGAGCGCTATCTATGCAGTGACAGAAGCTAGGAGAGAGGAAAGCAAGATACCAGAGAAGCCTTACTCGATGGGCAGGAGAAGGCTGGAGGTTCAGGGGTTCCCATAGCAAATGAGCCTAGAACAAGGGCTCCCCAAGACTCTTCTGTGCAGCCCACAGAGAGGTCATCAGGGGCTGGAGTCCTTGAACAACCAACTAAAGGTGAATGAGCCACAGAAACCAAAGCGGGGAGCAAGTGCCTGAGGCAGGGAGGCTGGTGAAGTAACAAGCTCATTTCTTCTTCCTGGAGAAGCAGCCAGCGACTGTGTAATAAGGTGAGGCCCTGAGACAGAGTTCCAGCCAAGGTAATTCGAACAGAAGGATTGGGGTCACTTGGAGAGGAGGTGCTCCATGCTCCACTTGAACTCACCTGCCTTCCTCCACATTGTTTCCTGGTGTCGAGGCTTGGTGCTCCTACGCCCCGGGGTAACAGTGGAAGCCAGAAATCGAAGACAGTGGAGAAGCAGCACAAATGAAGCTCAGACTCAAGGTCACCTCCTAGAGAATAGAGCCCTGTCAATCCAGACATCCGTTTTACGGTTTATACCAGCCACAAACAAATAGCGCAAAACAAACTCCCACAATTCTATAGAGTTCAAGCCATTATCATTTTAATTAGCATAGCACCATGAGCTGGGAGGTGACTACAGCAGAGAGAGTTGGAGAGGAGGGAGGGGTAGCAGGCAGAAGAAAGCAAAAGACAGCAAGTGGGGTAAATGGTTGACTCTTTAAAGGCTCACCCAAGAATAAAAATAACAGAATTGGGTTTTACAGAAAGCACACTAACTCAGGACCTGGGCAGTCCATCACTACCCTTGTTTAGTGGCTGCCATCTGTTCTGTGACCTTGACCATGACCTTGCCTGGTTGTCTATAATCACAAAAGAAAAACAATGATCAAAACTTTTCAATCTTTGTTGTTGAAAAAAAAACTATAAAGTATATTCTGATCATCTCCTTCCCATCTCTTCCCAGATCCTCCTTAACTGTTCACCCACCCAACTCCACACTCCACATTTCTCTCTGTTTAAAAATATAAACAGGCAAATAAAAAGAAGATAAAACAAACAAAGATAAAAACACAAGAAACAAAAATACCCAAACAAAGAAAATGAAACAAAAAGTCTACCAAAAAAAAAAAAAAAAACCAAAAAAACGAAAAACCATTGAGTTTGCGGCTGGTCATGGGGCCTTCCCTTAAGTTTGGTTAGTATACCCAGTGAGACTCCACTAGAAAAAATAATAATTTCTTTCTGGGCAAATAGGTGTCAATTGTAGAGAGCTTCTTGGTTAGGAGTGGGGCCCTCTGTCCACTGTCCTCTCTCTGTGCTGGGACCCTGAGTAACTCGAATCTAGCCAGTCCCTATGCACACTGCCAAAGTCTCTGAACTCATGTGTGCATCTATCCTGTTGTCTGTGAGAACTGTTTTCCTTGGTGTCCTCCATCACCTCTGGCTCTTACTATCTTCCTGCCACCTCTGCTGCATAGCTCTCCGAGCCTGAACAAAGGGGTCTGATGAAGTTTAGAAATGAGCGCACCAAAATCTCTCAGGCTGTGCACATTGTTCTGTTCTGGACCTCTGTGTTAGTTCCCTTTACTGCAAAAGGCAGCATCTCTGATGGGGTCCGAGCAAGGCGCTGAGCTAAGCAATCACATTTTCAGAGAAGGGTTTTGACTCCTCCAAGCTCATACTCATGTGCTCACTCTTCAACTCCCTCTTTCCCTGTCCCTCTCTCTCAATGGATATGAAAAATGTCATATGGGGATTGCATTCCTTTCTAAGCCACTCCCTGGGTCATTGAAAAAGTAAACAATTGACAAAGAGAACATTAACCTGGAGAGACATTGACCTGGAGAGACGTTATAGTCACCATCTTCAGGGCGACGTTGGGATCACCTAAGAGTATCAATGCATTCAGAAGGTATGTGGCTTTCCAAGCTCTAGGGAAGAGTCTCTGACTTTCTCCACTTCTCCTCCTTGACAGGCATGCTTCAAACAGAGAGGGCCTCATTAATTCCTGTCAGGTCCCGGTGTTACTAAAATGTTCTCAGATTCTTACGTAAGTCATACACCAATGAACCTAAGAAGATGTCAAAGGCTAATTCTGCAGAGACGCTGAACCCAATCAGGCAAAGACAAGGTGTAAACAAGCTTTATTATAATTACTATTGTTTTTTATTATTATTTTAAGCAAACGAGGCTAACCATGATGGGTAAACTGAGCTTTTGAATCTTGGTCATAAACCTAAGGGGCTCTTCTCTAGTCCTTGTAGTATAGTAGCAATGAGAGAGTAGGCTGGAACATAAGCCTACAAATGAGTAGCTGTCTTATAATTAGTAAGCACTCACCTCTATATAAAATTGCATGCTGGGCTCTAATAGCCGCACTTTATACTCACCCAAAGCCTTTCATCCAAGATGCTCAAAGCTCTTCCTACTTATACCAGCTCTGATGTCTCCAAATTCCTGTGAGCCAGTACTAGGATATCCACCCACAGGGCATCTTGACTACTGCTGAAGCCAAAGCCTGCCTGTCTCCCTTCTGAGGAGTCATGGGTGGCGTCCCTCCCCCACATTAATGCCCCAGCTCCAGACAGACCAACAAAGGAACTTCTGGTGAAGCCACATAGTAAGTAATGGGATGGAACAGGAGCTCAGACACTGGAGTTGGGTTTGACTACAGATCCTGGCTCTGGTGTTAATAAATTATCCAGTCTCTCTTGAGCTTTTGTTTGCTCATCAAAGATTACAAATGTGAGATATTACGTATGTTTAGCTGTCAGTGTCAGCTTAGGGGGCACAGCATTTTTATCCTTCCTATTGCCAGCTTCTTTGACTCTTTATGCTAAGTGACGATGTAGCTGGTTAATACTGAGTTGAGGGTTTACAGGGGACTGCTGCCCATGGGAAGCATCCCATGCACATCACTGAAGCTGTCTCGTTTCGGGAGATGTCTGTACTACCCAGGACAACTTATATTTTTTTTGAAAGATTATATCCACTATTATCTCAAGTAAAGGCTACAGTATGAAACATTTTAAGAGCCAGGTATGGTGGTCCATGCCTGTAGCCCTGGCACTTGAAAAGTAGAGGCAGAAAGATCAGGACTTCAGTGTCATTCATGGATACATAGCAAGTTCAAGGCCAGCCTGGGCTACATGAAAGTGCCTTAAACACCAAAATAATAATAATAACAATAACAACAATGACAATACATTCTTAAGCACAATTATATTTCTCTTACATATACACATGGATTGATTCTCCAGCTGCCCTCAAACTTTGCCTGTATAGAGAGTGCTTTATCTACTGCTATAGATGTTATCATTTTGTTAAATAACGAAGAAAAAGTTAGGACTCTAGATAGTATCATTTTGTTAAATAACAAAGAAAAAGTTAGCTCACTGGTTAAGTGCACTGGCTGCTTTTACAAAGGACAAAGGTTCAGTTCCCAGTGTCCAGATGGTAGCTCACAACCTTTTATAACTCCAGTCCCCAGGGACTCTGTTGCTCTTTCCTGACCTCCAATGATACCAGTCACACATGCAATGTACATACATATATGTGAGCAAAAACTCATACACATAAAATGAGAATGAATAAATCACCTCTAAAATAAAGAAACCTAAAGTTATTTGTTGCTATGGTCTGTTGAAAAGCTTTTGCCTGTTGAAGGCTCTTGTCTGTGCCAGAGTGTATTCATCATTCTTTACGGATTTGTTTGATTTTCTTTTGAAAGCAAATGCTTTATCCCTTTCAACTATTTAAAAACAAAATAGTATACTTCTGTTAAGTATATTTTACTAATTCTTCCATAACTACCAAAAATCTAGCCAAAATACTCATCAATCGCAACCTATAAAGTCCTAAAGAGTCCCCTATTTTCCCTATTTGAGAACAATTTTAAAAATATGGCTTTATTTGTTGTCAATAATAGCAGCGTCACATCTACTCAGAACTTATTGAAGAAGTTCTTGCAGAGTTCTGAACAGCCTTGGCCAGTTCAGACCATGCTATTGACCAAGAAGAACAGAGACTAGGCATGGGAAGCTAAGTAGGAAAATAACATAGATGAAAATGTTAAACATTTATGTTGAATGTTGGAAATCTTATTGGTAACAGAGTTTTCTCTCAGGCCTAAGTTTCTCTTGTCCACAGTGCTGAAAAGGATTTCACTTTAATTTCTCCCATTGCCAGCAAGTCAGAAGCCAGAAGTCTTAGAGCTGTCAGCCTGCAAAGCCATGAAACCAAGTGCTTTCAGAGTGTCAACTATTTGACTTGAGCACATGTTGAGAGATGGAAAAGTCGGTCATCATGCTGGCCTGCCCTGCAGTTCACCGTTTGGTTCTAAATAGAAAAGGAGATAACTAGAGAGCAAATAGAGTGCTTTCCCAGTCATACTCTTGAAAGATGTTCAGAGAAGCAAGAACCAGCACAGAACACAGGCACAGATCTCACTAGGCTTGATTGTTTGAAATTATTATAGAGGAGAACGGTCTCTGTGTATTTAAAGAATGAAAACTGATACCTTGATATTGTTGTGGGAAACCTTTCTATTTGAATCAAAGATGAATTTTGGACCACTTATGTTTTATTTTCCAAGGTTACCGAGGTGATTAGGACTGGGGAACGTATTAGTGCCAATTTTTTTTCTCTCAGAAATATATATCCATTTCCTTGTTCAAACCAAGCAATGTTACCAATGTCTGCTGATGGTTATATTAAAACCTAAACAGGCGGTAAATTTAGGGCTGGGATGTGAGTGGGGCTTAGAGGCAAAGCCTTTGAGAGGCATCAGATGGGTTGGGAGATGTCTGAAAGTAAAGAGCTTTGCTCAGAAGAGAAGACAGATGGCAGCCTGAGAAACCTTTGGATATCCAAAGTATAACGATGACTTCTTTGCACAGGCCTGAAAGACTGGCTGAAGAGAACTTAAGGTAGAGAAGGAGACACTGACAGAGAAAGCCTTTGGGACTTCTTGAGTGCAATTTGCATTTTTAAAAAGTTTTCTTTTTCCATGATAGTCTTGATTGGTTTGAGTTTTTTCAAGACAGGATTTCTCTGTGTAGTCCTGGCTGTCCCAGAACTCAGTCGGTAGACCAAGCTGGCTTTGAATTTGGAGATCTGCCTGCCTCTGCTTCCCAAATGCTGGAATTAGTGGAAACAAACCAAATATGATAATTAATTTTCATTGGCAGCTTGACTGAATTTAAAATTGCCTTAGGGCTGGAGATATAGTCCCGTTGGTACAGTGCTCTCCTGGTATGCATAAAGCCCCAGGTTGAAAGCCCAGCTCCACAGAAAGTGGTAGAGTGGCATGTGCCTGTAATACCAGCATTTGGGAGGTAGGGGCAGGAGGATCAGACATTCAAGATCACCTTTGGCTTTTAGGATTCTGATAGGGTCTATCTGTGGGTGTGTCTGTGAAGTTCTTGCTGAAGAGAATTAACCATGACCAACCTGACTCTGAGTAGTAGCATCTCACGGGCCTGTATGGAACAAAAAAAAAAAAAACAAAAAAAAAAAAAAAAAAAAAGAAAGAAAGAAAGAAAAGAAAGAAAGGGGAGAGGGTACCAGAAACATTCCCCTGGGATTCTCTGTTTCTTGGCCCACCTTTCTGTGAACTGCTCTGCTCTGCCACACCCTTTCAGCTATGGCTGACAGACACCTCTGAAACCATGAGCCAAATTCACTCTTCCCCCTTTAAGTTGTTTGTCTTGGGCATTCTGTTACAGCCACAGGAAGATTAACCAATATAACACAGAACCTAACCGAGTTTCATTAGCGAGAAGCCTAGGTGATAGAGGCCGAAAGGCAGTAACTCCAGTCAGAGCTGGCTGTGGTAGCAGGGAGCAGAACGTTAGCAAAAAGTGACCTCTGCAAATTGGGTGTGGGAACTCTGCACTAATTCAACAAGAGAAGATGCAAAATAAGTGTGGAAATGGAGAATGGTACATTTGCTTTCAGAGCGAAAGCAAAAAATAAACAAAGCAAATCCCGGGATCAGGGCCAAAGCTGCCTCACCCAGAGCTAAAAGAACCCGGGTGGAACTAACTAGAGATAACAGCTCAGTCTGGTCTCCAAGACTAAAGTTACAGTCCGCGGCTTTTTCCAGTCCCCCTTTGACCATAAATATAAAACAATGGACAACCACTAATGGCAATCTTTCCCTTAAGTTAAATACAAGCAGTAAAACAACAAACCTCCTAAAAATAAACTAATGATAAATGTTCCAGGCAAATGGCTCTTTGCAAGTATGTCCTAGATCAAAGATCAGAAGGACTTTTTTTTTTCTTTTTTTTTAAATTGTTGCTTTGGTCTGTAGACAGGAAGGCTACAGTCAGGGTTTCCTAGCCACACATTCCCACTTGCTAATCAAAGATAGATGTAATCTATTAATAGGGAATGAGGATAGTTGATTTATAGGAGCTCTTAAGTAAACATGTCAATTTAAATGTCCCATTGAAACGTTAAAAAAAAAGTTACCTGTGACATTAAAAGTGGTGTGAACATTAGGAAGACACTTGCCCAAGCAGAACTCCTGTTCTGGGAAATGTCACCTACCTTAATGCTGTAATAGCAAAAATTATAATCTGAGTATTTAGCCAGAGTCATTTTAGAGGAGAGAATTCACCCTCACCAGACTGTCCTGTGGGCAAGCCTGTGATGATTTTTGTTGACTGCTGCTTGATTAACATGGAAGGACCAAGATCACGGTAGGTGAGGCCACTCTGGGCTGAAGTTTCCCG
The DNA here is from genome assembly GCF_030254825.1 of Meriones unguiculatus. Classification (NCBI taxonomy): domain Eukaryota; kingdom Metazoa; phylum Chordata; class Mammalia; order Rodentia; family Muridae; genus Meriones; species Meriones unguiculatus. Next base: position 86,347,793 of record NC_083354.1, on the reverse strand, counting down.
GTTCTGAAAGAAAGCAAACTGAGCAATCCGTGAAGAGCAAGCCAGTCAGCAGTATTCCTCCATGGGTCTCTGCATCAGCTCCTGCTTCCAAGTTCGAATTGCTTGAGTTCCTGCCCTGACTTTCCTCAGTGATAGATAAAGAAGCATAAGCTGAAATAAACCCTTTCCTCCTCAAATTGCTTCTGGCCATGGCATTTTATCGCAGCAATAGTCACCCTAACTAAGGTAAACATGTATCTTACTTGACTTAATCATTTGAAGAACTCTACGAGATGGATTACATTATCTCCGTTTTCACTGAAGCTCAGGGATATAAAATGATGGGCCTAAATTCACATGGTGAAAAGGCTTTCATTTCATCTCTCAGAGCACCTCTCTCTTTCAGCTTCCCTTTGAGGATATGATCTTAAATAGACTCATTTACACAGCTTGTGTACACACACACACACCACAAAGCCACTGCCACTATGTGCTGCCATTGAGCCTGGGGTAGAAATCTGCAGTCCTGGCCATGTCACCCAAGTCACACTAGAATCCTTCATGGCATCTCTCAGGTGGAGCTGAAGAGAGAAAGCTCCTTCTAGAATGCCATCGGTGAGAGGGGGCTGGGCAGCAGGACCTTTGAAGCCCCTACTGCATACGGCTGCAGCCTCTTGGGATATCATGATTTAAGAACAACAAGCCCATTCAAGAGAAACAACTGGAGAAAAGAGATATGAGGTCCCCTTGACATCAAAGGCCATGGTTCCATTTGGTGGAGGGCTGGGAGATGTCCTACATCCAGCCCACCAAGAAGAGTGCCGACAAGACGATTAGGCATCCATTTTCTTTACATAAGAAGAAAGCCAACCAGCATAGGCTGGAATTTGCTGGAATTTCACTTAGTTCACAGTGACACAACTTGGATAATTCAAGAACATTCAAGAGCAGAATTACTATTTCTCCATTTTGGATGCTATTCAACTAGATACATTCGAATTAAAACTGAACGAGATAATTACACAGAACAACGTGCTTTATTGTGATATTGTCACATAAGTATATAATAGACTTCGGTCATATCCCGTATCCTTTCATTATCCTCACTTGCTTCACGGGCATTTTCTTTTTGACCCTCTCTTCTCTAAAAGTCTCCTGTCATCAAACTGGGGGGAGGGGGGTAATCAGATAAGATTTTGCTATGCTGCCCCAGCTGGACTAGAATTTGCAATTCTCCTGCCTCAGAATCCCAATGGTAGTAGTATTCCGGGTTTGAAACACCATGTCCAGCTGTAGATGTCAAGTTTTAACTCATTTTTCCCCACATCTTCTCCATCCTTCTCCTAAATTTAGACTCCCAGACAATCCATAAGCTAATAAATAGGCCAAGCCCTCCTTTGTCGCCTTTGTCAATTTCAAAAGTAAGACTGCTTCCACCGTGGCCAACATCAGACTTCTATCACGACAGCAATGTCCTAAGAAGAAATAAACAATGCGACAGACACCATTCCACAGTGCCTCCACAGTTCATATGCTGTAGATATGAATTATCTGAAATGGATGAAAGAGTAAAAATCACGAGAATCCGTGAAGTTTCGAGATTTGTTGCCTTTGTGACTAACATAATTTTTTGCTCGCGTTTTTTTTTTTTTTTTGGAAGTTGTAATAAATGCATTATTTAGCAGCTGCGTTGAAGCGCCCACCTCTGAAAGTCGACCCCCTAACCTACTTCGTTTCATTTAAATACAAAGCAAACATCTCCCACCTTGGAAAAACAGAATGCTTTAACTACGGAAAACCTGGCCGCGCAGTGCAATGGTCCCTTTAAAAGTCTTCCCTTGAAGATGTTTAATCAGCTGAGCAGAGGCTCCTCGGCCCTGCAGGAGCGGGGTGGGGGGTGGGGGGGGGGGAGGATGTTAGGAGCTCACAGCCACAGGCTCCCAGGAGCCCAGCTTCGTCCTGTGAAACCGCGCAGGGTGGGGCCCGGGCTTCTCCCAGGAGAGGAAGTGGCTGCAGGAAAACCACGTGTGGCATTCCCATAGCAGCTGATGGAAGGCTGTGGCTCCCGGGGGAAGGGGAGGCACAGGAGACCACGCCCCGGAAACCTGCAGTTTCCACTGGTGGGAAGGACCGGCAGTTTGTTCTGTGAGGCTTGAAGCACTAGGAACGGTAGATAGAGCAGTATTCACCGTTGATTCTCTCACCCGAATCTTCGTTTCTTTTCAATGGTGTTTGGGAAACCTGCTTCAAGAATTGTTCCAAGTGTTTTTTGTCAAGGCTGTCATCTGTCCTCAAAAATAGCCCGGAAGAGGAAACAGGCTATTTGTCTCGGAGAGGAGGGTGGACATGGCCAGGAAAGCTCACCATTGCACCTAGTTGAAAGCCACGAGCGAGACAGAAGCCAGCCAGTGCTCCTGTCTGCAGCTTCCGGCTTGTCCTGTACTTTGGGGAGGGGGGTAGCTGAAATCCACTGTTGTGTGAGGAAGAGGAGGAAGAAAGGGTGGGGTACTATGGATAGTGGGGAAGGGCCTGTAGGACTAAAACTGAAGAACAGCAGGGAAATCAACTCTGATTCATAGCAAATCCTGTTTAATGTGCATTCTCGCAGGGGGTGGCTGAGCTGGACCTTTCAGCCGTACATCCGACGTTGATGAAAACCCTGACATTTCTCATAATTGGACCTCATTAATAAATTCCTCAGGATTCCAGGAGGCTGTGAAGAGGTAAAACAAGTGTTAGAGAAATGAGAGCAACAGGAGATTGCAAGATCCCAGATGGGGAGTTAATCCCACTCAATGAGAGGGACTGAAGCTATGTTCACAACAACCTGCTCACCCAGCCTTCTTCCCTCTTCAGCAGAGCAGGCTTTCCCTTATTCACTGCTCCCTTAACATTTAAACACCATTGGCTTGTTAAGGGATGGCACAGAGAGTTGGTAAAAGGCTATTTCTCACAATGTCTAGGGAAGACAAGGGTTTTATTTGATGGGCTGGGTAGAAAAGATGCTCTCACTTCTGCAGGCCAACGTTATCAGCTGTGCAACGTAGGTATATAAGACCCTTGTCGGGCTAGTTAGAGCAAAAAGGGAGAGGAGGATTCACTTTCTCTGTCTGAGCCATCTATCCTACGTGCTGTCTTTTGCCCGCAGAAAATGCTCTTCTTTCTGTCTTCCCTCAGGGTTGGACTGATGCTTCCCCACCATCTGTCATGTTTCTCCAGTTTATGTATGGTAGACCATGTAAAGTTGTAGCTTCCAGAATTGCTATGTAATTACAATTACATAGTAAACCTGCTTCGATAGGTCCCTGCATATCACATTCTGAGATTTCAAATATCTGATTTTTTATAATAAAATCCCAAACTTTAACTGGAGATATTGATTTAACTTGCTAATGCTCCAGATCATTTGCAATTAACAAATGGAGGTCATCATCAGTAGCAAGCTTGCTCGGTTTGTATTGTATCATTTCTTTTTCCTCAATAGAAGTGAGCCTGACTGCAAAATGCCCAAGGCTTAGATTTCTAGGAACAAGAAGCAAGTCACTAAGTGACACCCAGGCAAAGGAGCTGAACTCTGAACAAGAAAGGCCAAGACTGAAATGCAGGTCTTGCCAGGACTCTAAATGGCTCATTCTCATGGTGTCTATATTACTTATATGTGAAGCCTCTTCTGGGCATTTCAGAGGGAATGGTCATCTAGCAAAACTGTGGCAAGGGAGTGGCACTGTTGTTCAGTTTCCTCTTCCAATAATCACCAGCTTCTAGCCAATAGGGATCCCAAAGTCAGTAGTTCTCAGCACGACTCTACATCAAAGAAAGAGTGTCATCTATCAGATGTGATCCCTCCCCCCCCCCCCTTGGTCCTGGTTAGAGTTAAACTGCAAAGTAGAGATGGAGGAAGAAGGAATGGAAGGTCCAATTGTCACTGATTATGGGCACCACATCAGTGGCCATCCTAGACTTGGAGTTTCCCCCTCACTAAATCCACTTGCCCATGCCACATTCAGATGCCACACTGCTGAGGATAATGATAAAGAGGCTGCTGTTTACTGCTGGTGAAAAGTCTCAGTAGGTACAACTGGTACAAGTATGTTTGGCAGTGTCTGGAAAAGTTAGAAAGGTGCATACATTTGTGTAGAGGGATTTTAATCTAGCGACATGACTCCTCTGATCACATCCAAAGGCCTTCTAGGTTTGTGTGACCAAGCTGGAAAACAGACATACCCTTAGTGCACACCTTTGATCCCAAACAATGAAGGTAAAGATAGTTTGAAGAAAGTTAGAAGTTAGGAAGTTAGTTAGAAGGAGGTTAGTTTGAAGGAAGTTAGTAGAAGGAAGCACCCATGTTTGAAAGTGATGTCTAATTGAGAAGCAGACAAAGTGATTAATCAGAGAAAGATTTGACAAAATAGGTTCTGTGAAACTCTCATAAGAGCAGGGAGGAAAGAGAGGTAACTTAAGAGAGAACAGAACAGGGAAGGGAAGCAGTTTTACCGGGACAGTTGTATAAAGACAGGTTGTAGAGAGAGAACAAGATAGAATCAGATAAAAACAGAATGAGAAGGAGCCAAAAAATTAAAACATATTGTTAAAGTTAGTATGAGGCCAAGCAGAGCAATTCAGTCAGAATCTGAGAGAAGCCAGTTTGAATCAGTCAGCTTGAAGAGGCGTTTGAGCCAGAAGAGCTGAATTGATCCAGCCAGCAAAAGTTCAGAAAGAAAATAAATAGGGTGAACTTATTCAGCAACAAGTCTCAGAGGCTGAAAGTTTTCTAGGCATAGATTAGCTTCTAGGCTAGAAGCTTCCAGGACTAGGCCTCAGTTAGCAGATGGAGGCAGTAAGCCTCCCAGATGACAATTACATCAGGTGACTATAATACTGTTACAATTCGATCCAGAAAGTCCACTGTTAGAAATATCTCCATACATGTAAAAGTACACAAAGATATATGCACACAAAGATGAACATAAATACTTTTGCAATTAAAATACCAAAATACCAAATATATATATATGAATGAAGAAGGAAATGAGGAACAAGACCGAAAAGTTTTGGGCAGAGGATAGACCTATCTCAAGTCTCAGAAGTGGGGTTCAGTCCAATGTTAACCATTTCATGGAAGTGCAAAGGCCTGAGCACACATCTGATTTACACATGCATACATACATACATACATAATACATACATACTGTTATATTGACTTTTAAAACTTGGGTGGTACTAAAGGAACTGATAAAGATGTGGCTGAAGTCTAAGGCAGGCTTTTACTTTTTATTCTTAAATAGCTTGCTTATCTTGATTTTGTTTTACCACGTATATTTTTAAGACACTCATTTAAAAACTCAATAAGCCAACAAGCTCTTACCAAGCATGCTGATTTTTCCTCTTTTTATTATACCCAAGAGCATAGTCTTTCCACCATGACAAACAGATTCATCCAACTAGTGCTGGTAAAGCAGTCTTAAGTCAAGAGAAACCCTCAGTAAATGGTGAGGTTGTACATCGAAATGATTGATGACTCCTAAGTTTTATCTACAGAAGCCTCTTTCTGGGTGGTGCTTTCAGAAACTGTCAGAAAGAGAAGGGTTGCCGGGCAATAAAATGAGGGATTTGGAGTAAGGACCACATGGTAAAATAAAAAAGAGAGAGAAAAAGGAGGTTGCCATGGGACAGGATGGATCATGAGCACGTGGGCAAGAGAATTTCATCCTAAGGACAGACAGCTATAACAGAAACAGCCCTAGTGGGACGAATTGCAAGTAATATTGGGGCACGTGGCTAGGAAATAGCAAAATGGCATAGAGCATTAACATTGGCCCTGCTCTAGTGCTTTGAAGCTTATTAATAAATCTAAGAGATCTCTGTCTCATTTATTTGGGGATAGAGGGGAGAGAAAAAACCCCATTCTCTTTGAATTTATTTCTTCAACACCCCTGCTGGGTTGACATGAATTGGCCCAGCTCATTCTACACCAGTCTTGGGAAAGAGAAAAGGACACTTCAAAATACCCATCCTGTTAGGTGTGGTGGTGCAGGCATAGCCCTACGAGTTCAAGGCCAGTATGGTCTACCTAGTGAGTTTCAAGACAAGGCTACACAGACAGACCCCGTATCAAAAACAAAAAAAACCCCACAAACCCCCAAATCTCATCCTAGGATATGATTTCAGCCATGGGACATTCTGAAAGTTGCTAACCATGGAAGACTTTCAGTCTCCAGAAACTACACTGTGTGACACTGATGTTGAGGCCACATCATTTGCTCAAACGCATACAACTCAACCACAACAGTGACCCCTAACGTGACCCATGGTGTCTGGGTGTTAGTGGTCTGGATATTAGTGGTGTGTCAGCGTAAGACCACCAGCTGAACCAGGACCAGCTGTAGCACTCTGCTGGGAGACACTGATAATGGGGATGCTGTGCATGTGAGGAAGTGGAAAGTGTGTAGCACCAATCTTCATCTTTATCTGAAAAAAAAAAAAAAAAACGTTTTATGTGATAACAGATCCTGCTTGGTGAAGTTGTTGTATGCCAAGTTAGAAAGTTCCAGATCTAGGTAGCAACCTGGAATCCTGAGGAGGGAGGACCCAGCTGCCCCCGCATGTCTTGCCTACTATGTGAAGCCAGAACATTTTTCACCCTGAGCTGGCCTCTTGAAGGCTTGGCCAGCTTCCACCCGGAATTTTAGTCTCCAACCTTTGAAGATCAAGGCCTCAGAATTTAGCCATAAATTAGATGTGTGCTCAGACCTTCCCGCTCCCTTGAATGGATTAACCTTGGCCTGAACTCCACTTCTGAGGCTGGACATAGGTCATCACCTGCCCAAGGTTTTGTGGTCTCTGTTCCTCGTCTCCTGCATTCCGCTGTGACATCTCAGTGGGGCCCGTGTAACCACTTCACTGTTTTCTACCAGAAACCCAGGCTCATGCAGTAAGGTTGGTGACGTAGGAGTACTGAGAAGACATAACAGACTCCTGCTCCCCATCAAGTTCTGTCCCCGTGTCCCCTCTGCCTATCTTCCTCAGTCCCTCTCAAATGACAAATCCGCTTCCTCTACCCTCTTCCAAAGCAACACAAAAAGGTTAATTTAGAAAAACAGAGGAAACCTCAGGCAGCTATTAGAGAGAACTAAAGAGTTCTGAGCAAGACATGCTTTCTTTCTCTCCTCTCTACCTATATATGTGCTGCAGGCCTCTGTCTTTGCAGTTATGCATTCAGCTCCTGCATAGTGGGAAGCAAGGAGCCAAAACACCCACCCAAGTGCCCAGCTACTCAAAAAGATAAACTGCCTGGTATGGGAAAAACAAGCAAGCAAGCAAGCTAACAAACAAAAACACCAACCTCAAGTTCTGTAAAAGAGTATTAGATGTTCCATGTCCCAGTGGTTTTAGGAAGGAGGACTTGAAGCTGTGGTCACCCAATGAGAAGGTGGACGGCTTGATTCAGCCATGCCTCAGTGTGATAAAGACAATGCATAAGCAATCATTGATCATTCTGAAATTCGATTTTGTATTTTTTCAAAAGATGTGTTTAGTTTTGTTTTCCTTGAGCTTAAAATAAACTCAGACCTTGGGATCAGACAAATAGGCCTTTAGTCTTCCTCCATTTCTTAATAACTAGGCAATGTTGAGAAAGTCTTAACCTCTTGTTTATTTTCCCCATTTGTAAGACAGGGACAATCACCCTGGCTGGCAGGGTGGCTGGCAGTCTGGCCTGCTGTCATTCACATGAAGTTTCCAGGTCATAGCAGGTTATCAGGAAACACTGGCTCTCTGCTTCCTCATTGTGGGCCCTTGAGGCAACGAGAGTGACCTTTCCACACCACTCTCTGGCTATGCTATTCCCTTGCTTAATATCCTTCCATGGATTCCCCATAGCTCTCAGCATACGGCCTTATCTCAAGATAAAAAAATAAAATAAAGTTCTTTGGTCCCTCCTCATTGGTGTCCTATGACAGCTGCACTGAGCTATAGGAAACTACTTCCAGTTGGCAGCACCAGCCATGTTCTCACCTTTCCTGTGTGTTTTATCCCTATCCAGCCCCCAAAACTTGTCCCATCTCTCCCCACTCCAAGACTTACATGAGTGGCTGAAGTTAGACAACAAGCCAGGGCAAAGCCCAGGAAATGTTTCCATATTTCTGATGTCCTCTGCAGTCAGTGCAGCTCAGCAATTCACCAGTCCATAAGCTTTCAAAATGTGGGCCTTGGAATCATCATAATAACTGTGACTAATGCTTACTGAAGGTCTGTCCTGTGCCCAGGTCTGGACCTGGACTAATGTTTACTCTCTCCTGGAGACTTTATTCCCAGGGCATTTTTCCTATTGTGAACACCCTTCCCACCCACACGGCTGTACAGCAAGTCCCTTTCCTGTGCTCCTTCCTGGGCAAGACCCTTCTTCAGCATTCCTAGAAACCAGCCCAGCCAGACTAAACAGGTCTAAAAACCCTGAGTGGCACCCTATCCCACTACTTGCTTCTAAAAGGCTCTGCCGCCCCTGCCCCAAGATGTGACACAGATGAACATAACTATTCACCTAACAAACTTAGCTGTTTTCTTACCGAGATCCTCAAATTGCTGCACGTTTTACCCAGTTGCTCTCTTCCCAAACACTGTAAATCTATCTCTCCATTTCAAAAAGTTTCACCATCCTATAATATCCTTGAAAACCTGATAGCCTTTCCTTTATTGTGGATCCTAAAGACATAAGTAGCTGCAAATTGCATGGCTTTTTCATGTGGGTGAGTCCTGGAACCTCTGGCTAACATGTTCTTCCCAATGTCTTATCACATGACCTGTTGTCACTCCAAGTCTGATGTCTCCCATCTCCCAGACACACACAGGTGAATGAGGTTACATTATAAGCCGAAGACAGCTATTTAAGATTTGTCGTCTCTAGTCTAGTATGGCTCAGCAATTCATCTGTCCCACAGTCTTTTGCAGCAGTGAACTTGGATATCTTAATTGCAAGTGTGACTAATGCTTCCTGAAGGTCTACAAAAGTTGGGACTAAACAACATACAAGAAGTTTCTTATTAACCTTCTCAAGTCCCTAAAGACTTGATGGATAAGGAAACTGCAGCTTAGAAAGATTAAGGTGCTTCCTCCAGTGGCTCAGTGTAATGGAGGGTTAGGTCAGACTGCAAAGCAATAAGATCTCAGCATAGAAAGTATGACAGCTGTGGCTGTCATACCTCTTTCCTAAGATCAGAAATCGCCCCTGTGACCAAACCTGACTTCATTTGAATAGGACTCACATCAACTGAGGAACCTCAGGTAGCGTCTTCTCCAGTGCTCCTCTAAAGCCAAGACAAGCCCCTTCCTTCAAGACATCAGAAGCCACAGAGCTTTGGCCTCTGTCCTCCCACCATGTTTGGCCCTGCGAATGGCGTGAGGACAGTTTGAAGTTTTTCAAAGCTTCTGTTGACTGACAGTTAATCTGACTTTAGAATTACACGTAAAATGTGGTTTACGTGCTTCCCACAATTTCATGAACTTCTCATAATAATAAATTCTTTAAAACCAATAATAAGTTACTGTTGAATGCTTAATTGAGACACGGCCTTTTGGCTGGGCTGGTCTCCATGTGAAGGGACTCAGGAGCACAGTGTCCTTCAGATAACACTCATCCATTTGGGACTAGCAGGTCAAGACCTTCTCAGTCATATCAATATTCTCGTAGCCCATGAATAATGGACACATTTGTCCACCAAACCTTTCACCCACTACATAAGCTCAGGAGGACTAGAGACTGTTAGCCAATACTCTGGACAGACTCTCTCCGTGGAGAGTTCTCCTGCGTGAACTCAGATCATGCCCTGCTTTTTCTGAAGCAAGATCAGAGCTCTGCTGGCTGAGTATATGGCTTCCCAGAAGATTTAGAAATATATTTGATGTGGCTATGGGTTGAGGACCGGACAATTCTTGAGGTCTGGAGGGCAGAGGAGGGCTCCAAGCACAATGTTAGGGTTTGGCAAAACTCAAAAACATCATGCCAAGACCTTTTGCCTTCACTTTTAAGTCCATGTGTTTACTCAAAAAACATTTACTGAGAATCTACTACTCCCCAGCACTGTGCTTGGTTCAAGAGACACAATGGCGAACAAGACCGACTAAGCCTTAACACTTACCCCACAGTGGAGAACTCCTCCTCCTCCTCCTCCATTCTTGCAACAGAGGATTTTTAACTTAAACAGTTATTCAAGGAAGGACACCGAAAAGCAAACAACACCAAAAGAGCAATTTTAGTACATTCCCTGTGAAGACATAAGAAGAGGACATGTCACGTGCTACTGGACCACATCATTTAGGGCTGGATGAATACTGATTTCATGTGTTAAAGGGGATGTGTAGGGGGTCAGGGGTATCAATAAGGTGTGTCTGTTAGTTGGTTTACATATGAAAAATGAGCTACCTCCAAGAATTCTCTAGTCTTGGGGAAGTCAGTTTTTCCTGAAAAGTAAACATTTTAGGACAGTAAACTATCAGAAAATTTAAAAACAATAATTACCGCTGGGTTTGGAGGTGTGTACCTGTGATCCCAGCACTGGAGAAGCTGAAGCAATAGGTTCGATCATGAGTTTAAATACACCCTGGGTTATATAGGGAGAATCACCTTAGAGTGAATGAATAAATACTGTGGCCATTGAGTTACGGTAGCCCGAGTGGGGAGCTGGCAGTAGGGGATAGACAGAATGTCTCTGCTGTCACTCAGACTAGTTTTGGATGTACGCAGTGGGAATCCAGTTTTAGCTGGGTGTGGTGGTACAGGCTTGTAAAGTGAGAAATGATGTGAGGCTGAGGAAGGTTAAGAGTTTGGGGTCATCCTGGGCTACAAAACAAGTTCAAAGCCCAACTGAGAGGAATAGATGAATTTATCTAAAAAATAGGGAAAGAGAAGGGAGATGGACTAGAGGAGAATAAAAGAGGGGAAAGGAGGGAGGCAACCCCAGATGAAATGAGACAATGGAATAAAAAGAAATATGGTGATCAGATTGCCACAAAGGCCAGAGTTCTGGCTTCAGTTATCTGTTACCTGTTGATTTGGCTCAGTTTTCTTCTGTGGATGTCTTAGTTAGGGTTTCTATTGCTATGATAAAACACTATGATCAAAAGCAACTTAGAGAGGAAAGAGTTTATTTCATCTAACACTTCCAGGAAATAGTCCATCACTGAAAGAAGTCTGGGCAGGAGCTGATGTGGAGGCCATGGAGGAGTGCTGTTTACTGGCTTGCTCCTCAGGGCTTGCTCAGCCTGCTCTCTGATAGCACCCAGGACCACCAGCCCAGGGATGACATCTTCCATAGAGAGCTGGGCCATTCCCCATCAATCACTAGTTAAGAAAATGTACCACAGGCTTGCCCACAGGCCAAAATGGTAGGAACAGTTTCTTAATTGATGTTCCCTCTTCTAAAATGGGGGGGGGTCAAGTTAACAGAAAATTAAACATCTTGGGGGCCTACGTTCTCACAATGGCTTTTCTCCAGTGGTAGTAAAGGTGACAGCTCTCCAAGCAGGCTCTACCCATTTGACAGCCTCAGCAGACATAGTCTCTTTCTCAATACATCCAGCACAGTATTTCCAGATGTCAATGAGTCAGCCCAGTGTGGTCCCAACTATCCACTATTCAAATCCAAGAGAAGAAATTGCCACCTTCTATTAACAGACGCTGTGTCTACTCCTAAACCCAGCAGGACAGGTCTATGCCATCAAAGCCCGTGGTCTGGATGGATGAAGGAAACTCAGGGTAATGCCACTGGAAAGAGGAGTATGGGTGGCAGACAGTCAGAAGGACAGACGTTTGCACAGCAGGCTCTGACACGATGGTATCTCCACAGCAAAACCACTCACTTCTTAAACCAGCTACCTGAGGGAATTGGGGCAAAGGAGAAAAGAAAATGACATTGCTTTTATCTGATGAAAGATTGGAGAGGAAAAGAAAAAAAAAAGAAGACTTAGAGGTCTTGAGAGAAGAATGAGAAGGAAGGGGGGAGACGCCTGGGATGTAAATGTAATGAACAATAGAAATAATTAAGAAGGAAGCACTTCCCCTCATTTGTCCACGGGGCCTGGTGAGGAACAAGAGCAGTCCCTTCCCTGGAGCCTCAGCTGCTCGCTGCCTTTCCAGCCACCTCCTGGGGAAGAATGAAGCCTTACAACCAGCGTGGGCTCAGGGCTGGCCTCCACCCAAGCCCGAACAGTACCCCCATTGAGGGACCTCAGGGGCAATCCTGGATGCCTCTCCCTTCTCCCACTCCCCTCAATGGGCCATTTGTGGGATTAACAAGGACTGGGAGACACACTTCCCATCTCCTCGGAGGCCCCAACAGCTGCAGGATTCCTCAGGAACTCCTCAGAGCCCTGAGCATCCTTGCAAAGAGACTAACGGGAGAGACGCTGGATTCTGGAAAGGGTCTCCATGGGCTTGCTAGATGAGAGGGGAAAAACACTCCTCAGTTTGTTCCTTCCTTCCAGGCCTTTTCTCCATCTCCTGAAGCAGCCACTCCTCGTCCCAAACACATTTGGTTTCCCGTCTTTTCCCAGCTCAGACACCCTGGCTGCCCTATCTTCCTCGCTAGCTGAGATAAGAGAAAGGAGGATGCATCTTTCCCACAGGTGAGATCACAGAGGCGCAAGTATTCTGTCTTCACTGTCTATGTCTTCTGCTGAAATAAAATGGACCCAAAAAGGTTCCATGTGCCCACTTACACAGAAGAGCAACAGGCAGGGATGGACCCTTTCTCCTGTGCCTGCAGACCAACTTGCAGAGCAGACACAGGTGAGGGAAAACCATCCCTGACCTTCGGGCTTCCATGGGATACAGAGATTTCTTTGTGTTTTCCTTCAAAAGGTGCAAGTTAATCCCAGGTCTCCTTAAGACCTCGTTGCAGATGGAATCCACAAGGGACAGTGCAGTCTACGGGAATAGAAGTATTCCCATTTGTAGAGCTGGGGAGATGGAAGCGAGTGGACCCACACCCCATCCTCAGTGCCCACATAAGAGTCCACGAGAAGCAGCACAGGCCTCCAATACCAGCACTAAGGAGGAGGAGCGGCTCGACGGGCAGCCAGCCTAGCTAAATTGATGGGTTCCGGTTTCAGAGAAAGCTCTTGTCTCCAGAAGGAAGGAAGGGGGGTGGAAAGTGATTGAGGAAGACTCCAAACGCCCTTACCCCGCCTCCCCACCCCCACCCCAAACGCACAGAGGCACACACACGCACTCACGTTTATTTGGTAAAAAAAAAAATAAAAATTACCGAAGCATAACAGTCCCAGCCTCCAGATGTGGAGATTTCTAAGTCATTAATATTCACGTGGTTGTTTCCTGTTGATGGTATAACGGAGGGAAGGGGCAAAGTGTGAGCTTCACAATGGACAGTGTCTGACGCAGGAGCTGGGCCAGCTACACGCCTGTACGAGGGAGCTTTTTTACCCCCTCACTGTTATAAATCAGAAGCAGTGCCCATACAGTCTCATCAACCTGACTGCCCAAATGTGAGCTGAACAAAAATGACACTAAAGAACCCGCCGAACTGGATAAGGAAAAGCCCAGAAGGCCTCAAACCTACAAGAAGAACCAGAAGGAACTGAGGGAAGCTAGGAATGGGCAGCATTAGACAGACAGTTTATGTTTGGGAATATGTATGTATATGCCTATAAAATAACAATTAATGAAAAAGGAGGCTGTGAATTTGGAGGCCAAGGAGGGGCATGTGGGAAGGTTTGGAGGGAGGAGAGGGAAGGAAGAAATGTTAAAATTAAATTATAATCTCAAAAAATGTAAAAATAAAAAAAAACATCTGGCAGACAGAAGCAAGCTATGAAAGGAAATATTTACCATTTTAAACAGTCCCAGTCCATCACCGCAGGTGCAATGGCTAATTTTTGTTGTCAACCTAACACTATCTGGAATCTGAATGAAAACCCAACCAGCTGCACACGCCTGAGGATTTCTTTTTCTTTTTTATTTTTATTTGAGGTGGAAAGACCCACCCTAAATCTGTAGCACATCTTCTATTGGCAGCCACATACAAGGACATGGAAGAAGGAAGCTTTTGCTCTTTGCCTGCTTGCCCTCACTCTTGTTGGCAAGTTCATCTATCCTGCTGCCTACTCATTAGTTCACTGATATTATAACCTATTTTCTTCTGGAGTACAAATAGACTGAAGACCTGCAGCTTTCTAGAAATCCTCTGGGACACTGGCCCTGGATTGGGACTGTAGGACCCAGACCTCAGAGAGGGGACTCAGCAGGAGCAGCTCAGTCTGTGGCAACGGGAGCTGGGTCAGTGGCTGTTCTCCTGAGGGGGCTGGATCAGAACCAGGGGTGGTATAACCCTCACAAAGCTGCCCTCTGTAACCTCCCCCGCCACCAGGTGGGCTCTGTAGCCTTCAAAATAACACCACATGCTGGGGACCCAGGCCTCAAATCAAGAGCCTGTGGGGTCATTCCTTGGCTGTCCTGGACTATCTCTGTAGACCAGCCTGGTCTCGAACTCACATCGACCCACCTGCCTGTGCCTTCCTGAGTGCTGAGATTAAAAGTGTACGTCACCACGCCAGGCTGGGATCAGCCTCAATTCAAACCCTATCAATTTCCCTAACAGAAAGTTTGTGTCTGACCTTGTTCTTCCGGATCCAAGAGGCTCTCTGCTGCCAGCCCCGTCTTTTTGTTTGTTCGTTTGTTTGTTTTGAGACAAGGTGTTGCTGTGTAGCCCATGTTGGCCTCAAATTTATGTTCTTCTTCCCTCCACTGCCTGACTTCTGGAGTTCTAGGCATGGACAGTCCTGTCTGTTTTCTCTGCCACATTTGAACATATCTTCCTCATTAGAGAATTCTCTCTTTCTATGCGACCACACCTGGACCCTAGCTTTGTCCAAATGCAAGACAAATTTCATTTAGTTTCATTTAACATTCAACCTTTCAGATAAAAATTTCCACACAAAAACTCATTCCTGCTTCCTCCTGAAAGTTTTCACTTAGTGCCAGGTTATGACTCTCTCCATTTATGGCCCCACAGTTTCGTAGGTGGTGTAGTTCCATGCCTTGTGTCACCTGCGTATTTCCAAACTGATCGGTTTATCTTGGACTCTTGAAAACATATGGAAGTTGGCCAAGGCAAGATCGGGTTGAAATACACACACGCTGGCTGTTCTTGATAGAAGGATTCTCCTTGCTCCAGTGCACCCGGAGACTTTACTCTCATCATGTGACCCTGAACTCCCTTAGTGATAAAGCCCGTGAGGATTTTCACATGAAGCCAGTCAGCTGATATGTGGATATGTGTAAAACCTAAAGCTAATATTCATTTCTCTTTTAACCCTCGTCTCCTGAAACCTGTCATTCTAACCTGTGGGGGGCTCTTTCTGGTACATTGATCGAAAACAGTGGACTCTCCCAAATGCACGTAACCTATAAATATTTGACCACACCTCCTGGATTGTACTCAAATTCTTTCTGAGGATGGAGGGAAAACTTAGAAAAGAGAAGCCGTTGCACTAAAATGCCATGCTCAAACCTTCAGCCGGGTAATAAAAACCAGATGCTGGAGAGTTCCGTCCTGTTTCCCAACCCAGGGAAGTAGTACACAGGAAACAGCTTATGGTCGGTCGCAGGGTGGTGTTTGACATGTAGACATTTTGCAATATGACTTTTGGCTGGGTGGGAGGAGGACTCGGCATTATTTCCCAGGCTGTGCAGCACAAGACTCTGTGAGCACAGAGGCCACAACTTTTGAACTTCTCTAATGCACTAGATAATCAGCTTCTGACATTTAAAAAAGTTATTATTATTAAGGTAAACCTCTGCCCGAATTCCACGTGCTCCTTTCGATGACAAATTGCTATACGAAAGCCTTTCCAACCAATGTGACCCTCAAATCTACAACAAAACTTTAATCCTATACTTCCCCAGAATTCTCTCCAGAGATAGCAAGCTTCCTTCTTGCAGGGAAAAGAAAGCCATGCTCCAAGTTAGGTGCAAAAGCTAATAGGAATCCCATATCCATTTTCTTTCTCCCGTGTGCTCATCCTATGAAAATGGGTTCCCCTGGCCACAAAACTTGTGAAGCTTTTATTTAGCAAATCTGAATGTGAAGTCAAGGCAGCTCTCCGTCTGGGTGGAAATCATCCAGGTTAAATAGAGAAACCCCGCTAGGCAAGTCAGGTGAAAATACGTCTCCTGCAATGCCTAGCCTCAGCTGCTCCCCAGCTTCGTCACTAACAGATGTTGAGTGTCAGCTGAAAAATGGATCGAACAATGACATGAAAAGAAATAAGTCGCTTGTGTGGAGTTTAATGGAGGAGGAAAATGTCACCCAATGTCACACTCACGTGCTTGAGTATTCACAAACACACACACACACACACACACACACACACACACACACATACACACACGCACACAGAGTTTAAACTATTACTCTTGGAGTTCAAGCCCAGGACAATGTTAATTCGTTTCCTCTAAGATCCTATTACAAATAATGCGCTGGATCAGTGCACCGTGCTGCATTTCAGCCTTATAAAATAGTGCTTTCTAAGCTGGGCAGGGAGACACAAGCCTGCTGTCCCAGTCATTGGCGGCTGCAGCAGGAGGACTGCTCAATCCCAGGAAATGAGACCCTGACTCAAAAAAAAACAAACAACAAAAAACAAACCACCACCACCAAAAATATGAGAAGCCTTCCAGAGTCACTATCTCTCCTTTCCAAACCCGTCCTGATTTGAACACAGCCTTATCACTCATTTCCAGGAGCAGGTCTGGCAATTTATGACCTGCCTAATTCATTTCTAATACCCATCATTTCCCCACACAGCACTACTGAGCCCTTCTCCTACAATAGCTCTCCATCTCCTTTGTTTCTTCCTATAGGTCCTGTGTTGTCCAGGCTTTGGGGTGGGGGTGGGGTCACTTTTTCCTTTGCTATGAACATATAATTATTTGAGCTGGAAGAAGTCTTGTGACTGTGTCAATATTTCAGAGGCTCAGCCATTGGATGTTCTTCCTGTGAGGTTGCCAGTGGCTCCACCCCCTTCCACAAACCCCTTCCGAGGCTCTTACCGGTTCTGCCCCTCTTGATCATATTCTCGGTCTTCCTTCCCTCTTTCACATGTGCTCTCTTCTTGTCTTTACAATCTATAGGGCACCATGAAAATAAGGCTACATTACATGCAGCACTTCTGCTGGGGGCTTAGAAAGTTGGGAATGGACCGAAAAGACCTCGGGCATCACTGTCGCCAGCATCTGTACCCAAAGTGGAGTGCCTGAGCTCCAAATGGACATCCTGGTGTTATTTCCTTTTCTTCTTCTGCCGAGGAAAAACTCAATCTTCAAGAAAAGAAAAGGGGATGAGGAAGGGGGATAAAGAGAAAGAGGGAAAGAGAGAGGGAAAAAAGAGATAGTAGCTAATAATAAAAATAATAAAACCTACAATAACTCAACAGTCCAAACACTGTTGTGCCTGTAGCCAGGCCTTTAGCAGCAACATAAAATTTATCTTATGTCTCTTTATTTAATGTTTTCATATTTGTTCATCATGGATTTCCCTCATTCTTTTTTAAGATATTACATTATTTATTTATTTTGATAATTGAGTTTTCTTGGCATTCCTTTTGTCAACCTTGTACCCAGAACAATATGTTTCATTGAAATCATGTACATACTGGCCCTCCTACTTGAGGAAGGTTAGAGGAAAGGACTCGTACTTCCCTATTAGATGTGCTTATTAAAATGCTCTTCCAACCCAAATAATAAAATGTTTTCACAAGTCATTACAGAACTGTCCTCTGACCCAGCCAGCCATCATTTTCATGGGTACAGCTGTGCCCGCCTGCACCCTATGCTGTGTTTGTGGACTGTTGACATTCTCTCATAGGAGGAGGGTCAAGAAAAAGAAATAAATTAATGGCATAAAGCATACAAAATTACCATGATTTTTTTAAATCACAGTTCATCTTTACGATGTGGTGATATTCGGTTCTTTGATATTCTGTTCATGCTTCTTGAGGTAGAGTTTCATGTAGCCCAGGCTGGCCTTGGACCTGCTCTGTAGCTGAGGATGACTTGGAACGTCTGAGCATCCTGCCTCTGCCTTCCACGTACTGGGACTACAGTTGTGTGCCACGGTGCCTCGTTTACACAGTCCGTGCTAGGGGTAGAACCTCCAGATTCATGCATGCCAGGCGAGTTCCTAAGTTAGGGTTTCTATTGCTGTCATGAAAGACCGTGACCAAAAGCAACTTGAGGAGGAAAGGGTTTAGTTAGCTTCCATATCACTGTTTATCACTGAAGGAAGTCAGGACAGGAGTTCAATCCATCTGGACACCAAGGGGCAAGGAGCCCTCTGATGTGGTCCACTCAGGTCAACCTTCGTGGCAAGACAGGACAGTAAAGATAGTAAGTGGACTCGAAGAGCGAACCAAAGCACATGACACACTATGACCTGACTGGCAGGCACCGCCTGGTACCTGTTGTCCCCAGGGCCTCTCTTTTCCTTTAACACTGCAAACACATAGAGGGCAGGGCTGCAGCAGAAAGCCACTCCTGCCCACCCCCACCCTCTCCTCAAAGTGTGTAGGGATGAGGCTTCTCCTGTGCCTCTCCCTGCTGCTTCCTGCCTGCCGCAGACATTTCCAGACCTCTCCCCAGGCTGCTTTCCTTCCATTCTGAGCACTTCTCTCAAGTGGCATGAGCTCAGGGAAAATGCTGTGAAGTGGACCTGTGACTGAAGGATAGTAGATAAAAAGAGAAAAAATGCTCTTCCAACCCAAATAATAAATGGGTTGGAAGAGCCATATATAAATAAATAAAGCCAATAAATAAAGATGATCTGCTTTAATCTTTTCACATTAGACAGTTGATGGCTGTGTCTGTGGCCACACTGGCAGGAGCTGCCGTGTAAGTAAGGAACCCACTTGGAAAACATTATTTCCAGTATCTTTGTATTCCCTATCTGCATTACAGTCACCTTGCCATCTAGAAACCCCCACTTATTCTCTTGACGATTTATTTTCATGCCAATCCCTCTAAAACCAAAGCTGTGTTATGTCTTTCATCGTCTAAACTATCAGTTAATGCTTTTTTAAAATATTAAATGGACAAATTTTATAAATAAAGTTTTATTGACATCCAGGTGAGGAAAATGAGGTGAGGACCTATACATGCGGGGTCTAATGCTCTCATTTAAATTTTTCATATTTGCTCACCACGTATTTCCCTCGTTCTTTTTTTAAGATACTATATTCTGATACTATTTGTTTTGATCACTGATTTTTTTATGGCATTCCCTTTGTTAAAGTTATACCCAGAACAAATATGATTTATTCAAATCTCTTGAATACTGGCCCTCCTAATTGAAGAATATTAGAAGAAAGGACTCATCCATCTGTATCTATACCCAAATAATAAACTATTTTCACAAGTTATTACAGAACTGTCCTCTGAGCCAGCCAGCCATCATCTTCATGGGTACAGCTTTGCCCAGCTGCATTTGATGGCCACACTGTGCTTGCTGACTGTTGACATTCTCTCACAGGAGGGTCATGGAACCCTCACGGAAGTATCCTTCTGCTCATCCCAACCAGTTATATGCAATTCTGTCCTAGTTACAGATAGCCTCCTGGAGGGGTTTGACATATACAGGCTGGGAAAGACTAGGGAGGAGGCCCCATTTGTGCAGCCATGGGGAAGCCCACCATCCTTTCTGGGTGGCTGTTTTATTGCCACATACGGCCCTGCTCTGTAACCTCTCACTTATACTCTGTAAACAACCCCAATAAATTCATTGGTTCCCCCAGGGCAAACTCCGATGGAAGTGAACTTTGACAGAAATGAACTTTGGTTTGTCACTGGAACTGTGTAAGAAAAGGGAGTTAACTGGCCTAGTCCTCTCTGTGCTCTTCCACCCAGAGAAAATTCTCTCAAGACAGGCGAAACTTTGCCTTCAAATTCCCGACAGCTATGAGAATGTTTTCCTTGCCGTCTCTCCCTCGTCAGGATGGGAGGTCCATCAGGGCAGAAAGTGATGCGTTATCTATCTCTGCATCCACAACGTCCCAGCTCGCCAGACAAATTCTAAATATTTACTGAGCACTAGGGCACAGGACAACAGTTTGCAAGTTTAGAATAAGAACTTATCTTTTTTATATATACCTAAAAATTCACTCTCCAAAACCAGCTGGCACAGAGCAGCAAAGATGATCTGCTCTAATCTTTTCACATTAGACAGTTGATGGCTGTGTCCGTGGCCACACTGGCAGGCAAGGTGTTCAGGGCTTAACCAGAATAATTTGTCTTTTCCATTCTTAGGTACCTACCAGCCCATCTGGGTAATTTTGATAGGATATCAGCAGGCAGAACAGCCCCACCCCCGAGGGCTCAGGAGTTCCTGCACCAACCCAATGCTAGTTTTCTCACTGGCCTCTAGAGGCCTGACACAGACTGTCATTATACCAATGCACACAGGAGAGGTTGAGGGGGAAAGTCATACTCAACCTCGCTTTCATCAGATGATGTGGGAGCAGCTTCCTCAGGCGTGAGATACAGAAACAGTAAGATGAAAAAGTTGGCCTTCCCCGATTAAAGCCAGAAAAATCTACCCCAGGTAGAGGCTCGAGAGGAAGGTTTACAGAGCAGGCAGAAGTGACGAGAGTGCTTGATCCTTTACAGTGAATTCACTGTAGGAGACCTGCCAGGCCCAGCAAGCTGACAAGGGTCCCTTCACCCCTGCACCCAGGACAGTCTGGCCGAAGGACATCTAGGGTGACTGCCTCAGCCACTGCTAATCTCCATATCCCGGAATAGCCCAGAAAACTGGTCCAACCTGCCAGTCTGCCTGAAAAAAAAAAAAAAAAGTCTTTGGAATTCTTTGTCCAGCTCTGCTTGGTATATGCAGGAATGATTCTTCTGGGACTTCTCTGGTGACCTGGTCTTCGCTATAATGACATCCCCTCACAGATCCACCTGTGCTCAGATTCTCCCAGACACTACTAAAGATCTAACTAGAAGTAATGATCCCAAACAGATGAGGCATGCATTGATCTACGAGGGCTGCCTACTACAGATCCATTTCTTCCCCTGGCAGAAAAGAGACCAAATTGACCTTGGGGAGGAAACCTCCTTTTCTGAACAGTTACCATGGCAACAGGAACCCTCTCTCCCTAGGGCACCTGCCCACAGGCTCCCCACCTGCCAGCTGGTAGGGAGAGTGGATCAGCTACCTCTGTCCCAAGTCACTGTGCTCATTTCACCAACAAAGGTGCCAACCGGTGCCAGTTGGCCTCATGATATGGATACCTGCCCACGAGGCATTGGCTCAGAGATTGGGGACTTTCACAGAGGCTAGCCAACAGCTGGCAGGCAGGAACTACCAGGTCATTGTCATCTGGGGTTGAATTGGAACACGCACACAGGACACAAAGGCCCTGTCTGTAATCACAGCATCCCTCCCAGGGGTTTCGTTTTTCAGCTCCGGGTCCTCTGCTCTGGGACACGCAGCTGAAGGTGTCTTTTCTGCCCTTCCCCCCTTTTCAGCCGTGCCCTGCCTCACCCATGCCAGTGTAGAAAAGCTTTCCCTGCCCATGTCTCATTTTATTGCAAATGAGAAGCTTCACTGTAAGTCACCCCAGGCCAGTGGGTTCAGAGGTGGAGTTGGTAACCATAAGCCTTGCAGACTCCCTCTCCTGGCCCCACACCAAGGCCTCCGAGGATTTCTCGTCACATGAGGTTAGTGTAGTTTCACATCCTCTAAGCAAAGCTCTGTCGAAACTCTCTAGTCTCACATGGCATCGGCTCAAAACAACCACTGCGCTCAGCTGCCTGCCTCACTGTTTCAACAGGGGGTCAGGAGATCCCGGTTCCAATTTCAGCTCAACCTGCATGACATTGACAAGGGCCTCAAATCCTGCATCTGAAAATCAAGAGGGCAAAGTAACGGTCCTTAGGGTTCCTTTCCTCCTCTCTTCATTATTCTCTCCACACCAGTTTTTTGTTTGTTTGTTGTTTGTTCTGTTTTTGTTTTTTAGGATTTAGTTGGTTGGTTGGTTGGCTGGTTTCGTTTTTTGGAGACAGGGATTTTCTGTGTAGCTCTGGCTGTCCTGGAACTCACTCTGTAGCCCAGGCTGGCCTCAGACTGAGAGCTCTGCCTGCCCCTGCCTCCTGAGAGCTGGGATTAAAGGTGTGCCCCCGCAACCACAACTGCCTGGTATTCCTGCTGCTTTCAAAAGAGGCTGCTCACACAAGAATCCCCACAAACTGGAGGATAGCGTTGGTGTGGTTTTCATCTACTTTATTACAGTTCTTATAACTCTACTTTCTTTCCAATCCTTATCCACCCTAATTCCTTCCAGCCCCCCAACATTAGATAGAAGAGAAAGAAGGTTAGAGGGAAAGGGGCAGTCTATGTCTCTTTACTTTCTGCTGTTTAGGGACATAGTTTCTTGGGGCAAGTCTAATCTTTGTAGTCAGGCTATCCATCAGTCCAGCAAACCAGCAACAGCAAACACAGCAGCAGAGAGAACAACCACCATCACGGGCTCTCTTGGGGACCTGGCATTTATATCCTCTCATGAGGATATAAACTTAGAATTAAACTATCTGCAGCTGGCACAAGTCACGCCCTCACTAGAGCACAAGACAATCAATAGTTAATGGCTCTGAACAAACTGAAGCAGCCCCATACCCCACACCTGGGATTAAAACAAAAACATCTTCTCATAACATAACTGGGGTTTGGTTTGGTTTTGCTTTTTAAAGAAACCGAAACTCTCACAACAGGATAGCATTTCAACTTTTCAAAAACAGACATCTCAAAAATATTATGTCAAGTGAAGGAATCTTTAGAGACAATCGAGCACATGTTTGATGATTAAAATACAAAATTCTTAAACAGGCAAAACTAACCAATGGTAAGACACAAACATATAAACGCACTCCACTCCATACACACACACACACACACACACACACACACACACACAGTCACACATACACACTCACACACTCACACACACTCACACACACACTCATACACACACAACTGTAGATTACCTTTGGGAGTGTGGTAGAATTACTTGGGAAGAGGCAAGAAAGAACTTTGTGGGTTGGTGGTAGACATTGTACCTAGGTATGTCTGGGTCACACAACCTTTGTCAAAAGGCGCAGACTACTGTTCTTCAGACGGATGGATCAATGCAATCAAGTAAGAAGAGCAAAATGTAGATTGTAGAACTGGTGAGCATTTGAGTATTGACACAGTGTTGGCGGGGGGGGGGGGGGATACATACAGTGTAACGAGTTCCTGATGCTTCCATTCTGTCCTTCTCTCCACCCCATCTCTCTTTCTTGACCCTTGGACTTTTTTCTGTTAAATGAGTTAGTGGGACTGGACAGTAGATGGCTGGTCTTCTGTGGTGACTAATGCCCCTATCACTGCCCAGCCTTCAAGGGTGAGGACAGGGTCTGTGCATCTAGAACTCGCCTTCCAGCCTCACCCTCCTTGGCTTCCCAGGACCGGTCTGCATATGGACTCAGCTCAGCTCACAGTCTGAACCTCTGCACTCTGATTACCAACATTTTTTTTATATGAGTTCAATTAACACGACCAGGCATTCTAAATCTAATTCTAAATGTAATCAGAGTGTGTGTTTTTATAACCTCCCTGAGAGCTAATATATCAACTACCCAAGGAGAGATTACAAAATATTTTTTCCTACACTCGATGCCCTAAAAGCATATATGTATACATACATATATGTTCCTAAAATATTGATTTTTGAGACCACTTCCCTTTAAGATCTAAAACACATTTTTTTTCCTTTCCCGATTTGATTTTTTCTCTCCAAAACCTTCAAGCATGAGAATGCACATATACTTCTATGGTAAGCACCATGTTTTGGAAACAAACTCACTCTTGGTCTGCACATGTATACTGACCTTTGTCATGATCATCCTAACGTATGATTGTCACGTGACAAGTTCGGCCAAGAAGATGGAAGTGAGTGGAATACTTGGGTCTAAATCCCACCTTTCCTCTTGTGACTTGAAGGCAGTTCCCAGACCTTTCCTGAGCTTCAAGTTCTTCAGACATACATGTCTTAAGTACTGGGTGCTGCTGTGAGAACGAAGGAGAACCGTGAAGAACCTTGCAGAGGATGCCGGTTCATGTCAGGTCAAATTTAGGACACGTGTTTTGAAAAGTTAGAGCCATGTTGGACTGATCAAAAAAATCAGATCTGAGCCATGATTACTTAACTGTACCACTGTGGTGTGTCATTCCCCCAGCCCCCATCCTAATTTTAGCCATTCTTCTCAGAAAAGTTCCCACCTGTTTTGTTTTGGCTTGTGTTTTTGTTGGTTCGTTGGTTGGTTGGTTTTAGAGGGCTGTTTATGCCCATTTTAAAGGGTACAGTTTTGAGGAGGAAAGTGCTTTCTACGCAAGCATGAGGACCGAGGTACGATCTCCAGAACACACACAAAACTAAAATAAATAACCATGCATGGTGGTGTGCACTTGTGATCTCAAGGCAGGAAAAGCTGAGACAGGCAGGGCCTTGGGGTCCATTGTCCATCCAGACTGTCCTAATTGGCAAGCCCCAGGTCCCAGCGAGAAATTGTATCTCAGAAATTAGGGTGGATGAATGACACCAAAGCTTACTTCTGGCCCGCACAGGCATGTGCACAAACAAACATTCACACACACAAACAAGGACTGTAGATTTAATAGACATTTGATAAGCATCTTTGCAGAAACCTGCTCCCACTTCAGCCCAGTGCCCATGCACATTTGTTAAAGATTAACAAGAAGTCCCTTTCAGGAAGGCTTTTATCGGGACATCTCAAACACAGCACCAAGAAGAGATAGCAATGCTTCTATTTTCTCCATTTCTGCACCTGTGCAACCCAGGGCACGCAGGGAAGAGACACGTGTAAGCAGGACTTTTGAGCAGTCAGCTAACCAAACGGCCTTCAGCCTGACTCTTCGCCCAGAAGCCATAACAAACAAGGAGACATTCAGCTTGAAAATGCTGCTGTTTCCCCAAGCAAAATGACCAGAACTGAGGCTCAAGATGGATTTCAGCATTTTCACATCATCAGTTTCTCAACAGACCATTTCCTGTTCTCCTGACTGCAAAGCTTAGTTCTCAGGAGTGAGCTCTGCTCTCTGCACTGTTTCAAAGCATTGCTGGCAGTCACCAAGACCAAGCTTTGCATAGCATATCTACAAATGTATGTGATGTGGCCTCATCTTCTGTGTATATGTGTGACCACAGCTTCAAATAAACAAATGAAAATAAAATTAGAAGATAGGGGAGAGGGGAGAAGAAAGAGATTTAATTTCACCATGGCTATATGTGGAGGAGGGGCAGAATCCAAAGAGTACAAGGAAACTAAAAAGAAAAGAAAACAAAACAAACAAAAATCTATCTTGGACTAAAACATCCCTTCCATTTTGCAGAGAAGGAGGTGGGCCAATTTAAGAGAAGGTTTTATAAGATTTATTTATTTTATGTACAAGTTTGTGTGTGGCCCTGCATGAGATTGTGTACATCGTGTGCAATCAGATGCCTGTGCAGGTCAGGACATTTGCCACCCTGGAACTGGAGTAATAGGCAGTTGTAAGACATCTGATGTGGGTGCTGGGAACTAACGCCTGGTTCTCTTCAAGAGCAATAAATGGTCTTAACAGGGACCCATTGCTCCAGGCCCTTAACAGGAGTGTTACCTGAGAATCTGAAGGTCCTGTGTGTGTGAGAGAGAGAGAGAGAAAAAGAGAGAGAGAGAGAGGGAAAGGGAGAGAGACAGGGGTGTGCACGAGAGAATTGACCTCATAAATATTATACTCTAAACCTCACACTTCACAAACACTGGAATTGTCATGAAAGAACTGAAGCAAGGCTATTCTGAAGCCATACAGTTACTGAGTGGAACTAACTCCATGTGTATTTATCTGCCAGTGGGAGGTGGCTTTGGTTCCTTCCTGTCTTGATCATCCCTTTGCTCCTTGATCTGAACAATTGCTATTTTTTTCCCATGTTCTTGCATGAGGGACTTCCTCAACCAGGTTAAAGGTACTTATCTCTTCAAGAGATTAGCTCTCTTCTTGGAAATGAAGTAGCGCCCCAGCAGAGCTGGGGAATGTGCTCTCAGCCAGCCACATTATATTCAGGCAGAGCATTTTATACCTACCCAAGTCTCACCAGCCTTGAAGGGTAATTTAATTAGCATCACCAACATATTTCCATGTTCAACTGTGTGAATAAATTTAGATAAATGTTAAATTAGGATACTGAAAGATTTCAATAGATAACATATCTATTCGGGCTTGCAAGGGTTATTTCAACCTCCCGCTCTTGGAGGCAAATTTTCAGGACCATTTATGCCCCTTATTTCACAGCTGGACAAATAGCTAAATGCTAACATGTGCCTAGAACTTTCTAGGTGTTGGAGCTACCCCAAAGAAGAGAGTTCTTGCCTTCTTGAATCTGGTATTGATGAGAAAGACAGACAACAGACCTGTAAAGACAGATGTTGGTAAGTGCCACAGAGAAGCCAGACATGGGGAAAGGAGAGAGTAGGCACCAGGCTGAAGGGTGATGGCAGAAGATGGTCTTACTAATTAACAGGTGGCTGGAGAGGACAGGAGCTCCACGAGGACCAAACATATCAGGGCACAGGGGTCTTTCATGTGACTGTATCTCCAACCAAGGACCATGTACGGATATAACCTAGAACCCCTGCTCGGATGTAGCCCATGGGAGCTCAGTATCCAAGTGGGTTCCCTAGTAAGGGGAACAGGGACTATTTCTGACATGAATTCAGTGACTGGCTCTTTGACACCCCCCCCCCCCCGAGGAAGGAGCAGCCTTGCTTGGCTGCAGAGGAGGACATTGCAGCCAGTCCTGAAGAAACCTGATAAGCTAGGGTCAGATGGAAGGGGAGAAGGACCTCCCCTATCCGTGGACTTGGAAAGGGACAGGGAGAAGTTGAGCAAGGGAGGGTGGGATTGGGAGGGAATGAGGGAGTGGGCTACAGCTGAGATACAAAGTTAATAAACTGTAACTAATATTAAAAAAAAATAAAAGTCCTTGAAAGACAAATAAAATAAAAATAAAAAACCTAACTAATTAACGGGTGGCAAGAAATGAGGGAACAAGCTCTGTGCATATCAGGAGGCAGCTGTTTCCAAACAAAGGTTGAGCGAGTGCAAGAGCCTGACTCAGAGATGGCAGAGTCTTGGGACTAGCTCATTCGGTTTGTGGGTATGGGGAGATCTGAAATGAGAGACAGCCCATCTGCTTTCCACCTGGCCCCAATGTTACTCAACCTTCCTATACGCTGTGACCCTTTAATGTAGTCCTTATGTTGTGGTGACCCTCCCGACCATAGAACAATCTTGTTGCTACATCACAACTGTGATTTTTCTACTGTTATGAATCTTAATGTAAATATTTTTGGAGACAGGGGTTTGCTGCGGGGGTCATGACCCACAGTTTAAGAAGCAACAGGGTCCTAGGATTTCATTGCTTCATGGGGTCACTGAGATAAAGAAAAACAGGCAAAATGTACACGAGGATCCCAGTGAGGCAGATAAAGGTTGGAAGCCAGAATTCCCAAAATGCTATTAATAACACTGATGATCCCAAAGGCAGGCTAAACTATAATGGAAAAAAGAGACATGGGAGACATTTTCCTGTTATGGTTCAGCCTGCCTAGAGTAATAGGTATTTTTGTCATTTTGTTGTTTGATTGTCATTGTATCTATTTCTTGTATGTGGTTCTATGTTATATGAAAACATTTTCATACAGACAAGTATATATTCTATATTGAGCACATTCCTTTAATGTCTCCTCCTCCTTCCATTTTTATACTTCCCCCTCAAATTAGTTCCCTTTGTTTCCCTAGATAGTATTTCTTCTATTTCCATGTCATATATACCTGTGTGACGTTACGTAGTTATATAAAGTCTAAGACTCATGAGCGAGAGAAACATGACATTTGTCTGGCTCAATTTGCTTAATCTGGTTATCTCCAGTTTCATCCATTTTTCTGCACATGATATCACTTCATTCGCTTTTAGGCTAAACCACTTCTATTATGCACGTAGAAAACATTTTCCTCTCCTTTTTTCCCTTTTAGAATACAGTTAAGCACGATGCAGGTTTAGCAGACTTGTGATTGGAGGTTCTTCTCCAAGATCCGTGACTTCACTAGTCGTTGACCACATTTCCAGTACCCAACACGATTTCCCTCTTGGTGAGAAGTAGACCGCATTTTTCTACCTCTGTTCCTCTGTGAGCTTAGCTGCTGTGGCAAGTGCTTCGGCAACCAGGGATGCGCGAGCATCTTTGCTGTGTTGGCTTGGTGTCCTTTGGGTAAACACCCGGGAGTGCCACGGCCGGGTCACATGGTAGATATAGTTCCCGTTTTCCTGAGAGACAGATACTTGTGATCACCTTGTTGGACTTTTACGTACATGGTCTAAGGAGCTCACACCACCGCCGTAGTTATGTGATCATCTTTACCTTACAGACACCTAGTTTAGTGTCTTCTTTACAGTGGCATACCTAAGTGTGACAAAGAAGAGGTGGTCCTGGACAACTGGCCATTGGCATACAGTTTCCCTGTCCATTATATCAGAACGGTCTATGGACTTTCAATGCTCCCAGGATATACCCCTCCCAAGGTAACTTATGATATAGGAAGCTCAGCGATATAAACTGGTGCAAGGAAAATAAGCTAAAGCTGGTCTCATGAACACACTCGGAGATAGGCTTTCGAGTTCAAACACAATCGAGAAAGAAACAAAGCATAAGATACAAGCAGTCAGATGATTCAAAGAGCAAGCTTTATCATCCCAGGGCAGCTGAAGAGAACACAGTACCACACTGTAAGAGCAGCCACTAAAATATGACTATTATTGTGTCTTCACCACTCCCATAGCAACCTAGTATTCCCTGCCAAAAAAATAACTCAGTAGGCACCAAGAATTTTCAGCTACTCTTTTAGCACCAAGCCCTTCCCACAGCCATTTGTATTAACATTTGCAAAAGATTTATTTCCCTTTGATTCAAATAATTCCACATTCCCAAGAATATCTGGACTGGCGCACGGCCAAGTACCCTCAGGGTCTGCAGCCGTCTCCTCCGTCCTGGGCAGCTCACTCAGTGCCCATGAATAGCTCATTGTTGAAGACAAACCCACAGAAGGAACAGAAGGAACACAGAAGAGGAATCAGTGTCATGATCTGGGGACCAGTCTGGACTTCCAGCATTGAAGCTGTGGACAGCAGCAAGAACCCCAGGCTGCTGTGAAGCAGAGTGGCCAGTGCACCCCAGGGAGGGGCTGCCTGCATGTGCTCCCTACTTGAGGACCCACCAGCAACCTTACTTGTAGGCATACTGAACCCAGGTCTTTCCGGGTGGCCCAAAAGAAGACAATAGAGGCTGAAACTCAAACTGAAAATCATCCCCAAGCATTTGCGTCAGGATCAAACACGGGAATTAGAGAAAAATCCAAGATCACTTTCAAATAGTCCGTATGGCTTAACAGCGAGCTAAAACCTCCAGCGAGCTAGAACCTGGGTTTGATCTCCAGGTTCTCCCTTGGTGGAGACTGAGATTCCAAATCTGCTCTGATTTTTGCTACTGACTTCCTACAAATATTCTGTTCACCCACTCAAGCTAATCAGCACGTCAGAGAATGAACCAAGTGCCCACTTCCAAGATTCAAAAGGACTATAGTTTTTAGTTACTTCAGGGCGGTCAAAGAAACCCATAAGTTGTTTTGGTGCTCAAACCAAACTCAATTGTAGAGTGAAATAAATGTGGCCTGATGTAGTCTTTTGACATACAGATCATATTTACTGTCTCAGAAATATATTGATAAACCCACAGTTAATGCTTGATGAGTATAATTTAGTAATCACAACTTATTTTTTTTAGCATATGGCTTTAATATATATATATATATATTCTGGTACTTACCCAGCCATTTTCTTTTTTTTTTTTATTTAAGTTTTTTATTTTTAAATAAGTCAGGGGAAAAAACCTCACCATATTTAAAGATAAATTTCTGGCCATATTTTTCCTCCCAGCATTCACAAATGCAAACAAAACATATCAGAGAAAAATGGTAAAATAATCCAGTGTGGTCTGGGGGTATGGCTTAGCAGTATCGTTCTTCCCTTGCACATACAAGGCCCTGGGTTCCATCCCTAGAACCAAAGAAAACAGAAACAGCAGTGCATTCACAGGCAGTGGTGGTCACAGTGGGCCTGCAGATCCAATGGCCACATCTTCCCAAGCAAATATGCATCTGACTTTACACTGGGGGGGTGAGGGGTGGGGGGGTGGAGGGATCAACCTACCATACTTACCATCCTGAAAATAAGGCCCAAAAGCTAACTTGGAATCTGAACTTCCACCTATGGATACAACTTTGTCTTCACGGAGGCCATTTGTGCATTAAGAACACAATGAAGGGCTGCTGGTGGGCTAAAAGCCATTTTTGCTCTGACATTTAATTATCAGTAGAAAAAGTATTTCTGTTTTAATACCCACATTCTGGCATATAATTACTGTAATAAAGTCTACTCCTTCACTTTGGGTGACTGCTGCCAGTACTATGAAATCATGGCAATGGTTGTAAAAATAAGGGAGGTCACAGCCCTTCCACACACACACACACACCCACTCTGCAGCTGACAGCTAAATAGCTTTGGTGGGAAAATTCAGACCTTTAAACTCTCTACCAGCCTCAATGCGTTCTGCATTTAACTTCTTTAAAACAGTTTGTGGTGTAAGAATTTAAAAACTGCATATGGCCATGGGGGAAAAAAAGAAGGCACTTATACTTAATTAGCTACTAAGTCCAACTTGGAGGAAGCATAATAACAACCGTTTCTTTGTGCTAACTATCTTTAATGATATGCATTACATGCATTGGCCTGCCAGCTGCCCGGGCTGGTCCAGCACTCATTTGCTCCAGCCTTTGCTTCTGGCAAAGGGCAACATTGTGGAAAGTCTCCATTTTGACGTTTTGCCACTTTGGCAGAGATAACTCCTCACAGCATGAGTACCTTCTGAACCTCCTCACTGTGGTGTCATACACTAAGACGGTCAACATTCAAGGGCGTCACATGCTAGATGAATCTTCACCTTACGCCTCAGACAGCACTCCGTATTTTGACTCATCCTCTCCAGCATCAACCAGCCAGATATTTTAATCTGATCGCTTTCAGCTACCCTCTTATGCAATTTTCCTGCTTTCAACCAAGATCCAAGTCAAGCTAATTCAGAATCATAAAAAGGACAGATAGGCCTACTAGGGAATAGCTTGTCCATTTTTTTTAATCCTCTAGTTCATTATGTAATGGAAATATCCTTAAGAAACTATCCTGCCTAAAGCTTAAGCCTGAGTTGCTCTATTCAAATCAACCTCAGAAAAGAAACTGCTAAAGAGCTGGGGGTCAAGATCTCTGTTGCTCCTTCAATGGGAAATCATTGAAATGCGTTGTTTCACTGTAATGCATAAACACACCTAGACTACCAGGAAACAAGAAACATATATAGATCAAAACAAAGCACTACTGTGCATATACCATGAAGAAGAGTCAAATACTCCACTATGCTCCCAAACACAGCAGCTCAGCTGCCCCCACCTGCCCCCCCACCCCCACCCCGGAGAGTCTTCTCTTTGGAAGAAAATAAGCACTCCACTTGGAAAACAGTAAGGAGTGAGCTTAGGTGGCTCCGTTCCTAGCTTTTAGTCCTCCAGTAATCTGTACACACATGCCCCAGCATATACGGATATGAATATTTGCTGACAATACCGGACCATAATGGCTCCAAATCAGAAGTGACCTAAATGTTTATTGAGGCCACAGTGGATCAACACATTTCACAATCACACAATGGAAAACCGTACAGCAAGGAAATTATCAAATCCAGAGTTTTGATGTGCTCATGGCTTGCCCATGTCTTGCAAACACAATGTTGAATTAAAAAAAAAACAAAAACAAAAACAAAAAAGTATGACATGAAAAAGCACACAAAATGTTATAGCGGGAGAGTAAGCTATGAAC
Organism: Meriones unguiculatus; assembly: GCF_030254825.1. Lineage (NCBI taxonomy): Eukaryota > Metazoa > Chordata > Mammalia > Rodentia > Muridae > Meriones > Meriones unguiculatus. The sequence goes on along the minus strand of NC_083354.1, from coordinate 86,315,732 downwards.
CTGCATTACTGAGAAACACCCTCTTAAATAATAAAACCCGTAAGGAAGTCAAGGAAGTCAAGGAAACTTCCAAGGAAGTCAAGGAACTGAAGCGACTGGAGTGAAGTGGATAAAGAAGTTATCATTTGGATTTAAACTTAGGAAATAGAAGGATTTTCCAGGGTCTTACTCATCTTCGGTTCTTATCTTTTAACTTTTTTTCCATGTAAATATTTGATCTTTCATTTCACAGTTCCAAAACTAAACAACAACAAAGCCAAAACCAACCACTCCCCCCCCCAAAAAAAAAAAAAAAAAAAAAAACCAAAACCCAAAAGTTTGAACAAAAGCACTGTTTCAATCCAACTTCCTCATGTTGACTACAGGGCCCTAGAAGGCAGGGAGGTTGGGGGGGGTTGTCCATCTGTCCTGTGACCAGATGGCATCTGTGCTCAGGGGCATTGCTTTCATTTACTCAGATGCTGGAGCCTGGGGAAGCCATGCCTAATGGAAGTCCTGTTGATAGTACCACATCCCAACAGTTCAATCTGCTGGTGCCCAAACACTGTTTCTTGACCTGATGAGCTATGCTGTCTCTCCTCAGGGTAAAGAATTCTTCTACTTTGGGAGGAATAGCAAAGCAAACTGTCTTTCTTCCACAGTGAACTTTTTTCGGGACCCTAAATTCTGGGAGCTCCAAGGCCTATCATTGTCCCATTGGGTATTTCTGTGCTGTATGCAAACTGGCTCACTCATCCCTGTCCCCATCTCCTCTAGCAAAATCTACCCCTTCCCTAGCCTCGTTTAACTCTTTTCTGCAGTTGTCTTGCTCTGCATACTTTCTTATAGAACCCAGGATCACCAGCTAAGGGATGGTACCACCCCCAGTGTGCTGGGCCCTCTCCCATCAATCACTAATCAAGAAAGCGCCTTACAGATAGATCCATGGAGGCGTTTTCTCAATGAAAGCTCCTTTCTTTCAGATAACTCTAGTTTGTGTGTCAACTAGACATAAGACCAGCCATCACAGTCATGCAGGACAGAAACTTCGGTTGTGCTTCCTTATCTACCTCCTAATACAGTGCTCACTGCAGGTTCTCGGACCTCCTATGCTCCAGACAGCCCTCCCTCCATAATTTCCTTACCCAGAAGTAAACCTCATCCTGGCAGCCAAGTGTATCCTATGTGAACTCCGATCAATGGCTATGTACGTTTGGGGTGTGACTCATTCAGCCAAGGTGCCTGAGTCTGTCATTTCGGTGTATTCTCCTTTTCTGCTCTGCTTCAGGCAAACAGTAGACAGACACTGAAAATACCTTCAGGCCAGTGAGTGTCTACTCAATGGAAAATGGTCACTTTCAAAACCAGAATCTGGGCCAGGTCATCATGAAACTTTTGCACCACGTGGAGTCAACAAAGGTCATAATCGCCCCTTCTGATAGGCAGAGGCAAAATCTGCACGGCAAATGCAGGCAGGAGGTGGACGTTCCATACCGATTTGGAACTCAGTCCCTGAAACATACCATAGTATCAGTCTTTATCACTGCTGTTTTACAATGTGACAGTAGACTCCTAAAAAAAACTGTTTTATCTAGAACCGCAATACTGAACTAGTTGTTTTAGTAACAGTGGAAGGACAAAGGCTAAAATTAGAATGTCCGTCTTGATAGTCAACAACAATCAAACCTTGTAATTACGTATTATCATCATACCCCAAATGTACATAGGCACTAATCAGTGTCGACAATGGATACTCTTGGCACTCTCATAGTCTGCTTCATCTCCTTTACCCTTTATTGGGGAAATCTGATTACTGAACTTCCGTGCTTTACCAAGAGTGAAGGAATATAAGCCACGCTCCTGAGCAGCTCACCAAGCAAACATGTAACAGTATCTGCTGGGCTTTGAGGCTCCTCCTGGGAATCCAGTTGTTCACCAGTTCACTATAACCAAAACAAGATGTAGAGTGAAAACATGCTCCTTAGTGACTAAAACATTCCTATATATTTTCTACCATGCAAACTCCTGATGGAGGAAAATGGCTGAACTCTAGACTCTGCATCAAATCTTGGTTCTTCATGTCCATCACTGACTTCCTGCAACCACATAAGTGATGTTTCCATCAGATATGAGTGAAGTTTTTTTAAAAAACAAAACACTCAGGTTGCCCATCCCCTAACCAGATCCTCCATGTTCACTATCCTCCCAGGCAAACTGTGGGGAAATTGCTCTTATACAATAAACAAAACAAAAGTTAACAGATACGGCCAATAGCATCTCCTCAAGTTACAGATATCCATCCCTAGCAAGGATGACTCAAGGAGGCAGACTGAGGGGTCCTAAGGCCCTACCTCAGGGCAGTTCTTTGGGCCACTTAAGGACATGATCTCTAAAAGGAATGTCATCAACGACAAACGTGAACAGGCTCCTGAGAAAGGTAAGAATGAGAGTGTATTAAACATCATTTGTCCATCGTCTACAATCTACCAAAATCATACATGAGTAGGGGAAAAATGTTACTTCAAGGTCACCAGTGAAGGCCACTAATGCCTCCTAACACTGACGTACTAGCCTGAGCTCATTTGGGACTTCGATCAAACAGTATAGACAGCAAGGATTTGGAAACTCTTATTCTAACTCTGGGAATGCCAAATCTGCCAGCTTATTGTTATTGCCACAGTGCTGAGTGCTCTGCCCAGCTGGGACAGCACAACCCAACATCTTCAAGAAGCCTGCAGCAACACCTCACAGATGGCAAAGCAGAGGCTTATGGTGGTCAAATGTTGTGGTTTCCCCAACAACAGTATCTCCTCGAAATGCAAATGTTTGAACTTAGCACTCAAATGTGATAGAGTGAGAGGTGGAGCCTTTAAAGGGGGTTAAAGCCTTTAAGTGCTAACAGCAGAGTCCTCATGAAGGGGATGAAGTCCCTCAGATAATAAGCCTGAGGAAGCTAGGCACAGTGGTGCATGGTTGTAACCCCAGCGCTGGGGCTGAGGTAGAAATTTCATTATGAGTTTAAGATATCTTGAAACTACACAGTGAGTTTAAGGCTAGCGGGGGGGGGGGGGGGGGGCGAGGCTACATAGTAGAAACCACAGGGGGTAGGGATATGAGCCCGGGATCGTCAATCTAAAGGGCGATTGACGATTTGCCAGTCGCCTCTATACAGGGGACACATTTGGTGCCCTATCACATCCTCTCACAGCCTTCTTCCGGTTTCAGCCACTGTTGCAGCAGGCAGTCCTATGGACCTCGGGTTGATTTCATGCTTTCCCGCCTCCGTAACAATTTTAAACGCATAAGATCCTAGACAGCCCACGTTCGCAGCAGTCTGAAAGTCTTCTATCAAGATGACAGATGAAGAACTGTCCGGCCCTCATCCTGACAACAAACAACCCTGAAGACGTCCTTCCTATATGCTTCTCAGAAGACACCGTAAGCCCAGAGCCTATTGCTGAAGGCAGCAACCAAGCACTCTGACATGCGCCATTTCTCTCTTCCAGCCATGCACCCCATTTGCATCATTCATGCTTCTGAGGTTTAACTCTAAAATAAACTGCTTGTACCTGAGATTCGACACTAAGCCTTTTATATCAAATTTATACTTTCAATAATATTACACAAATTGCACCCTGAGTGAAATCCGTCAAGGCAGGCATTCCAGAGGTTCCATCCTGGATATAGAACGTGAATAAAATTGGGATAGTTCTCCTACTTGAAGGTTCTGAGGTTTGCACAGCTAAATTCACATTTCCATCACATATATACCTCTAGATAGTCACATGTCTATCTAGTTGCAAAGAAATAACTGTCTTCTTAATGTTCACTCTACTAACCTGCTCTACACAAAAGGGTGACATGATTCTATATTAAATTATCTAGAAACGAGACTGGGGAAATGGCTCAGTGGGTGTCATAGCTAGGATTTCTATTATTGTGATAAAACATCATGACCAAAAGAAACTTGAGGAGGAGAGGGTGTATCATTCTTCCAGGAAACAATCCATCACAGAGAGAAATCAGAGCAGGAACTCAAGCAGGGCAGGAGGCTGGAGATAGAAACTGGTGGAAGCCAGAGAAGAGTGCCGCTTACTGGACTGTTCCTTAAGACTTGCTCAGGCTGATTTCTTATACAATCCAAGACCACCTGTCCAGGAAAGGCACCACCTACAAAGAGCTGGGCCCTCCGACATCACTAATTAAGACAATGTCCCATGAGTTTGTCCACAGAACAATCTGATTGAGACCCAGAAGTTCCCTCTTCAACTTGTGTTAAGTTGATAAAAACCAAAACTAAACTAAAACCAAAAACTAACCAGGCCAACTGACCCTTTGTCAACTTGACACACAAACATATTACTATTAAAACCATCACTTTTCCTTTCTTGTTCATCTCCCAAATCTCATGTTAGTAATAATATCACAGTATAAAATATTCCAACTTTCCATAGTCTACAGTCTTTAAAAATTCTAATGCTTTAAAACCTCAGTCTTTTAAAACATCCAAAATCTCTTTCTAAGTTCAAAGTTTCTCTAACATGTCCAAAGTCTCTCTAAAATATCCCAAATCATTCTAAGATACCCAAAGTCTCTCAAAAATTCTAAAATCTCTATCGAAAGCCCAATGTCTCTAAACTGTGGACTCCTGTAAAATTAAAAAAAAAAGTCATATACTTTTTTATTACAAGAGGGAATGATCTGGGCACAGGGACCATCGAATCAAAGTAAAACAAAAATCAGCAGTATAAAGACTTCAGTACTTGGCATCTGAGACTCGCCCATGCTTGTATGGGCCCCAAAGAGCTCCATTTCTCTATTTGCAGCACACACAGCTTGTCTCCTAGGCTCAGGCCAGCTCCATTCCACACATGCTGCTGTCCTTGCCGGGGCTGCCGTGAACAGTGTCCTGTACCCTAGAAAAGCCTCTCAGCTCCTGGCTCCTCTCTAGACTCCTGGCACACAGAACGTTTCAGGCATGAGCTCTCTGGAGTTCAGTGACAACTCCGTGGCTCTTCTCCGAGCTTTACATTCTTTAATATACAGATATGCAACGTGACGTGAAAGAGTTCTTTGTTTTTCAGGTGTAAATATTATATGCCTGTCTTTGTACAGTCTGATTTTGATGGCCATAGAAAAACTGGCCTATTCCTAAGATGGCAAAAGGTACAGCAAGAGCATGCCTTTGGGTGTAGCCTACCAAATGTAGACCCATATTTCCTCCAACTGGCCTGGACATCCCAAAGATCAGTATTCCTTCACCTCAATCCAGAGTATTGAAGAATTAGACAGCCTCTGTAGAACAGAACCTGCTGACATTGTACAAATTAACCAACCTAATATCCACCCTGGCCTGTCTTACCTTTCCTCCAGAGAACTCTTTGATGATGAGCACGAGCCCAGCTTCCCCCTTGCCTGCTATCTTCTCCTATGTATATAGCACACTCATGACTCCTGTGGCTACCCCTGACTGACCATCTCATTTAGGATTAGGCTACTGAGTGATCTGCTTTTCTCTTAGTCACTGTTGATACTCTCAGGCCAAGAGCCCCCACTGCCAGCTCATGAGTGCTCAATCACAGCTAACTGTCTAACAGATTCACTGAGAAAATTTTTTGATCAAATTGTGGGTGCCCTGCTGTTACCTCAGACCATAGCTTCCCTTCTGAGGATGGGCCACCAGGGTTAGCAAGTTTCTCTTAGAAACTCGACACATGCTCGTGATAGATAGTGAGAGCTATCACACTGCTGCCCAAAGATAGGATGTCAGAGCAGAGCATCAAGCCCAGCAAAAGATGTCAAAGACCACATTCAAGACAGCTTACTAGAGGCTGGAAATACAGCTCAGTAGAATACCTGCCTAAAATGCACAAAGTCCTGGGTTTGATCTTCCTCCACATACATGATGATGATGCACACCTGTAATCCCAGAACTAGAGAGATGGAAGCATAAGGGTCAAAAGTTCAAGGTCAAGGTCATTCTTAGCTACATAGTGAGTTCAAGGTCAGCCTGGGCTATGCGAAACCTGTCACAGGTAGAGAGAGAAATGTCTATAGAATCCTCCAAGATACAGCAAGGATTCCACTAGGAACGAACCCGACCCAGCACTGAAGGAGGAAAGGTCACTCCTGATCTCATCTAAAAAGTCAAACCTGAAACTACTAAGGGACTGATCCCATACCCCAATCAATATTAATGCTTCATGCACATCTTGTCTGCTCAAAATCCATCTGTTGACAGCCATGATGCCCACAGAATTCCACTGCTCCCTAGAACCTGGGACGAGCTGTGGTGCTAAAGGTGATCTCGGGGGAGGAAGGGGGAGTGCCATCAGGGTTCTGCATGAGCAACAGGACTATTAAAAAAAAGAGAGCAGGACCCAGGAACCAGGCAGACGCCCCGGTGTCAGGAAAGAAAGTAAAGAAGGCAGACAATTTTGAAGGCATCCAATGGCCAGACTGAAAGTAGAGCATACTGGAGGCTCATCCCAGGATGATTATAATCAGACGACAGACAAAGAAGCAGGGTAAAGAATAACAGAGAAGCAAGGCTCAGGGTTAAATAACAGTGTGGTGGAGTGGATAGAGAGCTGGCAAACTGCTTGGATTGAACCCTGGCTCTGAGTCATGTTGTTGGGTAGAAGAAAAAAGAAATCTAACCTCTAAGCCTCAGTTTCCTTATTAATCAAATGGGAATAGTATTCTCCCACTCATAGGGCCGTTATGAGGGTTAAGTGAAGAAATGAGCATAGCTTCTGTTACCCAGCCAGATGTTGGCAGGGTCATTCTAAGACCCTGAGGAAGTTCCTAGGCCCAGGTAAGACCAGTCCAAGGGAAACAGAGCGGAGAAAAGTCCAGTTACCAGACACAGCCGACTGGGTCTGCAGCAGGGCTGAGACCCCAAGCCACCATAATGGCTGTGGACTGAAACTCTCTGTCCTAGCTGTTTTGTAAAAACGATGTTTTCCAAGCCCTGCACAGCCTGAGAAGCCAGAGGCCTTAGCTACAAGGGTTCAAGAAACTAAGCTGACCATTACTAGATCAGCATGGCTCCAGTTCACAGTCAATTTCTTCCCTTTGGGCTTCCCTATCCATCCATATTTCCCTCCGAGCAGAGGCAGTACCTTCAAGAATTACTTCTTTTTCTAGAGTTACTGAGGGTTTTAGGCTCCTGCTTCCCTTCCATCTCCTATTTTGCCCCAAGTCTTCCTTCTAGACCCTTCAGACAGGCAGCCCACAAAGGCTTTCTTCCTACTCCTCTCCCCCTAGCCCTCCCGGTCCCATTTTCTGCCCTCCCACCCTCCCTCAGCCACTGGGGTCCTATAATCTTCCAACTCTATCACATAATGCCTTCATTCAGGGATCCTCATACATATTTTCATGTTAATAACGCCCACCCTTTTCCCTGGAAAGTCCCCATTCGTGTGCCTCAAGTGCTCAACTCACAGTGAGACCTCATATTAACATTTTAACCCAGCGTCTTCTGTCCCAGAGCTTCAGAACACTGTCACTAAGGGGGATGAGAGGCCTGCTCCACACTCTAAACACCCAAATCCAGCAGCAGACAAGGAAGAATATCTCTCTATACGTGCCTGTTCCTGAGCTTCCCTGGGTACGCCCTACCCCTTCCCCTTGGGAGGGTAACAAACCTGTTGGTTGGATCAGCTTCCCTGGTGAGACTGCTCCTGGTTTTCCTCACAGCAGAGGGAACTCTGTGGTGTGCTTCCAACACACACAGATCTATTCTTTTCAGGACCAGAGCCTGAATAGTCACAAACCCAAGGAGAGGCCAGCCAAGAGCACACAACGGAGCCGTCTAAGAGCATGGTGTAGCTGAAGATCAACAGGCCCAAAGACTAGAGAAGGCAGAGGAGAAGACAGCTACTACCAGCAGGAATGTCCCCCACCCCATGCTGTTACGGGCTAGACTATTTCCATTCTCTCCAAAAAGGACCTGAGAGGACAGCCTGAATATTGATCTGTGTAGTCAGCTGCACTCGGGGTCAACCAGTACTGGACGCGCATTCCCCTTCTGTGGAGATGGTAATTCACAGGATATTTTTTTGAAACTAGAAGGGACCTCAAGAATAATCTCTCCAACTGCTTCAGCTTACAGATACAGAAACCGAGGTGTTGGGAAATAAACACACGCAGGGAGAGGAGGAGCATCAGAGCTGGGCGGGTAGCTGCTTCTCTCTGTGCTTGCCCCCCACACCACCCTGTTCTCTGAGTGCCCTCATCGTGGTTATTTACAGGATGCACATTTCCAAAGGCATACTTGTTTGTATTTTATGCATGAGGGTGTTTTGTCTGCGTGCGTGTCTGTGCACACATGCAGGCAGGACCCATAGACCGGAAGACAGAAGCAGGTCCCCTGGGACAGGGTTTATAGGGTTGTGAGCTGCTGTGTGGGTGCTGGAAATGAAACCAGGGTCCTCTGAAAGAGCAGAGGACTCTTAACCACTGAGCCTTTCCCAGGCCCAAGATGCATTTTTTTTTAAGTAAACGTGATCAAGAACTAAAAGGGAACAGGGTTTGTTTGTTAAAAAAAATAATTGTATATTTTTAGAGATAACCTACCTAACTACACTGACAAGAAGACAAGAAGAAAGTGTTTCAGAACACGAAGTTATTGGGCTGTGGAGGAAAAGAAAATCAAGTGGAATAAAAAAGCCCAAGGCGGGAGGTTTATGTATTATAAGTCAAATGCCAGATCAAGGAGAGAATGGAGCTGAAAAGAATGAACAGGAAAGGGTTTTGGAAATGAGAAATCTGAAGGACAGGACACCTGCAGAGTCTACTGAATGACAAAGAGTATGGGTTCTTAATGCTGCTGACTCTATGCTAAGGTTGGTGAGATAGTGGTCTCTATTAGCAGGTGATTCACACATTCTCTCATTCAGTCAGCATAAAAACCAAACCTTAGGCTATTGCTTTAGCCATTCCACAACTGAGAAATTCGGTCTCAGAGACACTGTCTATGGACACAAACCTAAAAATGGATGAAAGCAAAACTCATCCAATGGTGCAAGTCACAACTTTTTTTCCAATAGAAATAATAGCACATTTTGGTATAGAGCACTAGCATGAGAGCTACATTGAAAAAAACTATTTTTAGCTTGTCATATTGACGCATTGATCTTCGCAACCCAGAAACGCTCTGTTCTACCCACCTTGCGCTGGCTCTTACATTCTCATCTTTAAGAACTGCAAGAACTGGAACTTTAGTGTCATTGCATCAAAGAACAAATGATCTGGGAGGTCCTTTAATGTGCCCACTTGATAAAAAGAAGGGTTCATGTCCCAGTTTCAAAACTGGACTATGAGAATCTTCACCAAGATTCTAGATACTAGAAACTAGAATGTGTGATCCCCACATGGTTTAAACTGTAGTTGGAATTCATTTTCACAAATGATAGGAAATATTTTGACTCAGTTTCTTCATTCCTGTATACTTATTCCAGTATAACTGAGCTTTGTCTTAGTTACTTTTCTACTGCTGTGAAGAGACACCATGACCAAAGCAACTTACAAAAGAAAGCATTTAATTGAGAGCTTGCTTACAGTTTCAGAGGGTGAGTTCATGGCCATTATGGCTGGGAGCATAGTAGCAGCTGGACAAGCACAGCCCTGGAACAGTAGCTAAGCGCTTACATATTGAAACAACTAGAGTTAGAAAAAGAAAAAAACTAACTAAAAAAGGAGTGGGCTCCTAGAACCTCAAAGCCCACCCCCATGATATATCTCCTCAACAAAGCCACGCCTCCTAGTCCTTCCCAAACAGTTCTACCAACTAGAGAACAAGGCTTCACACATATGAGCCTATGAAGGACATCTCATTCAAACCATCACAAGTTCCAAAAGTCCCAACTACTTCTCTCTTGAAGACTGGATCATTAGATATACCTATACTGAGGAATTAACAATTGACTAAAGTTATTAACAATTAACTAAAGGAACTAACTAAAAAGTTCAGATCCCCTTGGTCATGCTGTCTATTCCAAGAGAAATGATTAGATGTATAACAACCCCTTTAAGGGGCATATTTTGCTTTCCCTTATGATTATAACACAAGTGGAAATTACTTTCTTCCTACAGGTGACTCCAAAGCTCTGTAACCCCCAAGAAACTACAATATTGAAATTGCTGATGCCAGTTTGCAATTTCTAAGATGACAAGAACTGTAACTGTTACCAGAAAGAGATTTTAATAGATAGTTGATTCCATTATATTGTTTATGATTTTAGACATGAAGAGATTGGAGGAGACAAGAAAAATCCCAAATTGCCAAAGAAGTTTCTTCAGCAAGATCATTTTTGTCAAGTTGTTTTTGCTTTTATGTTGTTGTTTTTTTTTTTTAACCCAAACTGGAATTCACCTTTTATTCAAAAGAAATGGTAAACACAGTCTGGGGTGTTATTTTTAGATGTTTTTAACTTCCCATGTCTAATACACAACTTAAACGGTTTCCATATAGGGTGTGACAGTGCCTAAAAACAAACGCAGTTCCTGTTCTCTTTTAGGTGGGTAGATCAAAGAATGTCTGGACAGATAAGAAGGCTGCAGAGGCTGTGTGGTTCCGGCTGCTCAGACAAGGAAAAGGAAGGATCTGGGAATCCTGGCCATGAAGAATTTCTTGCCTAATACGCCAAAGCAATTGTTGGTAAATGTTGCTTGCGGTTTGCTACATTTCACATCTCAGCCTTCAAAGCCTACAGAACCCGAAATGTGACTGGGTACAGTTTTGAAACCCAAGTTGCATTTATTCTTGGCCAGGCCCAGCAGTCTGGTTCCTGAGATGAGGATGGGGAGAGCCAAACTGTTGAAATGACTTGCGATGATTTCTCCATCACTCAAACTCCTTAGAGAAGACATTTAAAAGCAATTCCCCAGCCGGGTGTGCTGTCACATGACTGCAGTCCTGGCACTCAAGAGGCAGCAGCAGCAGGATGGGTACAAGTTCAAGGCCAACCTGGCCTATGTAGTGAGTTCCATGCCAGAGTGAAATTCATATCAATGCCCTGTTTCACAAGATACTCTCCAGACACAGAAAGCAGTTTTTAAAAATATAACTAAAATGGATGCTTTGGGCTTTCATAGCCGAAGGCTAACGTATTGTTGTGGATGTTGAACCCAAGTCTTTCATTTGTGGGGGAGTGATTTATTGAGGTTGAGCCCAGCTTCCCCAGCACAGAAGAGCTTCAAAGTTTTTTTTAACATTTTTTTTGCCTTTGTTTGCTTAGCTTTTATGATAGTGCCCTCATAAGTCTGAACTGACCTTGACTCCAGAATTTAAGTAGAGAGAACCATTCTGAGATCTTTACTCTGACCCTAGGGTGATCCACCCCACCACCTGCATCCCACACCCATCAGGTCCTGGGCTGCCTTCATGTCTGAGAAATAACAAGGAAAAGTTATCCAAGGTAAAATGAAAACTCAGAGAAAGAATTGAGCAAAACCTTCACATTGCTGTACATAAAGCAGGTGTGTGGTTCGAATGAGACCTCCATAGTGAACTCCTGGTCCCCAGTGAGTGAAACTGTTTGGGAAGGATTAGGAAGTGTGGCCTTGTGTCACTGGGGGTGAGCTTTGAGTCTTTAAAAGCTCAAGAAATTCCCAGTCAGCTCGCTCTGCCTCATGCTTGTAAATCAAGAGGCATCCTACTTTTCAGATCTGAAACTCTCCTCTTATTTTCCCTTCCCTGGGTTGGTCTTTATCCTCTTCTTTACCTCCACCCCCCAAATCCATGTACATTTTCTTCAGCTTCATAGTTCTGATATTTTGCCATTTCTGCTCATTATCTGTTTTCCATTCAAACCAACTACTTTTTTTTTAACATCAAAAAATGTATTTGTCAAGGGAAGCTCATTCCCAATGACAGCTAGTATTACTTTTCCAGAATTAAATCAAGGAAACACATATCCATCAAACTTTTAAAATCTGTATCTGATAGACAGAAACACTGGGCTGGAAGAAGTCTTGAAAATTTGTGAACTGAAACGATGCATGATCCTAACCTCGTGGAACACATAGTTCTGTAGAAAGCTGGGTGGGAACAAATTGAAAATTATAGAACAGACACAATATCGGGAGCTGGGGAAGTATGAGAGCTGCTTATGGAGAGGACATGGCCATGGAACAGCACCTTTATATTAAAGCACCATGCTTCCAGGGAGGTTCATGTTTATTCTGGTCCTCTCTCGCGCTACCCCTCTCTTCATCACCTATCAGGGCATCGGTGTATGAGCACATCCTCCAAGGAAAGAGATGTCACCCCAAGACCTAACTTTTCTCAGGAGAGGTGACCATCAGCTTTGCCTCAGACAAGGACACTGGAAGGGTCTGCTGTGGTGTAAAGTTCTTTCCAGAATTCACATACTGAAATCCTACTCCCCATCCCTAAACCAACGAGAAAGTACAAGGAACTAGCTATTTGGCAAACTATTAAGGCATGGAGGCAGAGCTTCCTAGAAGGTACCATCTGATACTCTTTGTGCCAGCACCATAGCCTCCAAGTATGCTCCTGGCCTTTACAAATGGCCTAGTAGTCTGCTGAGGTGGTAGTCTGCAAAAATAAACTTCTTGGTGTTTCATTATCTTCAGTGTGAAAAATGCCAGTGAGGAGTATCAGAGTCTTGCTCCTGTTCAAAAAAAGCACAGACCCAAGTTAGTACTTACTTGCTCATTTTCAGAAAGGGAAATGGAGGCCAGGGGAGACGAGGAGACTTTCTAGACATCACTGAGGTGTGCACAGCAGGGTCCGAGCTGAAGCCCAGCTCTCTCAGCCCACGGTCCAGTTCTTAAGGGCAGGATCTGATGAGGGATTGGCGGAGGACGGGAGTGGTGATGTGCGCCTGTCATCCTATGCACTTGGCACACTGAGGCAGGAGCGTCCGGTGTCTGAGGCCAAGTACACTGTAAGTTTTCAACCAGTTCAGGCTACATACCTGCCTGGGAAGGAAAAGTAGCTCCCGAGGCCTCTTCACAGCCCATAGATTAGAGTTCATGTTGGAAACCGAATCCCAATGTTATATGCTAATAGTAAACGGGACCTTTGGGAGACGATGAGTATATTTGAGAAGAGGAAAATTAAAATATATTGTTTCTTTGAAGAAAGAAAGCAAGAAGCACATATCACTAGATTTAACATAATTAAACGAGAAATAGGATTTTTTTTTTCAGGAAAGTCTGCAGTAGTGATTCCTCAATGTCGATTGGTACATTTGATTTCCTGATTGACTTTGAATTCATTTTGCAAACCACATGCGCACACAGTAAACTGACGGCGAACATCTCCAGCTGCACTTGGAGTCATGTCTTAAAAGTGAGATCAAAAAAAAAAAAGAAAGAAAAAAAAAAAAGTGAGATCGAGTTAGAAATTCCTTACCTCTTTTTCTGGCTCTTGAGCCTCTCAGGAGCCTCCTCAGAACTCCTGAGCCTCTCTGTGACCTTGGGACTTGCCTTTCCCAAGCATGGTCAAGGACAACTCAGAGCAACAAAACCAACCCTGCCTGCCTGAGTATAGAACCTAAATTTACTTCAAATTTGATCTTGGCTTTCTGCATCCTCCTCAGCACGGCTCCCAGCCTGGACCCCACCTAGCAGCAGGTTTTATGTTGCTTGTTTATTTTTTTCCCCTTAGGTTAATTGTGTCTCTGTATTTGAAGTTGAAAGATTTCCTCTCAAAATCTGGCTTCCTGGCATCCTGCACAAGGACCTGAAAGAATAAGAGGTCGGGTTTAGATATGGCGGGGCTGGCTGGAAATGCTGAGGCGGCTGAAGAAGATGTTGGTTCCACACCTTGCATGTCAGTAACTCAGACACACCCACCTGTCACGCTTCAGAAATGTGTGAAATAAAATGAGTGTGTATTACTTTAAAATGGTTTTCAGGTTTAAAGAGGCCAACTTCTTATTTGCTTTCATTTGGATCATTTTGGGCGTGTCCAGCTCATTTACTTTGTAGTTGCTCGTGAGTGCTCAACAATGATTCTCGAAATACAAGAAAACAAGCCTAAACCTCATTTTCAAATCTAATGGGATTTCTGCACATATTCAAACAAGTAACTAGTGAAGACAGGTAATAAATCTGGTTTCCTGGCTTTCTTGAGGAACAAAAAATTAACTCAAACTTTGTGCAGACGTATTTTATCTGTAGTGAGTTCTAAGACCATTTGTGCCTGCTTATCCCTCAGTCTCAGTTAAATTTCACTTATCAGCTACCATACCAGTTCTTGAACTGTGATGGATGTAAGAATCATCTAGAGAGCACATTAAAATTCAGACTGCTGGACCCCACCCTCGAGGAGGCCAATAGGGTTGCCTTTCCAGTTTTCCCCGGGTGACTGCAGGTCTGAGGACCACACTGAGAGCTGCCCTACACCCCAGAGCAGCAACCTGCTCAGAAATGACAAAACCTTCTACTCGCTGTCTTGGAGGTCAAGAACTGTGAGCGCACCTTAGGAAAGCTGCAGCGTCATCACTCTTTACAGCAGTTACTGATTTCCTAGTTCATCTCTAACTAGGCGAAGATAGTGAGAGAGAAAAACAACAGAACCGCCTGTTTCAGTGAATTGTTATCAATACTGCATCGCTTTAGCAAGCGCGCCCATGGTGCTGGTATTGCTATTGTGTGTCCTCTCCAAATCCATCAGTTTACCTCTTCCCTTCACCTCTCTCTTAGGACCCTACCAACACCCTAAACTGTGCCTCGTACATAACAGACACTGAGTAAATGTTCCCTGAAGGAATAAACGAAGACACAGGTGAAAACATATTCAAATGTCACAGCTCAAATAGGACATGCAGGCTTGGGTTACATTTATAGAGGTCTTTTGAACCCTGCACAAAGCCACATTAAAATGTCTATTTCTCCCTCAGCGTATAAACTCAGAGGAGATTGGTAAATATAGCAATTCCCCCGTGGGGTATTAATAGCCAGCCTTTATGCACACTTAGGCGATGCCAGACACTGCTCCCTCTGCACCCTGTGTCTATTAAGACCTAGAATTGAGTCTGTTCATGTTAAACCTCGGATTGATACAAGAGTGAGAAAAACTGCATTTGGCTGCTCCGATATAGAGCCTAAAAATAGTGACTTGTGTGTATAAAGGTGTTTTCTCTCTAGAAAGGAAAGAAGATAGAAAGAAAGGGACAGAAGGAGGCATGGAGGAAAGAGGGCAAGGAGGGACAGAGGAGGAGGGAGGAAATCTTAAAGTAGGCAGGTCAGGACTCGCTGCAACCATGACTCAGCAAGGTTCGCAAGGCCTTCTCCCTCCGTGCCACAAGCTCAGCACAGGGTCTATTTGAAAACTGCCTCAGAATCCAGCAGGATGTCACAGAGTGCTGACTGAGAAACTGGGCACCAAGGACAACACTCCCTCCATCTGCGAGCACCACCCCACCCCACCCCACCCCCCTCTGGTCTAGGAGGCCTTCCTGGAAGTCCCACAGAACACTCTAATCAGCCAGAGCCTGGTCACAGGGCCACACCCGGCTCAAGCTCTGAGCTTTGAGCTGGATGTCTGGGTGCCTTAGAAGTCGGCTTCGGTGAGTTAGAAAGAGGGAAGAGAATCAGTTGTCGCTCATGACCGTGCCCCAGCTCACAGGCACAGTCGTCCTTCTCCTCTCCCCGTGAACAGCCGACCGCAAGTCACATATTTGCTAAGCCCGTTTCTTGGCGTCTCCTAGACTCCTCCGTTTTTCCTAGCACATCCTCTGTTGGGGTAAAACATGAAATTTCGGCAAGGCTCAGCTTTGCAGAAAGCAGCTGGGCCGGCAGCAGAAGCCACACGCAGAGCAGACGCTTAGGGTAAAATTGGATCTCACAGGCTGGGATGCTGCCGGCGGTTTGGGATAAAAATAAACCCCTCCCCACGCTCTCCGCGCAGTGGCTATAGTATCCAGCCCTCGGAGCGGGAGAGGAGCGAGCACCAGCGGAGGAGAATGAGGGCGACACCTCCTCTGTGGGACTCCTGTGGCATCCTCGCCCCTGCTCTTCCTCTTTTCCAGTCTCACACCACCCGTGCTAAATAGTGAGGCACTTCATGTGAACCTCCAGCGACAGCTTTCCCCACGGGCATGCTCCAAGCTGTCAGCTAACCTGGATCTGCTCTCTCTCCAATCCTAGACACTGGGAAACAGACAAAAACTCCCTTACAAAAAAAAAAAAAAAAAAAAAAAAAGCTTTGAAAGGACTGGGTTCTGAAGCGATAGGGTCTGTGTCCTTTGTGTCTGTGGGTAGTTTCCCAGCAGGGTTTCAGGTTTTGCAGTTGGCTTTTGTAATTACAACAACAGAGAGACAGTCACCTCTCCAGTGGGTAGCTGTAGCACCCTAACACTAACACTGGGCTGCATGAAAACTGGCATTTCAGGTGGCATTACCTGAGACCTCACCTCGGCAGCCGGGTTCTGCGGGAGGCAGCCAGGCAGCCCAGTTTCAAAAAGGCGGGAAGTTACACCTGTGTGAAACAGATTGCTTCTTTTTTTTTCTCTAAGGAAACCCCGACACACACCCTTCCAGTTCAGCTGATGGAAAAAGCCGCTGTTGAGTGGATTTAAACAGGGAGCTTTGAGGTAGTGGGGGTAGACAGGGCGGGACAATTTGTAGGGGTCAGGGATAAAAGACAAAGGCTGTGTAGACTTGGGTGAATCAGTTCAGGAGGTTAAACTGTTCTGTGATTCCGAATTATGTAATTTGGTGGAGCAGAAGAATGGGGGGGGGGGAAGCTCTCTTAATCCAGCCGCCGGACACCCTGGAAACTGCTGGTCCTCGTTCACTGTGCTCCCCTTTCGGATTAAAACAGGACCGCTTTTCAATTGTGAAGTTTTGGTTTTTTTGGTTTTTGTTTATTTATTTATTTATTTATTTATTTATTGTTTTTGTTTGTTTACTGTTTTTCTTTTTAGACAAGGTCTTAGTTTCACAGCCTCAAATGACTTTGGACTTCTGATCTCCCTGCCTTCACCTCCTTGGATGCTGGAATTACAGGAATGTCCCAGGAGACCCTGTAATTCCTGGGGATCAAACTCAGGGCTTCATGTTTTCAAAGAAAACCATCTGGCCGAGAGCATCCCCAGCCCTGGGAATGATTTAGCTCATTACACTTTGCATATAACAATATCCTATCTAATCAATGCCAATTTAAAAAACAAAAACAAAAAACAAAAAACATCATGCTGGGCATGTTGGTGCACTCATGTTCCAGCCCTCAGGGAGAGAGGCAAGAGGCTGTCTGTGAGTTCAAGGCCAGCCTGGTCTACAAAGAGAGTCCAGGACAGCCAAGGCTACACAGAGAAATCCTGTCTCAAAAAAACCAACCAACCAACCAACTGAACATGGTGATAAAAAGTTACCTTTCAAATGGATCATCTGCCAGCAGGTGCGGTTCTGATCAACTTGTGTTAACAGCTTCCTCCTCATCTCCTCATCGTGTGGAGTGAACAGAGTCGTGTGAAAGAGACACTAAGGGGTGGAAATTGAGGGACCTAAGGCTGCTTAGGTGACAGAAGTCATGAAAAACATGGAGGAGACTGGTTGAAATGCAAGCATGGACATATAGCCTCCTCTCTGCTTTTGACTGTGGATGTGAGAATGACTAGCTGCCTGGGTCCCTGCCTTACCTTCCCTCAGTAGTGGACTATAAGCTAGGATTCTAAGGTAAATAAGCCCTTCCCCATCCTATGCTGCTTTTTATCAGGGTATTTTATCACAGTAAAGGGCAGTGGTCTTCCATGCCAGGATCAGAAACAGGACAGTGTATCTAAAATCCTTGCCCATGATACCTCAGGATCACACAGCAAACACAAGATGCTCCTCAACCCTGCCCATTGTTTTTCCAAGACTGTGCTCTACTCCTTCCAAGGAATCTATAACAGTAGAATGAAGAGAAATAATAACAATAACAACAGCAATAACAATAAAGCAGAAGAGATAAGTGTTCAGCAGCAGAGGGGACCACCAGGAGGTTCATACAACCTACTCTAAATACAGAATATCTTCACGATTCTATGCCGCTTTAGAAATGAAGACGTTTGGGACTTCTCTTCTACTGTGTATTTTGTCTCTGTTCAATCCTAACCAGGCAGTGTACACACACGCTAGCGTATGTAAGGCAGAGGATAACTTCAGGGCCACTTCTCAAGCACCTGGCTTTGTTCGGAAGGGTCTCACTCCAGCCTGGAACTTCCCAAACAGGATAGGCTGGCTAACCAGCACACCGCAGGGTCTGCCTGCCTGTGAGGGCCTCCCGCCACTGGGATTACAAGCATGTGCTACTGCTCCCAGATGCTTTCTGTGGAGTCTAGGATTGAACTCAGGTATTCAGGTAGGTTGACAAGGGAAGAACTTTATCCACTAAACTGTTACCCCAGCCCAGGACACCAGTTTTGGAAATGGAGCTAAAGGGACTCTCAGATGTTATGAAGACTAGAAAAAAAAAAGAACTTGGGATGGCAGTTAGAGACCCAGGAATCCTCCGCAGTGTTACATTCTGCACCCAAGACACAGTTATTAAGCTATATGTGACTAAGATACTCCCTGCTGCAAACATAAGCAAGGGTGGATTGCAAAATAGCACTTCAGTGCTGCTTTGTAAGGCGCTGTGCACATCTGGAGGGGAAAAGGCGCAGTCCAAGAAAAGTGGGGGTGGTTAAGATCCAAGAATAAAGTTATTGTCGTTGAGCACAAATGGGTGGTTCTCTGGAACAGGCTTTCCTTTACAGTATAAGGATCCGTTATTCCCTAAGGATAGAAGTACAGCGTTGCTGTTCTGGAATGTATCGGAGAGATGGCTCCAAGAGTTGGTGTCTGCACGCTTCGCGCCGTAAACAGTTGCAGATGGGGCTCTTAGGGGTCTGTAGATTGCATGCCGGAAAGAAATTACTTGCCTCGTCTTTCGCTGTATAGTTGCAGGGGTTTGTAACTCACTAGTGCCTGGCTCCTCTACAACAGGTTTTGCCCGAAAGGGCTATGAATCTATATTGCACCTGATATTTGACCCAATCTCAGCAAAAGGACGAATTGAGTGCGTTTTCCTTCAAATCATCCATCACTTTTGCAAATCACTGGCATGAGTCCATATTTCTCTCTCATTCCAGTGCATGATCTTTTCCATGCATGATCTATTCCATGCATGATCTATTCCATGCATGATCTATTCCATGCATGATCTATTCCATGCATGATCTATTCCATGCATGCTCTGTTCTGTGCATGTTCCATTTTAGTGCATGTTCAGTTCCATCTATGTTCTAGTCCATGCATGTTCTGTTCTATGCATGTTCCTATGCATGTTCCATTCCTATGTATGTTGCATTCCAATGCATGTCCTAGTCCATGCATGTTCTATTATATACTTGTTCCATTTCTTGCATCTTCCATTCTGTCCATGTTCCTATCAAGTGCATGTTCATGCATCTTTCATTCCATGTATCTTCCATCTCACATCATGCTCCACCCCAGGGCATGTTCTTCCAAGGCTTCTTTTGATGTGCCACCTAGGGAAAAGCTTCTTCCTAGCAAGGAATAAAAGCAGCCATGGACTGAGATCTTCTCTCCAAACACCTACAACAGAGATGCCAATATCTGTACACGCGAACAGAAGACCTCCAGAAACAAATCCAGACATAAGGTGGCAGTAGATTTCAAAGGGGCCCAGCACTGACCTGGAACCCACGTCAGGTCGCTGAGGAGACAACCTTAAGCCGTGAGAGAAGGCAACCAACTGGGCAGGAACCTTCAAATGCTTGGCCTCAGTCTTTCCCAAGAGAAAAGCTACCCCTCCTTTCTTTCTCCTTCTTCTCTTTGTTCTGTCCTCTGGAAAATACCGCTTTTGGAGCTGGGGGATGGTCCCATGGGCCATCGCAGAGTACCACAGTAGAGGGAAAGACCTGAGTTTGCATCCCCAGAACTCACATAAAGCTAGACAATGGGGACTATGAGGTGGATAAGCGGGTAAATGTACCTGCTACAAAGTGCGACCTGAATTTTAGCTCCAAGACTCACATGGCAGAGAAAAAGAAGCTGCTCCTGCAAACTGTCCCCTGCCTTGCATTCACACACCATGGCTTGTACACATACATGTACACACACAGATAATAAAATAAACGTAATTTTAAAAAAAGGGGCATAGTAGTATGTACCTGTAATCCCAACTCTCTTATGGCAAGACAAGGGGTGGACATAAGAGAATCCCCGAAAGCCATGGCTAGTTATCCTGCGTACACAGCAGTAAACAAGGGACCTTGCCTCAAACAAGGTAGGAGTTAAGAAATGGCATCTTGTATTCTGTATTCCTACACGCACACACATATGCACACTCACGTACAACCATCACACAGACGCACACTTCACTAAACTTGCTCCAATGTGTCACCGAGGCACCCGTTCTGTCATTCTTATGTCTCTCCTCCATGCCCGGAATGTACACTGAACCTGCTTGCCTACCTCAGCCTTTCTCACTCTATCTACCCTCCCCACCCCCCGCCCAGTCTACACACTCCAGATCTCCTCAGGCCCCTCTCCCGACCAGAGGCTGGGGCAGCTCCCCTGCCTGCAAAGGAAAGTACAAGAGTGTCAGCATGACACATGGGGCCTTCCATCAAAGCCAGCTTACCCTTCCTCCCACCTCTGGGAGTCCCTCACCCCACACACCCCTGCCCAATTTCAGTCACACTGCGTAGCCACCCTTTTACTTCTGTGCGCCTCTCATAACACAAACCCTCCTTTGTCGCAGTCTGACTGGCTTTCGTTCTTCGTTCAGAATTTACCTCAAGCATCCTTCTCAAACCTCTCCCCTGTTCCACTCAGAACACCCAACATCTCTTCTTTAGTCCTATGTGTGAGAACTAGATCTTAGTTATTCATAGTGTGTCCCCCCACCCCCATATATACAGTCTACCTTGATAAACAGATAAATAATTAAAGCCCCTCAAGGAAGCTGTGAGGTGGTAGAGTAGGTGCTCAAGGAAGTAGTGCTCAAGGTGGCTGTAATGCTGGACCACCCACACCTACAGCGAAGGTCAGATAAGTAGAGGCCAACAGCTCTGAGCACAAAGTACGTCAGGCACTTACATCTGTATAGCCAGGACACTTCAGAGTTGGAGCACACCTCAAAGACTCTGACCCAGCCTTCCAAACAGGGCCTCAGAAGGGCCCCAACAGGCAGCCTCCGCTACGTAGCCTCCTCTGCTAGGAGCAGAAGACTTCACACTCGGCTTAGTATTGCTGCCAAATGTGAATTAATTTTACGTTAACCAAAACATAAATACCTAAGTAATAATAGCATTACCAAATGTTTGTTTTTATCTCCAGTGCCGGGCTAGAGCTCTGCGCTTCCCGTTTAATCTCCCTAGGCGTTCTATAGGCACACGCTGGCATTTGGCTTTGCCAAGTAAGGCAGGTGGGACATGTCCTTGTACACCGCTCTCTCCTTAGATCTCCTCCCCACACCTCCATCGGCGCCCGCACCTGCAACTGTTGGTTAGGAACCAGCACAGAGCCAACGCTTCTGTATGTCTGACGGAACGTTCTGGCGAATTAACACCCTCTGGAAGTACCCTGCAGCCCCCACCTGCGGGGCTCACCCTGAAAGGTGTTGACTCTGGAGAAGGGGTTCACATTGCCTCCCAGTGTTCCCCATAGTGGGGTCAGGTTCTGGCTACAAACTGTGATTTGCGTGGTTACATATTCCTTTCTAAACTGCCTTTCCCCAACCATCCTCCTCACCTGCAACCCTCCCCCAGGCCCTCACCCCCTCCAAGCATTTTCTGGGATGCCTCTCAGGATTTGCACTTTGAAAGTCATCTCTGGGTCTACGTCTGGAGAACCTGACACAGGCAAAGAGGCCAAGGCAAGGAAGTTCCAAAGATGAGCCATGCCAAGACCCCATTCTAGGACCCATATTCTCCTCCACTTCATGAGCTGTTACTTTACCAGGAAGCCCCCCCTGGAGAGAACACACAGCCATCCCCACCTTCTGCATCCAAGATTTTGTGCAAACCAAAGCATCTCCACTTCCACAAACATGCTTTCATGCCCTTATTCCTGGGGTCAGGGGCACCCATCTTTCTCTAAAGTTTCCACTTAAAATTAAACACGTGAAAATTTTTTTCTGCTACAAAACATTCATATTTCATCCATCTGCTTTCTAACCCTGTGCCGTTACAAAGGTAGAGAATTCTGAATGTAATACAGTAAACAGTTGTGTCTTGATCCTACTTTAATAACAACAACAACAAAAACATCTCCTAGAACTATTTCTATGGTCAAAATTGCATCTATACGCACAAAATGTTGAACTGGCAATAATGGATCTTACCAGTCTCACCAATATGGAAATGTAAGGTCTTTAGTAAGTAAGGTCTTTCCTAGAAATTCATGGACGCTAGGAACACCTACTATGTGCTCATTAAATACAAACACTTTAATGATCTTTTGCAAGGTGCTTTAGGGCTTGTAACACAGGTCTGAAAGTTCTGTACTTGCCTCTGGTCCAGATGCTTCTCTACCATCTTCTCTGTCAAACATGGACCAAAGCCCAGGCACTGTAGATTAACTACGTCCAGTAAACATTACCCGAGGTAAACCATTCCACAGTGATATGATCAAAGAATGTTCCTGATGAATTGAAGGTTCACGAACAGCCAGCCGTGTGGGATCATCACGTGTTACGACAGAGTCCACGTGAAATGCCATTCTGTTTTCTGGGTCAGAACAGGAGTCACGTGACCACTTTTACAACAGTCCCTGGATGGACTGACTTACATAACTGATTCAGACGATCATAAGCATTTACCGGAACTGAGCCCGGGGTCATCTAATCAAAGCTAAGTTTTTATTGCCAGGGAAGACAAGAGGATAGCCGCTGTGTACACAGGCATTGTCACTTACTGTGTGCTCTGTGGGAGAGGGCAGAGAGAGGACAGGTTGCGGGGAGTGAGGTAAATACGGTGCACACATATGAAATTTGAAAAATATGTTTTCGCAAACTGTAGGCACTAATAAAAAAAATGGCAGTGTTTGTCTTTGAAGTCCCATGTGGGGGCATGTTAGACTGTTCCTGTCCAGCCATGCTAGGGAAGACAACTCTGGTCTCTGAGCCCACTTCCCTGCCCACTCTCTCCCATGACCCGAATTCTTCCAAATGTGTTTCCCCTTCCTTCCCTGTGTTCTGTTTCATAGTCCTGTACTCCATACTGTTTCTCTACTTTCAGTAGACAATGAGGTATTTAACAAAACATTAGCAATATAAAATCCCATATTTAGATTCGCCCCTGTACCCAGAGGCAGATCTTATTTATGTCTCCTACCTGTTTTTGAGAGCCATTTTCACAAAACACTAATAGCTCTCAAAAAAATAAAATCAAAAAACAAAACCCCACAATTATATGAAGTATAAGATGCAGATGGAGATGAGATTGAATGATTTGTACAAAGACGTCAGCTCAAAACATGGAAACAGCAGTGCCATGTGACCTGATGGACAGACCATGCCTGAGGGGAGCCCTGCCCAGCGCCACGTGGCATGGGCTGGGCATAGGACTCCTGAGACCACTCCTGAGATGACCCCAGACACCCAGAGGCACCGAGCTCATCATTAACATGAACAAGTAAGTGGTGGAGAAATGGAAGAGAAAGAAAAGCAGAAGGATGTGTGCAACAAAGAGAGGTAGAACTGAAGAGTTGAGGGTAGCGAAAGCCTGGTCTGTTCTGCCACGGAAGGCCATGTCTGGGTCTGTGGCCCTGCAGAAGCAGGGGTCTGTTAGCAGCAAAGACTAGGCGGATGAGTTGATGTCTGAGGGCTGTGCGCAGCTGGCCCCACCCCTTGCCTGGCATCATGGGAGAGCTGACCTCGAAGGCTTAAGAGCAGGAGAGCTGGCCCCACTCCTCAGGAGCTGCAGTACTCAGGAGAGCAGTCAGCACCTCACCCAGGAAACAGTAGAGCAAGCTGGCCCTGGTTCCAGGAGTTGTGGGTAAGCCGGCCCCAATGGTATGAGCCATTTCGTCTTCTTGTCCCTTTCGGGACACACACTAAATGTGAGTCTGTGAGTTATGTAAAACCAGACAGTTGCCCATTTTACCCACTTTAGGTACTTCTGAAATATTTTGGTGAAGGGCTTGGCTATAAAACTGGATTTTTTAGTTCCCCGTAAGATTAGTGCTCTCTGAGAGAGAGAGATTTAAAACAAAATCACTAAGTTATCTCTCTGAAGGAAGTTGGCTCTCTCCGCTTGTCTCTTCGGTGCCATTTTGTTCTTGTAGCCTTTCCACTCCAAAATCAGTGGAGGCTGACTATAGGAAGATGCAGCCTAAAAGATCTTTCTTTGCTTGTGTCTAGAGTGGAAGGTGCACAGGGCTGTTTCTGTCTTTGGTGCATCCTGGTTTCTTGTTGTTGCTGTCATTCTGTAGATACTTAGGTTTTTAAACAGGGTCCCCTCGTGACTGAAACCTTTCTCTGGGTAGACATCTCTTTCTGCAAGGATGAGGTTTCAGAAAGCCGGGCCAGCTACCTAAGTGATCCCACTTAAGCCTCCAGCTCCTTGCCTTTGGCCCCCAGGAGAGAGCAGATGTGTGCTCATCGACAGAACAATATAAACGACCCAAAGAGCTAACAGGAAATAAGTAGGATGGTCTCCGAGACTGGGTCTTCTCAGAAAGCCCAAAGGACTATGTAAAATAAATAAGGAAAACAATGTAGTAATGTTTGCTGTTTGTTTTCATTCAGATACCAAACACACACACACACACACACACACACACACACACACTTACCACCCCAACAGCAACTTCACAGCGTCATTTGTAAACGTGTGATGTAAACATCATGATCCCTACTATAAAGTACTTCCATGCAAGTGAAGATACGTAAGCCTTCCCAATTCTCAGCCCAAACTCTCTTCACTGTGAGATGAATTTCTGATACACTAGAGCATTGTCTGTAATGTTCCTTTTATGTCAAAACAAAGCAAAACAAAGCACTCATTTCTTCATCTCTTTTTCCACCCTTTTTACAAGTTCATATTCTATGGTGTCACCTACATACCACGGTTCTGTAATTAGCACAAAGATCCATAGCTATCTCATACCAAGAGGCATAAAGGAAAAACAAAGCAAAACAAAACAAAAACAGATATTATCCTAGCTTTGGCCCAAGCTTGGTGCTCGAAAAAGCAATTAACTTGAAATCTCAGTCCAAAGTTTGACTGCTGGTGCAATAAGAAACTTTCAGGATCTTCATGATTCTAGAAAATTTCAAGGAAACCATCAACCAACTATTACTGAGGATTGTGTTTTAACAATACCTTGTCATGGTCAAAATTCTTGACCATAACATTATTGTGGTCACGCTTAGCACAACTGTAGCATATTTACAACCTGTGTTCTTAATAGTCATAAAGTGTGTACAAATATACCTTTTAAGTTTGGGGAGGTTTTTTTGGTTGGTTGGTTGGTTGGTTGGTTGGTTGGCTGGTTGGTGTTGCTGAACATAAAAATAGTGGGTTGTGCTATATGTTATTTATTGGGGTTTTTTGTCCTATAATTATTGCAATAGTATTATTTAATCCACTATCACAAATAATAAGACACAGACACCTGTTAGATTTTATAATTGCCTTAAAACACCTTGAGCTGGACAGATACTTCCATCTATGCTATTTCAATAACCTCATCATCCATCTTCCGGCCGCCATTCCAATGCCATCTGCCTTAACCATTCCTGTCTGCTCTACCTTCCATCCATAATACCAAGATATTTGCTTGGGATGATTTTTCATCTTGATGTTTTCTCCGTCCACAACCTCCTTGGAGTCCCTCCTCCCAGCCCACATGGTTTCTTCTCCATGCTAACCCATCTTGGTGTCCTCCTTCCTCCTCTCTTCCCGTCTTTCTTTTTCCTGTAATTTTCTGTCCTCAAAAGCCCAGGAACCTTAACCACATCTACTCCCATTCTGCCCTGCCCAGGTATAGGCCATTTAATCAGCCAGTCAGATAGGTTTACACAACAAGGCTAGATATTTCCAGATAGTAACCAGATCTTGAGGGCCAGTTATTAGCAACAAAACACAGCCTCAGACCAACCTCCAACAGGTTGTGGTTTTTTTTGTTTGTTTATTTTTGTTTTGTTTTTTGTGCTTGGGGTCAAATACAGGTCCTGTGAATCCTAGGCGGAGCACTTCACCAATGGGCCATGGTCCTAACCACAAATTTGTTTTTGTGTGTTTTATTTGTTTGTTGTATTTTGTTTTTTTCAAGTCTTGAACACACTGGGGCTACTGAAGCAATTAGGTGAAGCTGAAGCTCCAGTGAGCTGTAAGATGGAAATGCAGCCTTCACCTTGATTTCTAAAACTGCTAACCTGAGCTCTGAGTTAGGGGTGAACTGCCATTTTGTATTCCTATAGTCTGTCTCCACTGTCTCTTCCTCTGCCTTCCACAGTCAGGATGTGAATGCACATTTTGTTCTGAAAAGCAGTATCTCCTCACTCATCACCTTTCCACACCCTCCCTGTGGTGGTCCACCCTGACTGTCAAGTGGATGGGATCTGGAATCGCCCGGGCAATAAGTAGCAGCTGTGTTTGGGAGAGGTATAACTGAGGTGTAAGCCCACCCAAACAAGGGCAGCCCCATTCCAGGGGCTTAAATCCCAGACTAAATGAAAGGGAGAAATCGGTTATGTCATCCCCTCCCTGTCTGTCCTGTCCTGTTCCTGTCCCCATCCCTCCTCTGTCCCCCACCCCTGCTTTTTGACTACAGATGTAAGGCGACCAGCTACCTCACACCCCTGCCCCTATGGACTGTGCCCTCAAACTGTGAGCCAAAATAGTCACACCCCTGCCCCTGTAGACTGTACTCTCAAACTGTGAGCCAAAACAGAACTCTGCCTCCCTCCCTGAGGAGTTTTCATCAGGTACTTTGTCACAGCGCTGAGAAAAGTTAACCGCCACGCCATCTTGTATTTATTTGTCAAGCCATATATGTCACCTCCCTCTTTTTCTATAAGGAAGTAAAAACTGCACCCCAAGACTTTGTGGGTACAGAACAGACAATGCAGAAGTCTATAGATGGAACTGGAAGGGAGAGGAAAGGCAGAAGGAACCGCAGGTTTTAGTTTAAGGAATCCATGTGACAGGAAATGAGAAGGGGGGGCAGTTTTAACAATAAGCCCGATATAATGGCAGCTCTCTAAGAGAGTGGGAGAGTCTGTTCATGTCTCCACCTCTACTGGGTTGAGAAACCTCCCCAAATGGCCCTCCTACCTTGGAGGAGAGGCCAGGGGATGCAGCTTTGAAAGGATGTGCAGTTCTTTGAATTTTTGCTTTTGAACTGCCAGATAACAGCCACAGGAATGAAGGAATGTAGTGCTTCATCATGCTGACCCCTGCTACCCAACGCAGATGAAATGAAGAGAGATAGGCAGACTCACATCTTTCCAGTGCTCTGGCCCTGTCTCTGGTGGATCACAGCCAAGTCTCTAGATGAAAGCCAGGGAAAGAAAAGGAGAAGTAGGAGGGAGGGGAAAGGGAAGAAGGGAAGAGAGGAGAAGGAAAGAGAGAAAAAGGAAGAGGAAGAGAGAGAGGAAGAGGCAGGGGAAGGGAGGGGAGAGGGATGGAGGGAGGAAAAGAGGAAGAGAGAGGTTTACTGAACTTGAAGGAGAATTGTTGCAACAAAAAACACAACTAGACAGGGCCCTGGCCATAGACAGAAATAACCCCAAACAAGTTTATCTCCTAATCAAGAGACGCTTCCTCCAGGTCGCTGTTTGTACAGTCATCTCTGTAGTCTTTCCTATGGGGTTCCAGGCCATTATGTTTCACCTTGCTCCTCCCACGCTTTCCCATCACCCACCGCAGCAAGAGACGTTCTCTGAGCCAGATTTCCTACTCCCCAAACAGCAGCACGAGACCATTCTACCAGGCTGAGGGGCAGCGTTGTTCTTTAACTACGCAGGTACACCTGATGGTCGCTGAGTGTCTGCTATCCTAAGTGAAGCACGGGTCATTATTTTAGGAAACCCTATCTGGAACAAAGATGAGTTATGGGTGGGCCCTCCATGGTGGAGGTTCTCATTTACAGAGAAACCATTTTACCAGAAAAACTATTCCACTTTTCCAGCTGCTTTGCAAGCTGTCTTTTTTTTTTTTTTTTCTTTTAAACCTTGGCTCGCCCAAAGAGCAGAACACCACCCTCTAAAACAGGAAGGTGTTCTTGTTTCAATCCCACTCTTGTTTGCCAACCAACCCAGCCTCCTTTACATAAGAGGCAGGCCTCACTGGGTGTGGCAAGCATGCCCAGGCAGGAGACAAAATGCACATTTCTTTTGGGGACCAGCCTTTGGGGGTAACCTCTGTTTAGTGTTATCCTGTGCCCAATGTCCCTGGTCTCGGGCTGAAAGCCCCAAGGGTTCTGAACACAAAAGAGGAGACCTGGCCACAGGCTGATGTCTGGAAGCCTGCTTAGGTTGGAGGGAGAGGACTCCAAGCTAGGTGCTCCCCTAGCTTGCATCGGTGGGTCTCCTGGTCCCAACCACAGAAGCCCAGGCACACAGAAGAGGTCGGCTCAGGCAGGCCTTCCACCAGGCATCAGAGGAAATTGGGGCGCTGACGGGAGCACCTCATGGAGCAGATCAGGGTGCTGCTCAGATGCGGCCCAGAAGGCAGTCTGTCCAGTCAGCAGCCTTAGAAGACATGCTCCTGGAAAATGCAACATCAACCATGCAGCTCTGCCAGGAGTAAATTGCTTCTTCTCAAGATCCCGAGATTAAAAGCAGGCTGCTTGACAGAGACGCGTTATTATAATTCTTTCAGTGTTAGGAGATTAGGAAATAATTGCATTTGCCTCTTCCCTTTCCTCCTCCCAATCCCTCCTCCCCTGTGAGACCCCCTTCCCTGCTCTCTTTCAAACACGTGGTCTCTTGTTCCTTTAATTGTTGTTAGATATGTGTGCATACATAGATATATTCCTAAGTACTTAGTTTTAACCTGCTCAGTCGGGATAATATCACTAGCAGGTACTTGTTTTCAGGGCTGACTGCTTAATGTTCGGTAACCGAGCAACTAAGGAATGCTGAGAGTGGGGAAGGTAGTCTCCCCCGAGGGAAAGCACACCAAGGATGCATTTTTAGGAAGAAAAATGTCCATGCTTTGGAGAGAGCTGTGGCCAAAGCTGCTGCAGCCTTCCCTGCTCCTCCCTCCCAAACACCCAGGAACCCAGGTGTCTCCCAACTCGAAAGAATTGGTTTCCTCGTGATGGCATATGATTGTAAAGTTAAATATAATTGAATTGGTTTTCCTCTATGGTATTTTCTTATAAAATTTTTCATAAAATATATAAACAGAACCCCCACCCAAAAAATATAAAGAAAATTAAATTCGTACCCAATTCTAAAATTTGGATGAGCACTGTTAATGTGATCTTTCTTTATTAAAATCATCAATCTCTTGTTTACATATTTATAATTATTTTGAAAACTTAGGATCACCCTAAAACAGTTGTCCAATCTGTTTTCCCCTCACTATAATAAAAATCTTAAATATTCTTTGAAATGAAACCACGATTATAAAATGACTATATAATTACCATTCCTTCTTAAACGGTGACAGTCTAAACCTAGTACATTAAGTAGAATAATATATGGTTTTTTAATGCAGCATTGAGCCATTTGTAGTTGATTCAACCCATTTAATGCACTTCTCAATTTTTTTTCTTAAGTTCAGACACTTTAAGTGCAGCCAATTAGATTTAAAAAAAGACTAAAGTGAAGACAATCGGGGAAGATTTACGGGTGATATGAACCACTAAAGAAACATAAGACAACTGTGCTTTTCTAAACAGCCACTTATATCTACAATCAGCTAGAGTCAGCCTTCTGCGAATAGGAGATTGCTCGATTTGTATGCTTTTGGATATTACAACCAGCCGGCTAGGCTGCATTGTGAGCTAAGATGGCACTGTGCCCTCAAACACATCAGAAGCCTTTCATTCCGATAGATGCCATTTGTTACCATCAGAGCATCTGACCATTTAGAACACTCTAAACTCTGAAACAGGTACTGTTCCTAGTGTCAGCTTTCATACTGGTTGTTTGAAGCTCTCAGAAAAGACCTAAGCACTCCCCAAGACCTAAGTTCTCCGTGGTGGGCAGCTGTCTGGGAACCAGGCAGCGCAAGCTCTAACAAGGAGAACCGTGGTTCTGGGAACAGATGACTCCAGAGCACTTTGGTGTGATCAGTGGCTTCCTTGCCCCCTTTCACAGCTGCCCAGCAGAGAGGAAGGGAGGCTCAAGAGCTCCAGGGAAGTCCGCTCCTTCCTCTGTCCCTTCTCTGCATCAGGGAACATGCAGCCACTTTTCTCAGAGTATGTCGGGATAGACCTCTTAGTTCATCATCATTTGACACCCTGGAGCTTTGTCCCCTTTCCTACCCAATTTATCTTCAACTTTCCTCTTCCTAAAGCAAGTTTTAAAATCTCGTTTGAGGCTTTCTGAGCATTTGTGCTGCTGGAAAAGGAAAACTCTGATTCTCGTGTTGTAACAGTGAAAGACAGGGGTAGCAGGAGAGTGGACCCCTCAGTGCACAGAGGTCTGAGGAAAAAGGTGAGTCTATATCTCAAAAGAGCTCTCTGTTCCAAAGACTGCTCTGAAGTGTGGAGGCCCCAGAGAAGAAGGAGGAAGAAGAGATGATAAGGTTCTTATCTAAGAATGCTGCCTAGAGGTGCTTTACGGTCACAAAAGGGAGAAGACCGGCTCTCCCTCTGCTCTTCTTGCAATTATCGTTTCTGCCACGGAGTAATGAGAAAGAAGGCATCTCAAGTTGGATGAAGAGTTCCCAAGTTCTTACTGTGGGCAAAGCTTTGAGACCTGGCAAAGGAGGAAAACAGAAGTCAAGACGAGTAGAGGAAAAGGACAAAGTGGAACAGTAGAAACCTCAGCAGGGGGCACAGCCAGCTACAGCAAGACATGGATCAAGAAGGCTCCCCAAAGCATCAGACCCCAGAGAGCCTTCTGTTCCCAGGCTGGAACAGGGGCGCCGTTCCAAAGATGGCTCCAGAAGGACGTGAGGAGGCCTCTGCAGCCGGACGGCGTTGTATTTGGGCGTCATGTGCACAGCACTGTGATGTGCGTCAGCTTCTGCCCAAACAAAGGAGGCTCAGAATAAATGATTTAGAATTAAGTATTTCCAACCGGGCAGCCACTCCCCCCTCTCCAGATGTTACTGTCAAGCTCCATGATCTTGATTAAGCCGTCATTTGAAAATTAAGTTGTGAGTTAGTCCTATGAGACCATAGCCTACATTTGGTTGTTCTCACATGAACTTCCTAGGAGATTTTCTTTCCTTTTGTCAAGATTTCTTAATTCTGAGCTTCATACCTTCCTTATCGCCCCTTCACTGGTTATATCAATTTTTTTTAAAGGTTTAAGTTGATTTATTCTAAAGTCTTACGATAAAGTTATGGACTCTCTCCTGTAATCTCTAGAGAAATTATTTTAATGCATCACTTGTATTTGCTGCCATTCCCATTAACAGATAGTTTTAAGAGATAAAAGCATTCCTAAGCAAAGTAGATGGATTAGAAAGTTTAGGCAAGAGCTACCACCCTACAAAATACTCCTTCATACATGGCAAATCACATTCTATTGCTCAGTTAATAACTTACCATTACAAAAGTTGAAGGAACAGAAAATAGAAATACTTGGCAGAGGGCCCTTTTTTTTTGTCTTGTTTTTGTGATTGTTGTCTGTTTGAGTTTTTGTTGTTGCTTGTTGTTTTATTTTTAAGACTTGGTCTTGCTATGTGACTCAGGCTGGCCTAAAACTCACTATGTAGTTACCCTAGGCAGACCTTGAACTCATGACAGCCTTCCTACTACTTTTGTTTTCTAAGTGCTGGGATTACAAGCATGCCCGGCTAGCATTGTCATTTTTTTTTAAAGCAAGAAAACACTTGGCAGTCTTAAAGAAAATTCCAGACCCACCACTGAGTCAGGACAAGGGTGTGGCTCCTCCACCAACAAAGATGGCAGGAACATGGCACCTTAGAGAGGTCCCTGGGACTTGGTCCACTTATAAAGCCAACATTCTTTGGGGTTCTTCATCTCTACTGTCCCCTCAGCATGGACTAGAAGCAATGGCTTCATCAGCACCATCATCAGTTAGGAGTTCTCAGCTATCACAGTATGTTGGACAACTCCATAGCCAAGGGAAACATCACCCTCTCCCCAGCCGCAGCAATGCCAAATCCCAGAAGCAAAGCAAGGTTTTCACCACCGTTCTGTTGGAGCACCAGAAGTTTCTGAGGCTCAGAGTTCATGCAGCCAGTTCCCTTCTGCCTTCCAAAGTACTCACATGGCTACCCTTCCCACCAACAGACTAATTTCCTGTAACAGACGTCAGAAAAATCAAGGAACACTAAAGGCTTGAAGACATCAGGTCAGAGACTGCTGGAGACATCGGATTGATTTCTATCTCTGCGCTTTGGGGTCATTGTTTATACATGTTAGGTCATCATTGACATGAGGATGTATTACTAAAATTAGATAAATGGGAAATCATGGCTAGTTCATTCATTGACAGGCGCTTGGTGTGCCCTAATACATATTATTGCTTTGTTCTCACTACTTAAGCACTATGAGATCTTAGTTTTCATCATGTGTATTTATTTGTAAGAACAATTCTTTTCAAGGGCTGTTGTTTTTCTTTCCAAAATTTTGTACAGTTTTTCTCTCCCTTTTTTAGCATTTTGCTTCATCGTTACAATTTTCTCTTATCTACTCATATAAACACTTATTTTCTGGCACCCGGAGTTTTCTGTGGTTATATTAAATTCCTGGGTTATATATACATATGTGTGTGCAGGTGTGTGTGCAGGTGTGTGCGCACATGTGCATCACACGTTATGAATCACAGAATGTACTTCACGAGTGATTTTGAGGTTTCCTATTAAAAAAAAAGTTTCAGGGATTTCATACCTTTCTACACTAATCTCAGCCCAGGATTCTCCAACACACTGGTGGAGTACATTTGGGTTTCACACTTTTCTTTGGCACACTTGTGCGTGTTACCACACCACAGAAGATGCTTTATCCACCAGAACCCAGCACGAGGTCCGGTCTTCTTAGAGCTTTCCTTGAACCACCAGTGGGGTTGTCTGCGTGTTTTTAAACAGGGTCTCACCATGTTTCACCAGCTGATCCGACTCTCAATTTGTAGACCAGGCTGGTCTTAAACTCTCAGAGGTCTACCTGCCAAAGACATACAGCATCATGCATGGCTTTGCTTGTTTTTTTTTTTGTTTTGTTTTGTTTTGTTTTTTCTGATACAGGATCTTCACCACGATGCCTAAGCTGGTCTCGAACCTCTGTGTTTGAACTTCCTCCTGGCTGTCTCAGCTCCTGTGTGGTGGAATTACATATTATATCACCCAAATTTCTTCTTTTATTTCATTTCTTTTTAAATATTCTTCCTCTTTTTTCATTTTCTTTTCTTTTATTTCTTTTTGCCATGAGCATTTATAAAAGTTTATCGTTTGCTAAAAAGCAAAAGCAAACAATCTTGACTCTTTATATGTATAGAAGAAAATATAATAGGAAAAAATGGCTAAACCAGCTATGAAACTATGTTACATTCCAAAGGAATTAACAAGAATATACGGCACAAAATGACTTCCAAGTCATAGTGCTTAGTAATAGCACAAGACACATAGTAGGGTATAGTTTTTGTTAAAGCAAACGTGTGTGTATGTGTGTGCATACGTATGTCTGTATCATGGGTGTCTGTGTATGTGTGTGTGTGTCATATATGAGAAGAAATACCAAATAACATATATGTATATACATACATGTATGTCTAGAAAGGCAGAGAAAAGCATTGAGGGAATTGTACCATGGTACTTGGGGTGATTTCCTCCATGGAAGAACCTGAAATAGAGGTTCAGGTAAAAGAAAGAGAAGGAAGCTATAACCTGTATATTATGTCTAACTTATGCAGTGAAAATGCAGGCGTATCACTTCTATAGCTAAAAATTAATGTATAGTTGCCTGAATTCACAAGAGCTAGCTTTCTTTCTTTCTTTCTTTCTTTCTTTCTTTCTTTCTTTCTTTCTTTCCAACATATGACACATTGTGGAATGACATTCTGGAATGACATACTCCCCTGAAACACATTTGTCTTGGTTTTCTCTTAGATTATCTGACTTTTTGTGAAAAGGTGAAAAGGCAAACCAAACCTACGTGTCTTTTGGTAGGAATTTCTACAAATATCAACAGAAAGACCTTCACACCCAAATCATTCCTACCCTCTGCGTGGGTTAACCGCCAACATGCCCCAACCTAGACTCGCCTAGGAAGAGAATCTCAGTGAGGAGCTGTCATCTCAGTGAGGAGCTGTCTGACTGACTTAAGAAGACCCAGTCCTCCATGCGTAGCACCATTCCCTGGGCAGAGGGTCCTCCACACTATGAGAGAAAAAAAGCTAACTGAGAGTAGGCAAGCAAATAGGCCTGGGTACGTTTCTGCGTCTCTGTTCTTTGCTGTGGACATGATGTGGCTAGCTGCTTGAGTTCTTCTTTTGACTTCCTCTCAGTGGTGGGCTCTAACCTGGAATTAGAAGTGAAATAAACCCTTTCTCCTATAAGTTTCTTTCTCTCAGGGTATTAAGTTTCTTTTTGTCAGGGTATTTCTTCACAGCTACAGAATCAAAACCAACACAATATCTTAAGACCCTGAGGCAGCCTATGAAGCTCAGGGTGAAGAGGGCAGGAAAAGAAATGAGAGACCTACAATAGTCAGAAGGCAGCTGGATGGCAGTCATGGATGAGCCTGAACACAATGTTGACCAATGTTCAGCCATCTTCAATCCAACCATCCTAGACTACCACATCCGCACACAGGCCAGGGATAGAAGAAGGAATATCACACAATGAATGCAGACCTCTAAACTGGAAAACATGTTTCAAACAGGGACGACGCATTCATCTGCCTGTAGCAATCTATTTACAGGTCTAGAAGCAAATATTTTAAAAAGTTGTAAAGCTGGAAGCTAACACAGCCAGGTCTATGCTGAGTGTCAGAAACATGCTAGAAGCTGATATCCCTTCAGATTGCCAAGACACCTTGAGGCATCTAAGAGTCTTGCCTGCCTGGCAATCCTCGTGGAGAACCACTTCTCATTTGAATCAAACCACCTACAAAACAGAATGAACCACATCTGTCAACATGCCAAGGGGGAAGTCGAACACTCATGGGCATCAGTGATAGGTTGGTGAAGGTTGGACCCATGTTCCAAAGGGCTGACACAAGGGTTGGTGAAGGTTGGACCCATGTTCCAAAGGGCTGTCACAAGGGTTGTAGAGAGGCATTATAAGAAGTAAGTGTGTCCCAAGTTGTGAAGTAACCCTCCAAATGCTTGCTTGTTTTTATACCAAGTTTCTATCACTTCACACACACACACACACACATTTCCTAGTACATGAACATTTAAAGATAGGTTGAAGCACTGGATTCCATTTACAGAGAGGACAAGTCATTTCTCAGACATTGCATGGGAAGCGCAGAGGTTCCAGAACCTAGTAGGACCATGGAAATGTGGGAACTTTGTTCTTTAAGATGCATTAACTTCAGAAATGCCAAGCGGGTGGAGCCCTCAAGCTGTCTCCAGCTCCTTCATAATAGCGCCATTGTGTATTCTTTCTACTCAAAGTTTAATGAGTTTTAATATTACCCCTCCGAGCCAGGGAGTGTCTTGTGCCCACAGAAACATCCTTATGAATCTGAACACAAGTGTCTTGTTTACTTTCCCCTGCAAGATAGAATCTTGGTTTAAAGGTTACAGTGGAATGTTGCGTTGCGTGAGGAAACAGACCCTGAGCTGTCATCCTTTCAATGTGGCCTCATTGTTCTCAAGCGCATTGAGATCTCTACCTGATGTCAGATTGGTTGGCAGCTTGGGCAAGCTAGCATGATTAAGTATAAATTCGGTTCAGGGCAAGAGAAGATACCACCATGGGCTGCGGGGGTCTGAGGGAACCAGCAAGAAAAGACTTACAACTTTCCTTCACCCCCAAAACCAGAACCACATGAACACTGAGGCTTCTGCGACCAGCATTTCCGTCCACCCCACAGCACTACATGGAATCTGCTAGAGCCAGAGGCATCAGAGAACTTCATCTGTCACCCCAGCAGAGCTGTGCCCGCAATTCATGCCATGCATACCCTTTTATTTCTTACTTCCTATTCTTTCTTTCCTGCTCTTGTGTATGTCTCCTGGCAGTTCTGTTCTTGTTTGTAGACTGCTCAGCTAGGCTGTGGGGCCATTGCTCCTGTTTCTTTAGTGTTCTATTATAGGGTATTCTTTATTAGACTCTTCAGCTGCATCTCACGTAGCTTCCCTCCTTCTCCTACATCTCTTCTTTTTACTTCTTAATCGTGTAATGTCCAAATATTTAAAAATTAAATAACTGCGAGCCCGTAAGAGTTTCTCAAACTTCCCCTTTCCAGATACTTTCTTTACCTCAATGGTTTTCTCTTTCTTTTTCACACCAGATCTAATACTTAATTTTTTTTTTTTTACAGACACTGAGAACAGGGGAAAGGCTGTGTGGGGTCTGAGGGCAAAGAGGTTTCCCGAGTGTACTTCCATGCTCCTCCCCAAGTCAACTGTAATACTTAATTTTTATCCTCACCCATCTCACTTCAAAACTTATTAGCTAAAATTGGAGTTTATTCCATGCTATTCTTCAAAGGAGATCTAATATTGCAGTGCTTCTCAAACTATTCTGTAAAAATTTTTTTAAAAAAGGACTCACTACCAAACTCTCTTTATGGAGCCATACAAAGATGCAACAAAGAAAGAAAATTGCAGACCAAGTGACCTGATGAACACAGATGTAAAAATTCTCAACAATGTGTTTGCCAACCAAATTAAAAAAAAAAAAAAACTTAACAATATAGCCACTCACTATGATTGATCCAGTTGGCATATTTCCAGAAATGCAAGTATGGTTCCCTATAAATAAATTAATAAATGCTATAAATTATATAAAAGGTTTGAAGAGCAAAAATCACATGGTCATCTTAATAGATGCAGAAAGGCTTTTGAGAAAATCCAGTATTCCTTCATGTTAAATATTTTGAAATAATTAAGAATAGAACAAACATATCTCAACATAATAATGGCTAAATATGACAAACCCATAGACAACATTTTATTAAAAGGGGAAAATCTCAAGGCATTTCTCCTATCAACAACAACAACAACAACAAAAAAGTGTTTCTGTAGTTTTGCTTTTATACAATTTGTTACCAGAAATCTTAATTAAAGCAATAAAACAAGAAAAAAATAAATAGGAAAAGAAACAAAAGGAAAATAAATCAAATCAAAGTATATCCACTTGCAGATGATTTATATATAGGAGATGTTGAAGACTCCAACCTAAAACTCTTATAGCTGATAGATATGCTAAGCAAAGTGGCAGGATTCAACATTAACAGAAAATAATCAGTAACCTTCCTATATATCAATGATAAGCATACTGTGAAAAAAAAATTAGGAAAGCAGTCATTCATGATAGCTTCAAAAAATACGTTGGAAGGCTGAAGAGATTGCTCAGCAGTTTAGGGAAGTTATTGCTCTAGCAGAGGACCTGGGTTCAATTCCCAGCACCTACAGTTCACAATCACCTATAACAGTTCCAGGGAACCTAAAACCCTCTACTGTCCTCCTGAGGTCTTAGGCACACTTACAGGTAAAATATTCACACACAAGATATAAAAACAAAGGAACCTAACTAAGGATATGAGAGATCTCTATATGAAAACTTTAAAATGTTAAAGAGAGAGAGAGAGAAAGAACCTGAGGAAGACCCTAGAAAATGGAAGGACTTTCCTATGCCCATGAATTTGTAGGATTAAAACTGTGAAAACAGCCATCTTATCAAAAACAATCTACGAATCCAATGAAATCTCAATCAAAATTCCAATGACATTCTTCATAGAGATTTTTGAAATCTTAAAGTTTGTATGTAAGGACAAGAGATCATTTATAACCAAAGCAATCCTAAGCAAAAAAAGAATACTGCTGGAGACATTACCAAACCTGACTTCTAGTTGTACTGAAGAGCCGTAGCAATAAAAACAGTGTGAGACTGGCATAAAAACAGTTAAATAGACCAATGGAATAGGACCCAGATATAAGGCCATGCAGCGGCATCCACCTGAGGTACACATTGTAGAAAGGACAGCATTACCAACAAACAGTGCTGGGAAACCTGTACATCTACATGCAAAAGGATGAAAGGAGAGCCATGTCTCATCCTGCACGAAACTCAACTCCAGATGGATCAAGGACCTCAGCATAGTGCCTGAAACTCTGAAGCTGCTGGGAGACGGGTGGTGGTGAAGAACATACCTCAAGACTAGGCCTAAATACAAGTTTTCTGACAGGACTGCAATTGTTCAAAAAATAAAGTTAATAATGGACAGCTAAGGCCTTGTGGAATTAAACAACCTTTGCACAGCAAAGGAAACTATCAACTGACTGAAAAGGAACCCTGCAGAAAGAGAGAAAATATTTGCAGGGATATATCCAACAGAGGATTAGTATCCAGAATATACAAGGAACTCGAGAAACTAAATGCCAAAGAAACCAAACAAACAACCAGTCAAAATATGGACTTTGGCCCTGGACAGAGAGTTCTGAAAAGAGTACATAAATGGCTAATAACATTTTTAAAGTGTTTGGCATCATTAGCTATCAGTGCAAA
Source organism: Meriones unguiculatus (assembly GCF_030254825.1). Classification (NCBI taxonomy): domain Eukaryota; kingdom Metazoa; phylum Chordata; class Mammalia; order Rodentia; family Muridae; genus Meriones; species Meriones unguiculatus. The sequence continues at coordinate 86,277,000 of NC_083354.1, read as the reverse complement.
TTAATACTACCTTGAAATCCCACGTCACCCTGGCTGAAATGGCTGTCATCAAGAAGCCAAATGACAACAAATGCTAGTGAGAATGAGGGGGAGGGAAACTCTTAGCTCTGTTAGTGGGACCACTAACAGCCACTATGGAAGTCAGTCTAGAGCAGGGGCTCCCAACCTCCCTACCTCTGCGACCCTGCAATACAGTTCCTCATGTTGTGCTGACCTCCAATGGTAACGTTATTTCCACTGCTACTTCATAACTGTGATTTTGCTACTGCTCTGAATGGAAATGTAAGTATCTGATGTGCAGGATATTTGATATGTAACCCCTGTGAAAGGGCCATTTGACAACTCCCCAAAGGTTGAGAACTGCTGGTCTAGAGTCTCTAAAAGCTAAAAATAGAACTATAATATGACCCAGGGGCATATAGCCAAAGAACTTTATATCCTACTATAGAGACCCTGGCACATCGATGGTCATTGTCACTCTATCTACAGTAGCTGAGAAATAGAATCAACCTAAATGTCCACTGACAGACTTAAGGATAAGAAAACTGTAGTACATATACCCAGGGAAACACTACTTAGCTGGAAAGAAAATGAAATAATGATATTTGCAGGAAAATGGATGCAACAAGAAAATGCTATTCCAAGTGAGATCACCCAGGCCCAGAAAGATAAATACTACATGGTCTGTTTCCTATGCAGACCTTGGCCTTGAATGTTTAGGTTTGTATGTTTAACTTGGCATGTCTACAGAGGCCAGAAAACCAGAAAGGGTTCGTGGAGGATCCATTGATCAGAGAAGGAGGTAATGCTGGGGATTAAAGGGTTAAGCGGGGATGGGAGCAGGGGAACGGGGGAGAGGAGGTGCTGGGTTAACAAAAATTGAGAATATGTGGATAGCCTACTACTGTGTAAGCTAGTTTGCTGCTACTACTGTTTTTAAGGACTTGAAGTGGTGTCCTTTGCATGGGTGTCGTGTGGAGCGAGCACACTGAGGCTGGGAGAGTGGGAAAGCTTGAGAACTTCCTCTGGGCCCGCCCCCTGCTCAGACATCCAGCTCTGGCTGAGGAATCCCCTCCACAGAAGCGTGCAAAGGCGTGCTGCTTCCTCCCCATCGCCTTCCGGCTTCTTGACTTGCCCTTCCTCCCTGCGGCTTGTTTCTTTGTGCTACAACATAGGTTTAAGTTTTTAAAACACATGACACTTTTATGAATTGTTTGAGGGTTTCATAACGCGTGCGTGCAGGGTGTTTTCATCATACCCATGCTCCCCGCCCCAACTCCTAGATTTTATTGACTTTTTTATCCGACCCTTTTCACGTGTCAGATTCACGGGAGAACAGAGCCGGTATTGTTTGCTGCCATTTTCCCAGCACACAAAATACCTGGCGTGGAGTTAACACTCAATAAATATTTGCAGAATAAAAAAAAAAAAATAACAAAAGCTTCTTCAGGCTGCAGAGCTAGTAGCTCTGGATTCAGTATTTGCACCCAAGACTGCACCGCTCAAGCACACGCTTTCATCCATGTTGCTGTTGGCTGACGTGTCTTCGTGTGTTACGGCTTCCATCATGAGAGAACATAAACTAGAAATGTATTTCTCGTGATTCTGGAAATTTGAGATGTCTATGACCAAGGTGATTGGAAAACAACTCTATATACTAACGAGGGTTCATTTGAAACGAGGGTTCATTTCCTGGTCCATAGATAATGACTGCTTACTTTGTCTTCACGTGGAACGAGGGGCATCTTTCTTAGGGCCACTTTTACAAAACTGTGAAAACCCCTCATGAGGCCTCAGCCCTGAAGGCCTAAGGCTGCACTGACTAACGCCACCGCTGTGGGGCCCGCAATATCAACGTATGAAGGGAGGAGGGGTGTGCACATAGTGAGTCCTCCCACTTAAGCTGCTCTTCTGTAAGGGTTCGTCTGATTTCACATCAAAATGCCATTGCAGGAATGCCCTGGACTCTCTCTGGTTTCTCCTCCCGTGGGGACTATGCTGTTAGCATAATTACTTGAACACCACAGAAGAACACTTGGACCGGAGTCCTCAGATGAGGTTAAATCCATCAAACAGAGCAACTGAGGCAGGGCTGTCACACCTTCGTATGTCTCGGCCGATTTACCAGCCATGGATGTTCTATTCAGCCTTGATGGCTCTGCATTCCTGGAGTCACATAACCATGGGACTCCAAAGCATGGCAGAAGACTCCAAAACCAAACTGATGTTGATGGAATTGAAATTGTAAAATAAGCGTGTACATTATAGCTAAGATTCCATTCCTATGCTGCTAAAAGCAAATACAACAACAATAAAAAAAAAATATAGGACGTTCTCTAAGAAAGCACATAAAACGTTAAGAGCAGTGCTTTTTAGAAACAGATACAATTAGTTTTCTTTTTGCTCTTATATGTTTATTATATTATTTTTATAATGGAAAATGCACTGTTTTTTAAGAGTAAAACAAATGGATCTGTTGTAGCTTTGGGGGCTAATAAAGTTTTATTAAAAGAACAGCAACCATCCGTTCTATAATTTACTGAGTGCCGTTATGTGATAAGCATTTATAGCTCCTCTATGGAGACTGTAAGTTATTTTATAAGGCTTAAAACAGCAGGGGTAAAAGACAGGAAAGTTTTGTTGGATTTTATTGCACTTCAAGCATGGATTAGACTAACGAACTTGCAGAAGACATACACTGCCCCCTACTCTGACCATCTGACGCCTGGTTCCTTTTCTATACAGAAAACGAAGTGTCACTTCTGGGTTTTATTCAGCCTCAAGTAAGTGTATCTACGGAACACTGACCAGATCCTAAGGTCTATAGTGGGTCTTAGGTGGTAAATGCCCTTACCACTAAAACAAGATGAAACTCCTCAGTTTGAGTCCTTTTCCCACTGTAGTGATCTCCCTGGACCTCTCCCTCTTCTGGCTCCAGGGTCTCTGCCCTTTCACTGCTATTTTCCACGTGTCAGTCTTCTCAGCTATGTTGGCAGCCATCATCTCTCTGCCTGTGCCCTTAGATTTTACCAAAGCAGAGCCAAACACCCAATGAGAAAGAGGGCAAGAGGAAAGCAGATCCAATTCATAGACCCATCAATAGTCTTGGTGTCACTTTGTCTTCCGAAAACAATAGGGCAGTAATTAGCTTGGCTTGGCCAGCCGACCAGCCCATGATAAAAGGCAATGAATGGCAATAAATGAAAAGACACACACACAAAAAAAAATAAGTTTATAAGCAGCATGGCTTTAAACATTTTATTATCATTTTAAATGAGAAGGTTCAGACCTTTAATTACATAATTAATAGCCCAAGAAGATGCTTGTCTGGACAGAGGGCATACCAACTTCAAGCACCCAAGTGAGGATGCCCAAAAGCAAGTTGGGCACAGCAAGGTACAAATTATAAATTCTTTTACAGACAGCAACATCTAAGCTCCTCTGATGTGCCCCATGAATCTGCTTCCCGAAAGTAGTGTTCTGTTATTCCTGAAGGAGCCATCATTCCTGGCAGTCAGAAACCTGGGGGGTGGGAGGACCACTGGGAAAATGCTCTGTGCCCTGAGTGAGAGCAACAGTGTTTGATTTCCAGAATAAGTGTTCATTTCACAATACCCCGTCACACATGTGTGTGTGTGTGTGTGTGTGTGTGTGTGTGTGTGTACACATGTGTGCACATGCTGGCAACCATAGTGCCAGACATGAATCCCATTCCAGCCTAGTGTCAGTGGTGGATTTCAACTCACTTGTTCAGTTTTATGTTGTGATCATCTTGCTGCCAAGATATGGTGAAAAAAATTAATGAAGGTATTCTCAACCAAAAATGAAAAGCTGAGATCTTCTCATTACCACATTCTGGTTCATTTCCAAGTCTATTTGCTTTTTGCCTAAATAATGGCTGCTGCCGCTGCCGACGATAATGATGATGATGATGATTGTTAAGAAGGATGGTGATGATGGCTTTAGCCCAGCGATTACATATGAGCAGGAGCTGATGCTGCAGAATCTTCACTGAAAGAAGGAACAGTGAGTTCTCCTGAGACTTTGATGACAAGCCAAAGGCAGAGGAGAAAAAAAATCAAGTGAGGGAGGTGCCAAGGTGACCGCAGAAAATGAAAGCCTCTAATGGAGTAGCCCTCTGTTTGAAGGATAGGATGTGGACGGATGTGATAGCATCAAGTTCAATGTTGCTTCCCATTTATGTTGATCCGAATTCAATGCTCACAGTACTGGGAACAGACAATCCTCAGCACACTGGAGGTCCTAAGTGAAGAGCCTCGCCTATACAAAAAAATCTCTAAGAGAGGCTTAATGAGTCCGGGGAAGCAGGTTGTGATTGAAATCCAACTCTAAGAGAATAAGGAATAAGGAGAAAGGTAGCCATGTACACAGCCATGGCCAGGCACCTCTGCATCCACAAGTGCTCAGAGAGCCAGCTGTAAGGCAAGAAGAAGAAACAGAGGCACTGACATTTCTGTGCCTAGAGCAGGACCGGCTCAGGTGCTGACTGGGTGGGTCTCGATGGAGTAGCGGAGCTCTCGGAACTGAGGGAAATCAGAAATGAGCTCAAGATTCAACACTATGTAACAGACAAGCCCCAGGAGGAAAGAAAATGTATGGAAATAACCTCGCAAGGCTAAAACTCCATCTTCATCTCCCCCAGGCTGAGGGGTAAGGGAAACCTGTTTGAAAACTCTTTTGTGTTTCACAAAGTAGGCAATTATACAAAAAATAAAATAAAATAAAAAATAAATCAATACTCCAAATTCTCCAGCATGCCTCTACTCTGGGTGGGTAGAAAGCCTATCCCCTGGGGCCAAATGCTGCTTTGATAGGAAGAAGGTTCAGAGCAAAGCTAACCATCTCGAAACAGATGCTTCTTGCAAGACTGTCCCCCAAAGCCAAAAAGAACTCACAACCAGGAGAAATTTGAACAAACTGCCATCTTGACACTTTGGGGAGAATCCTATAACAACAGCTGAACATCTGCCCTTCACCTGGCACTTCCTGTCCAGCTCTTGGGGGCATGCAGTATAAGCATCATCACCTCACCCCAGCTGTGGACGGTCACTTGTCTATCAACAGGAGAGAGAGTCAACGCCCTGGAAATACAGAGGCCACCCAGAGCAAAAGTCAGTGGTTTTCAGTTCAGGCTGAACCTAGAATCATTTTGAAAGTTTTCTTTTAAAACAACGGTTGTATGGCTCTGCCCTTAGAGATTTCGGGTTTCTCTGCCTGGGAAAGCAGTCTGTCTGGGGATGTTTTGAAAGCACCACAGGTGATCCTTCCACAACAGCGGGGCTGAAAGTACTGCTTTCGCAAACCCCAGCTGCATCTGACTCTCTTATGATATTGCAAAACACAGACGAGTCCTTGTATTTTTAATTACCTCCCAGATCATGCCCAAACCCTTTGTCCACAGGCCATGTGCTGAGGTGTGAGAGAACGGGGATCTGGGACAGGAAGGGGAGTTCCAGCCTGGGCTCTCAGCACATGAGGAGTGCTCCCTAGCCAGCATGCACCCTCCCCACCCCAATCTGTGGCTCTGCTTCAGCCGTCTGTCAGGTTGAACAGATGTCCCAAGGCTCAGAAATGACCCTTGAAGGGAGCTATGAGAACAAGCAAGAGCCCTAATGTCCAGCAAGGCTTCAAATAAATCAGGGCAATGCTGGTGGGAATCCAACAGTGGGGGTACGGGGGCGGTTAGAGTCGAGTCACTTCTTTTTGTTCCACTTTGGATCTGTTTGTGGAGAGAGCCCACAGCAGAAGTCTGTGCGGCCCTGACCCTGGTTCAGACAGATGGCAAACGGGGCTGCAAATGAGGAAGAGGGATGCTAAAGGTAGAGGGATCCACCGGGGTACATGCCACAGGCCATACAGCTAGGGAAGGATCTTTGCTGACCAGCCGCTGTCACTCCAGCATTAGACTCTGTGAATAGGTCCTACAATGACTGCTACGCCTTCTTCAAGCTCCTTTCCTATCCAGAAGCGTCCAGCGAGATGGACGGCACACCCTGCAGGACCATCAGAAATGTGTGTTCCTCCTGCCTTACCTCCAAAGCTCAGGGACCCACCGGGGTCCCAGCACAGAATCTCCCTTGCACACCAGTCTCTCTCACACATTTTCCGTCTCAGTGTTCAGCACAACCCATCCTGTAAAGGTCCGTTTCACTCAGCGTTTGTCTCTAGTCATTCCAAACGACTGCTAGCCCCGACTTTCTTGGGCTAGGATATTCTAGAATATCTAGGATATTCTCTTGTTGTCTGTGGCTAGACCATGCTGCTCCCAATTTACCGTCTTCTCAGAAGAATATGGTGTATCCCTAACCATGTCAGAAACTTCCACTCATCCATACCCTCCCTTTATTGCCATGAAGCTCTTTGCAAATAATAGATGTTTGTTTAGCCCTTGAGCGTTCACTGCTTTTCGAACTGGAGATCCCCAGAGGCAAGGAAGATTCTTGGGAATTTGTGCTCATAGCCTTCTAACCGAGAACAAACATCCTTGTCACCTTAGTGCCTCTCTACCTGGAACGTGCTTTGCTGTTGTATGACACCTCACGGTCCCACTCCGGATTCCCTCCAAGCCCTAGGCTTTGTGTTCAGTCGGTCCCACCTCATCCAGCCCAACCTTTGGGCTGGGGTATTACATTTATTTCCATAACCCAACCCTCAGGCTCATGCAATCTTCATGCAATCTTCATGCAATCTATTAAGCATGAGTTCCTTGCAGAGTCAGGTCTTCAGACTGTTCCTCTAAAGAGAAAAACAAGAGGGTGTGGTTGGGAGAAAAGTTGGAGTCCCAGCCAAATTAATGCCTCCTGGAAAAACCACTCATGCAGAGCAAACAGGTAGAGCCGCTCCACTCACTCTGTGGCCATACAAGGCTACATAGATGGGCACGGAGCAAGCCACCCAGCGTTCTCCGCACAGGCCCATGAAACAACTCTACTGCGGGGAACAGGCTCAAGTAACAACAGCGGTAGCACCAACGTGATAATAACACTAAGAGCAGACACTGTGACGGGAGAAACACCTTGAAAACAGGGTCCCACTGAGGGTTCTGAGAATGACTTGGCAGCCGGCAGCTCTTGACAAACAGCAGAAGAGAACTTAGATACCTCGGCTATACATTTCTACTTCTGCTCCGGAGCTCAGCGCATAGAACGCCCCACAGCCTCTTCCCTTCCACAACCCGGGGCTCCATGCATGGCTCTGCTTTAGCCAGATTTTGCGTTGTGTGCTAGAAGCCCCCCTGAATCGTCTCCTATCCCACCTCAGGCTTCCTTATTTATCAAGTCAGACTTTTTCCCCCTTGCCCCATCCCTGTGTCATTCTAGAGAGAGAAGAGAGTTAAATCTAGTCAAGTCTGAGGAGGGAGAAAAAGACTTTGTGGTTGAATTGCTAATTAAGGAAGTTACCAACCTCAAGAAGCTAATTTGCACTGACCTATTTAAAATATCTCGCAGCAGATCATACACGAATTGAGGCACAGCCCTTTTAGGCGTTAGCCAACTGGCTTTCTTTCAGAATCCCGGCTATCAATAATTCCACGCTGGGGACCATCTGATAGGAAATCAGCCACCGGCCCCTGGAATGCCGGCATCCCCGCTGCTCTGTTTTCCCAGTTGTCAGCTCTGTTTATAAATTGTCCATTTATAGCAAATCCAGCACCTGCTAGGAACACCTCACCCCACCAAGTGTCGAAGCGCATCTCAAAAAGAGCCACTCTAGACTTTTGCTGTTGTTGTTCCTTTTTAATCTTTCCCCAAGCTAAGAATGTTTGTGCGAGCATTCTGACGGGTGGATTTTTCTGCACAGGAAAAGCCAGGTAGTCTATTAAAAGTGAACGTTTTGCTCTGCTTTCAAAAAGAAAAAAGCAAATTATTGTTCCTGTGAAAGATATGATCATGTCTTTCTGAATTAGCCAGACTGGCACCCATGTAAAATAACCCTGTAAATAATCAGCAGGTTCAAAATCCCCTGGAGACGACTCTAAGGGTGGGGGCTTCCTTTAAATTCTGTTATGTAGCTTTTAAGCTCACAGTCAACGCCGAACCTAAAATGATGTCTGCTACTTTAAAGTGTTATGGAAAAGATATAACTTTCCTAGAAACGTGTCACACTACCTAGTTTGAGGAGTGCCCCCCCCATTGGTTATCCACTCGTAAAGTGCCTAGAAGTGATTCTCAGTTTCACTCCTGTTATGTTATCATTCAATGTTTTGTTCTTTGCATAATGCAGTATAATCAACAGCACATAGACCGTCCATGGGATGACCGTTCCTGGGGGATTAGGATGGCCAGATTAGATCCACTGGCAGACAAACTTGCTGAGTAACCTTGGGATGATAGGGAGAGCCCTTGATGCTTCCTTTGACACATTCCCACAGTAATCCTGCTCAGGAATAAGACTGTCACCCTTTCAAAGCCAGAGAGGGAGGGCTTGATTAAGACCACGTGGCTGAGGCCGCTGGACTGAGCTGGAGACATTCCTGGGCCCTAATCTGCATTCGGGAAAGCAGCCCTGTGTTTTCAGGGCAAGATGGGAGCTCTAACGTTCATTTTTTTTTAAATGCTGAGATGTCCGGATTACAGTCAACATGGGTAAGCTTATTGTTAGTCGAGTCAGTGAAGTCATGAGATCAGGAAAAACGGGAGTGGTTCCAGGAGTAGATTTAGAGGGCCGGATAACTTGCCTTCCACCAGATTTTCCCTGTCACTTGAGGCGAGGGGTTTTCCTTTGCACAGCGATTGTCTTCTTCAGCATTCTGGTCCCTATGCCTTGTGGCTTTTGTTATACTTTATATCCAACAAGCTGATCTTAGATGAGAAGGGCACCCATTATTTCTTTGCATAATGGGACCGGGTTTCACGGATTTCGTGCCTCTCTAAGGCAAACCACGCTTGCGTGAGCTTCCCAGCTGGCCCGCAATCATCTATTTCATCAACCAGGATTCCTTCTCTCAGCACACAAGTCAGCCCCCATCCCTGAGCTGATCTCTGAGATGCCCCCGCTGGAGAAAGGAATGTGCAAATTAAGACACTACAAATCAGCTTGAAAACTCACTGACTCCTGCCCATAAATCTGGGTCCTTCATATTAAAAATCATCTGGAGGTGCTGAAAAGAAAGAGACCCAATCGCTGCAGAAAAAAAGCCCCACTCTCCTCGGGGCACCATTAGTAGTTAAGAGGGGACAGGCAGATCCGAATCCATATTCTGCTACCAAAAATAGAAAAGAGGAAACCTTTGAAGCTAAAGAAGGCCTAAGAATAACTGTCAGCAAAGTTTAAGAGCCACACGGACAGGAAGCTATGCTCAAGTGGCAGTTTTTGTACTGACTTCTCCTTCCCCCCTACCCCAAACCCACCCCCAGAGCTTTTCACATTCATCCTGTAAAACAGCTTTCAAAGTGTCCCCTTCAGCCGGCCTGCGCAGCCCGCCCCTCCACAGCAGCTCAGGACCAGCTCTGAACGCGGCCTGCACGCAGCTCGGGTTTGCTGTCACTCCCCTGGTGGATCATTTCAATCTGTTTAAAGCTGAACAGTGAGGGCCTCAGAGACCGCGCCGCACAGAGAACCCTCAGTAGGAAACAGCTGGCCGAGAAAACATTCATTTCCTGTTTGCCTGTTAATTTTACGTTGCCCAGACTCGCTTTCATCTTTCAGTTGTCCTGTCCTCGTGAAGATCACAATTAGCCGTACCAAGCTGATGAAGTCTGTGCTCTCTTCGGGGCCTTAAACGGCACTAGACAAACATATACTTGAATATATCTTGCACAAAAGGTATTGGAGGAAGAAGCCTGGGGGGGGGGAGGTGCTTTTTAATGATCAGCTGAACAAGCTCAGAAGGACCAAGTGAGGGGGGAAAGCTTGGATTAACGGGCAGAGAGGCAGCCTGATGGATGGCCAAGTTTAGAAAACGGTGGGTGGGAGCTGGAAAAGATAAGAAGGAAGGAGGACGAACACATGGGCGGAGGGGTTGGGGGAGGGATCACTGAGCCCTTGACCTACTTAAGCACAGACTGGAGCAATGCACCTCTTCCTCTGAACACTCACAGAACCCTGGGAGGGACCCGGTGAGATTTTATTCCAGACTCTTCCACAAGGCAGAGCCTGCACCATGCCTTTTACGGGGGCCTTGGACAAAAATGCGCATGAGAGATTGAAAGGCCCAAATGGGGAACTAAAGACATGCTGGAATACTGGAAGGGAAGTGTGTGTGTGTGTGTGTGTGTGTGTGTGTGTGTGTGTGTGTGTGAGTGTGTGTAGCACAGATCCTTCAGCAGCAGATTGAAAATCCAGCTGAAGTCAGAATTTTGCTGGTGGTTGGTTGGGCTTTCATGGAGAACAGTTAGCAAAACGGATTTCTTCGAAGCAGCAGGGTGAAATAAAGTCTCACTTTTCATCTGGTGCAAGTAGTATTGGTTTGAAGGGAGTTTTGTTGTTAGTCATACCCAGTGATCAACTTCCAAAAATAATACGCTTCTTTGTGTTTGCTTGACAGGACCCAGGTCTATGTGTAGATGCCAAAGTTCCAGCTATCTTCTGCGCTCACTCTCAACCAAGACACAACATCATTTGAGCTTCATGCGATGACACTGAAGATTCTTTTTCTTCTGACTTTTTTTTTTTTTTTTAGTGCCTATGTGTCTGTACGGGTATATGCCATGCAGGTGTGTGTAGGTCCTCTCTGAGGCCAGCGGGGGATGTGGACTCTCTTGGAGTGGTTTACAGGCAGTTGTGGGCTGCTCGGCTTGGGTGCTGGGAATGAAACTCTGGTCCCCAGCAAGAGGAACAAGTGCTCTTAACCCCATCTCTCCAGCCCCAACACAAAATTTTCATCTGTATTCATCTCAAAATTCAAGAAATGATCTACTGGAATGACTGGTTAAACTTCAGTTCCAAGTAATCTGCATCACTCAGACTGAATTTTTTTTTCAATTTTATTTATTTGAAAATTTTATTTTTATTAATTTGTACAATGAATCCTTATCAAATTGCTCAAGTTAGGTCCATGAGCTATATCGTGGATGGGAAAACTGAAGGTAGCAAAAGTCAGCATCTCAGAAAATAAAATGAGAGAAAGACTAAAACAGGAACTTGCACATTTACTCTTAAGCACTGAGGCTGTGGCTCAGTGATAGAGTGCTGGTAGCATGTACAATGCCATCAAACACATACACACGCACTCGTGCAGCTCTGGTGGGAAATGAGATGGAATGAGAGGTTGAAAAATGGGCAGGGGTCACATAGGGGCTCTGCTTAGTTTTGTTATGAACCTAAAACTTCTCTCATAAATAAATAAATAAATAAATAAATAAATAAATAAATAAATGACCTATCAAACAAACTACACTTGGTAAAAGTTTTAAATGACTTGTCTTCCAAAACATACCAGATGCATCAACCTTTCAGAAACTGTCACTGTGCCTGCCCACATGGCTTCTCCTAAGTGGCCATGCATAATAGGCAGTATGTATTTTGATCCCGTTAACGCTATCATCAGTTGCATTCACTGTTCACTGTCACTGCTGCTGCTGTTTCTTCTTCTTCTTCTTCTTCTTCGTCTTCTTCTTCTTCTTCTTCTTCTTCGTCGTCGTCGTCGTCGTCGTCTTCTTCTTCTTCTTCTTCTTCTTCTTCTTCTTCTTCTTCTTCTTCTTCTTCTTCTCCTCCTCCTCCTCCTCCTCCTTCTTCTTCTCCTTCTTCTTCCTCTTCTCCTTCTTGTTCTTCTTTTCCTTCTCCTCCTCCTCCCTTTCTTCTTTTTCTTCTTTCCTCTTTTTTTAAAAAAAATTTTGTTTGTTTGTTTGTTTGTTTGTTTAAGACAGGGTTTGTGTAGCCTGGAAACTAGCTCTATGACCAGGCTAGTCTCAAACTCACAGAGATCCACCTGCCTCTTTCTTTCTCTCTCTCTCTCTTTAACTTCAGCGAGGTACTTGAGAACTGGGCTCCCTCAGCATCTCACAATTAATATGTTGCTCAGGCACACTTTGTGGATTTTCCACTTTACATGGAGAGTGCCATGCTAACAGATTTCCTATCTACATTTTTCCAGGGACTCTCCACGTCATCTGTGAGGCAGGCACTAACGAACATGGTGGTTTCTTTTCTTTTCCCACTTAAGGAAACTATTTGATGTGAAATAAATAAGTATATAAATACATACATAAAACTTTGGCTTGCAAATATTAGACTTTTTGAGGTTAAAACCTCCCCTGGCCAAAACCAAAGATGATGAACTATTCGTTAAGAGTGGTTTCTGTTGCACTTTTCACGGAAAGCTCTCTTGTGGCCTAGAAAACCCCTGCTAAGTGCCCTACCTGAAGTTTGGGTTTGGAGACAGGGGGATAAATGTATTAGTTTATTTGTTTTATTCTGTTCTGACCCAATTTCTCTCTATTAGTTTTGCCTGTGGCTGCAGCTTCTTTTCACACAGCCGAATCAATCCCCTGCTTGGGCCTTCATTTCATAACTAAGAGGGTGCCACTACCATGGCTATGACAGATCCCACAGTCCCTGGCAACTTTACAGACACCATCGCACTAAGAGCTCAGAACACAGCCCTTTAAATGAAGCACCATCTTGTCACTGCTTCTTTGTAGGTGGGGAAATAAAGAACGTGGACACACTGAGGGTCTCATCCATAACCGTGCACCAGCAACTGACAGAACCAGGACTCGGCCCTGGCCTTCCACTCAGAGCAGTGATCCCGCCCACACAGCAGCTTCCTGGTTCCTCTGAGACATCCCCCCTCACCCCCACAGCCTTGTGCATTGTGGACCAGCCCCTCCACTCCCAGGATGACAAGCATTTGGCCTGATGGGTGAAGGGGTGAGCAGGGACATACACTGACAACCTCATGACTCAGCTTCTAAACGTTTGCCATCCGGAAAATGTGAGCCTCTAAGAATACTGAATTCTCTCTTGCCACTGACCCAGGATGGTAATGACCAGCTCAAAAGATCTGCTATATAGTGACAGAATTTTAAAGGCAAAAGCAATATTAATTAAGATCATACTTCAAACAGGATGGGGTTCCTGGGGTTTTATTTCAGTCTTGAGCTGGTTTGGGTACGGTTAAGTGTGATGGTTGTGTCTAACTGGATAGCACTTGGTGGTTGTTACAGTCTGGATCTGGACTGTATGCCTACATCCCATGTGTTATCAAAAAAATTTACTTGCCAGTTTGCAGCTGTTGGGAGAGAGTGAGACCTGTAAAAAGCAGGAATTGCTAAGAAGTCTTAAGTCATTCCGTGTGCCCTTATAGAGGAGCGTAGGAATCTGGCCCCTTCTAATCTCTCTTTTTCAAGTTTCCATCCTGAGAGGAAAGGCTTTGCTTCTCCACACACATTCTTTCATGATGTGATGTTCTGCCTCATCAGATGCCTAAAAGCAACGGGACCAACTGATACTGATACTGTGAGCCAAAGTGGAACTTACTTTTTTTTTTTTTTATGAATGTATTGTCTTAGATTTTTGTTACAGTAATGAAAAGCTAACTAACACAATGAAGTTGAAAGTAGGTCTTACAATGTGCTCATAGGGCCAGTGAGATGGCTCAGGGGTAAAGTCTGACAGCCTGAGCTCCATGCCCAGGACCCACATAACGTAAGGAGAGAACTTGCTCCCACGAATTGTCCTCTGACCCAAGGGTACAGGAATGTACACGCAAACACTTAGCAAATATAATTTAAAAAAAATTCAAGACTCTTGTGGTGGTTTGAAGAGGGGTCAGCCCCCCCAGGCTCATATATTTGAATGGTTGTCATTAGGCAACTATTAAGAGGTGTGTCCTTGTTGGAGTAGGCGTGGCCTTGTTGGAGTGGGGGTGGCCTTGTTGGAGTGGGCGTGACCTTGTTGGAGGAAGTGTGCCACTGGGGGTGGGCTCTGAGGTCGCAAACGCTCAAACCAGGCCCAATGTTGTTCTCGTCCTGGTGCCTGCAGATCCAGATGTGGGACCGTCAGCTGCCACATCTGCCTGTGTGACACCACGCTTCCCGCCAGGATTAAACCTCTGAATGGAAGCCAGCCCCAGTTAAATGCTTTCTTTTGTAAGAGTTGCTGTGGCCAACTCTTCACAGCAATAGAGTGTTAAGACAATGTTAAAACAAAACAAACAAACAAACAAAAAACCTTGTTGCCTCTTGTAGGAGAAATAAATCTAAAACTGTAAATCAACTTGGATAGAGAAAAGAATGTCAAACAACAAATAAAATTAATTTATTAGATACATACATTTCAGAATATTTATAAAATATATTGCAGAATAAAGAAACACAAACTGGAAACGACTGTTGAGTAAAAGACCTAAAAAACTAACAGATACATAAAAATGTGATGAATGAAAAATACTCTTGGGAAATTTGCACACTAATTTCATTGGTGCCCTGTGAAGAAGACTAGAAGCTGAAATATTTTTAAGTATTCTTTTAAATTATCTATCAATATTCTTTAAAACTTTGCAGATGATTTTTGGCTTTTATAATACTTAAAACAGTACAGTATTTGCATGAAAGTAGGCAGACCACCTAATAGAATAAATTAAGGGGCCCCAGTGAGTCCTCACAGTGTGGTCAAATTTTTTTTTTAAGAGGAGAACCAAGATTGAGCTGGAAATCAGTCTGCAGCTCAGGAGGCAAAAACAGGTGCCTTCGAGTTCAAAGACCAGTGTGGTCTACATAGCAAGTTTCAGGACAACCAGAGCTACGTAGTGAGCCCCTGTATCTATCAGTCAATCAGTCAATCAAGATTTAAAAAAAAAAAAAAAAAAACTGGTTAAAAGCCTTGAATAGACTTTCCCACAAAGAAGCTAAATAAATAGCAAGTAGAAAAGATGTTCAGTATCACTGGTCACCAGAGAACTCGAATTAGCAAGATGCCCCTTCGCAGCTGCGAGGATGGGGCAGGTCAAAAAGAAAGCACGTGTTGATGATACTGTAGAGAAATGGAAGCCTGTGCATCCGTTCTGAGAGGAATGAAGAATGTCACAGCCACTCTGAAAAAGAGCCAAGTGGAAAAACTGAAGTGCAGAACTGTTACATGATCTGTGCATTTGTTTTCTAGGGAATTTTTTTTTTAAATTGATAACAGGGGCTCCAACAGACATTTATACATCCATATTCAGAGCAACATTATTCACAAAGCCCCAGGGGAAACCACCCAAGTGTTCACCGAACAATAAACAGATAAACAAGGCATGGTGTGAACAGGGCATGGCATACGGTTCTGAGAGGACATTTTCTGGTGCGTGCCACATGAATGAATTTTGAAAGCATTTCAGTGAGCGGAAAAAGAGCCACCCCCAAAAGAACAGATGTCTTTATCCCCGCACACCTTGTTGGATGGGTAAATTTGGGGTCCAAAGGTTTTGTGGGTGGGTTGGTGTCTCATTTCCTCCACTGGAAGCCCTGCCTGGGTATAGGAGATGGTCTCCATACCCCCCACTGCTAGGAGTCTCAGATAGAGTCACCCCCATAGCCTCCCAGAAGGCTGCCCCATCATGGGTCTCCACCTTGTCTCAGAGATTCCTCCCCCCCCCCCCCCGTGGTTTCTTTTCTCCCTCCCAGCCCTCTCACCTCTTGCCCTTGCTTTCCCTGTCACCTGATTCCCACCCTTGCTCTCTCTCTCTCTCTCTCTCTCCCACCCAGTTCTTTCTCTTTATCCACTTCCGATGTCTATTTTATTTCCCCTTCTGGGGAGATTTAAGCATCCTCCCTTGGGTCCTTCTTGTTACTTAGCTTCTTTGGGTGGGTGGATTGTAATATGTTTATCAGGTACTATCTGGCTAATATCTTCTTATAAGTGAGTGTATACCATGTGGGTCTTTCTGGGTCTGGGTTACCTCACTCAGGATGATCTTTTCTAGTTCCAACCATTTGCCTGAAAATTTCAAGGTTTCCTTGTTTTTAATAGTTGAGGGGAGAGCCAAACAATGACTGACCCAACTTCAGACCCACCCCCTTGGGAGACAGCCAACCCCTGATACTATTAACAATACTCTG
Organism: Meriones unguiculatus; assembly: GCF_030254825.1. Classification (NCBI taxonomy): domain Eukaryota; kingdom Metazoa; phylum Chordata; class Mammalia; order Rodentia; family Muridae; genus Meriones; species Meriones unguiculatus. Next base: position 86,260,999 of record NC_083354.1, on the reverse strand, counting down.
TTAGGCTTGCAGACAGGAGACTAGCATAATTGTCCTCTGAGAGGCTTCAGCGAGCAGAGCAGATGCAGAGACTCACACCTAAACATTAGGCAGAGCTCAGGGAGTCTTGTGGAACTGTGAGAGAAGGATAGAGGGACCCGCAGGGAACAAGAAGGTCCACAAAAAGAGCAACAGAGTCCATTAACCAAGGACTACAGGGGCTCAGAGACTAAACCACCAACCAAAGCGCATGGACTAGACCTAGATCCCCTACATATATGTAGTTGATGGGCACCTTGGTCTTTGTGATGGTCTCCTAGCAAATATCCTGCAGCCTCTCTCTGGCATGGACTCTGTCGCTTGCTTTTGTATCACTTTCCCCTAGCCTTGCTTCAGTGTCTGGCCTTACTGGAAGAGGATGTTCTTAGTCCTGATGTGCTGGGGCCAGTTGGTGTGTGGGAGCGGGGAGGGGGCTCCTGTTTTTCTGAGAAGGGGAGGGGAAAAGAAAAAGAAAGAAGGGATGGACAAGGAGAGAGGAGGGAGGGGCTGCAATTGGGATGTAAAGTGAATAAATAAATAAATAAACAATAGCAAAAAACAACATATATCACCAGCTTCACTTAGAGGAGTTATCTAGAACAGAAAGATTCACAAAGTAGAATAATGGTGGTCCCAAGCCAGGAGAAGAAATTATTGGTATTGCTTAATGAGCCAGAGTTTCATGAAAACATTTTTTAAGATTTATTTATTATTTATACAGTGTTCTGCCTGATGTGTGCCTGCGCACCAGAAGAGGACACCAGACCTCATTGTAGATGGCTATGAACCACCATGTTGTTGCTGGGAATTGAACTCAGGACCTTTGGGAGAACAGCCAGTGTTCTTAACCTCTGAGCCATCTCTCCAGCCCTCATGAAATATTCTTAATCATTGTCCTGGTTAGTGTCCCAGCTGTGTCAGCTTGACACAACTTAGGGTCATCTAACAAGAGGGAACGTCAGCTGAGAAAGTGACCCCATCGGATTGGCCGTGAGGCCTTTTCTTTACTGATGATTGCTGTAAAAGGCTAGCCCAGCGTGGGCAGTGCCAGGTGGTCCTGGAGAGCATAAGAAACCAATCTGAACAAGCCATGAGATTAGAAGCAAGCCAGTAAGCAGGCTTCCTCTGGTTTTTGCTTCAATTCCTGCCTTGGTTTTCCTCGGTGGTGGTGTATGACATGAGAATTGTACAATGAAATAAACCCTGTCCTCACCAAGTTGCTTTTGGTCATGATGTTTTATCACAGCGATAGAAATCATAAGCCAATTACATACCACTAGATAATAAAGGGCTGAAATAAGCCATGAAAAGTCTTGCATATAAAATGTTAATTAGCATCTGCTCATTTGTTGGATAGATGATTAGAAGGCCAAAGCAGAAGTAAGCCCTAATCATATTGGAAATGTTAAAAATGTCATCTTATTTAAATAATACCAAGTGGAAACTCTGTAGCTACTGCCAAAATCTAAAATGGACCCGTAGGTTGGGCTATAGTAATTCCTCCTCCCACAAATGATTTTTGAAACAGAAATTATTATGGCACAAATTTCAATTGATGACAAGTCATTTTACCTAATTATATAGCCCTTGAACAGATTCTCTGGCATTTTTTAAAATTGCAGGATAATCCCAGGCTGGGACTTGATGATTTCACCTACTATAAAATGACTGATTAATTCCTAAATTGAAAACACCCTGAGGAGAAGACTTCTTGCCAAAATTATTTAGAATCTTTTCTGTCTCATAGGCCCCAGGTGCCAATCTAATAAAGTCTTCAGACACTCTGATGTCCAGAATTAGCCTAAATGTCACATGGGGATAACCCTCTGAATCCTCAGCTAGCAGCGGGGCCTCTGGCCCTGGTCCCGGCTCTCTCTCGAGATTCAAATGGCAGGTTCCCCCACAGTGGCCAAGCAGGAGCACATCTCAGCCTTTATCACCCTACCCCCAAGCTTCTTTGTTGCCTCCGAGGAAGTTCTGAGCACAAGGCCGTTTGCCCCCTGTGGTTCCAGTGGTCAAACCATCTTTAATCCAAACTGAGTACCTGACTCGTGTTCTAGGTCAGGAATGCCTTTTGGAACCTCTACCCCCGGCCTTTCCAAATGGAATGCTAGCTTTCCTAATAACTAGACTTAACCAGCTAAACCTTATGACGCCCCTATGCTGTGCCAAGCCCTTGGTAGGCATTTCATGTGGATTATTCCATGGCCCTTGAAAGAGAGGCATCATCGCCTTCAACTTCTAATTTCAACGAATCTCAGGAAATCAAATATAGCCAAAGCCACAGAACCCTGTTATGTACCTACTAATTTTATTTTATTTTATTTTTCCTTCATTCTAGCTCTTGCTCTAAGACAAAGTCACACTACAACTCACTTGTAGTGGCCTAGACCTCACTAGTAGCCTAGGCTGGCCTACAACTTGAGACAGTCCTCCTTGCTCGGTCTCTTAAGTGTTAGGATTGTAGGCATGAGCCACCATGGCTTTTTACTGCTGATTGCAATTGCTAACTGCTGCACAAATGATGTCACACTGGGCCCCTCTAAACTGCCTCACAGAAGAGTGATCAATGGAAGACAATTTGTTAGCAAATGTCCTCATTCATAATATGCTTTTGTTCAGTCTCCCTCAGAGCTAAGTGGTGCTTCAGTTTCTTTTATAATGACCACTTAGGTAAATAAAATCTAAGAATTTGCTGAAATCCTTTTTTCTCTTTTACTCATTAGTCGTGTGTGTGTGTGTGTGTGTGTGTGTGTGCGCGCGCGCGCGCGCGCGCAATGCCGTGGGCATGAGTGGAACTCATCAGGCAACTTGCAGGAATCAGTTCTCTCCTTCAGATTCCAGGGATCCATTCCAGGTAGCCAAGATTTCATCACTTAACCCACCGAGCCAACTCATCAGCTTCTAAGGTTTCTTTCTGAACCATGAATAGTTATTAATGAAGACCTAATATGAAAAGGGTTATTGACAAATATCAGCATGTTACCATGTCTAAAAGGACTTGAATTTCCTTCTAAACTACTTACTTTCCTCAACAAAAAGGAACGCTCTTCCCTTCTTGGGTCTGATATTTCACCATCAAGCTAAAGACCTTACAGTGAAGGAATCAGTAGCCCAGAGAAGCCGTGTTCTCACTGACTCAAGAACCGTTTCTACATGTGTGGGGAACGTGGGGAGAGATTGTGCGCGTGGTGGACAAAGGCAAGAAAAGCCGAGATGCCGACAGAATGGAGTGCCAGAGCAGAAAACCCTGCCGATCTCAATCCATTTGTCACCTTAAATTCCAACTGAAGCTGACACCATATGTAGTAGTTTGAATGAGAATGACCAACAGACGCATGTCTGAATGCTTGGTCCCCAGTTGGTGGAACTGTTTGGGAATGATTAGGAGGTGTGGCCTTGTTGGAAGACCTCTCTCTCTTTCTCTTTCTCTTCCCTCCTATTCTTTCTCCTCCCTCCCTTCCTCCCCCTCTTTCTTCCTGCCTCTTACTTGTAGATCAAGATGTGTGCTCTCTGCCACTCCAGCAAACATGCCTAATTTTTGTTGCCGCGTCGCCCTGCCAGGATACCCTAAACCCTCTGAAAATGTAAACCCAATTAAATGTTTTCTTTTACGGGTTTCCTTGGCCACGGTATTTTATCACGGCCATATAAAAGTAACTAAGATAACAACTTTACTTCAAAAAGACATTTCTCAATAAAATGTAATTCTGTGACAATTTCCTTACTAACCTGCTGCCTTAGTACCCTGGGATTGGACAGCATTTTTATCAGGCCCTGAAGGTGCTAATGACATACTGAGATGAAAGGCCTTATAAAGGCCCAGAAAATGAGAAATGGTCCTTTTAAAATGAACAATCACAAAGAAAACACTTTTAAAATCCCACTGAAAAGCAATTGTGTTGTTAATCACAGTGATTAACTATACAAATCTTATGCACATTTCTCTTAATTACATGTTTTACCCTCACACATCTACGGAGAAACTGGCAAAGCAAAAGCATACCTTATAAGTAGGGAAAGAATTATATGGTGGTCATTAAGTGGAGCACATAAATATATTTTTTGGAAATAAAAATAACTGGCCTCTTTTGAGAGGCTATGTAGAAGACATGTGTTTATTAGCAATAATCTGAAATCTTACCACAGAAGCACATTCAAGGGCTGGCTGGAAATGCTGTGTCTGCTCACTGTGCTCATTACAGATCTGCACACAGGACTATGTGTCAATAAAGAAGAGTAATCCAAAGAAGACCTATGTGTCATATATAGCATGCAAGTCACTCATTACGAATAACTTGTCAGTGTATCCAGACTTTAAGCTTACCCTACTAGTACATTAGTCTATGTAATAATTAATATTTGTCAATTTTTTTGGTCCTGGAACTTTTTCACATACTTACTGAAGACCCTAAAGAGCTTGCTTTTTTGTCTGTTTGCTTGCTTGTGGCACACATGTCTTGGAAGTAACTAATTGCCATTTCATCGGTCTAAAGGCCCACTCAATAGTGGGAAACCATGCCCGGTGCTGGAATTTCTTCCCAGCATTGAGACGTTGATTTACAAGATAAAAAATTGTTTTCTACTTATTAATAATTTAGTAGATGCTATTGATATTTGTTATTAGTATACTGAACTCATGAAAGCCTTTAGGTATTATTTAATAAGCTTCACCTCATGGTGAGAGATAAACTGTAAAGTATTTTTAATTTATTTTTTGTTTCATATGAATTGGTGGTTTGTCTACGTGTATGTCTGTGTGAGGATGTCAGATCCTCTGCAAATGGAGTTACAGCAGTTGTGAGCTTCCATGTGGGTGCTGGGAATTGAACCTAGGTCCTCTGGAAGAGCACCAGATCTTAACTGATGAACCATCTCTCCAGCCCAAAATCCCAGATCTTAATGTTGACAAAAATAGTACTGGTTATTCTTTTTAGAATAATAGCTTTGTATCATTCTGGGGAAATATCTACCAAATACCCAGATTTTAATATTCATGGTTTGTCAGTCCTTCCCAAAATAAAGTACTGAAATTGTTATGATGTCTTTTTTTCAATGCAACCTTCTCTGGCAGCAGAACAGAACTCTCATACCATCACTAGAATATTTTTTTTAAAGTAAGTCAATTGTGGGCCACTAGTACCATCAGGGGCTGATTTGCATGGAAGCATCAGAAGCTTCACCCACCACCGCTTTTGGGGCCAACAAGCCCAAATGACAATAGAGTTTTAAAGGGAAGGTCTTGAGGTAGAGGAGATGGCTCTGTCAGTAAAGTGCTTGCTGTACAAGCAAGACCTAAGGTGAGTGCACCTGTAATACCAGCGCTGAGGAGGTCGAGACAGGAGAAATCTCTGGGATTTGCCGAAAAGGCAATCTAACCATTCACTGATATTGGTGAAAATCCAACACTTCTCTGTCAAATAATTTCAAAACATTTATTGTTTTGAGGAAATTAAAAAAACATGATCTAAAATGAGCATATTGACCTTATTACATATTAAATGAGCATATTAAATATTACATATTAAATAAGCTGTTTCTCCCAAGGAAATAAAATTTCTCCTAGAGGCATCTTGAGCAATGTTTATTGAGTTCGTGACATTATGTAAGCCACCAAAGGGGATATAAAATTGCATAGGGCCTTATCTCTTACATATCATATGTATGTATATATATATATACGTTTGTGTGTATGTGTGTACACATATATATGTACGTGTGTATATGTATATATATACATTTATGTGTACATATATATATTCATATGCATATATGTTATATGTCATAGCTGAGCCTTGTTCTGTTGAAACTCCTATTCTAACCAATCTTTGTAAATTAGAGTGGAATCACTTATCCAAAAAAGAAAAAAAATGCCTGACCAGAGTGTATCACCATGTTTCAAGTCTCTAAGCATTTTGGAATATTTGCATGGCTTTTAACATTCCATTCCATTCAAAAATTCCAAGTGTTCAGGCACATTTCAACCACATTAAGCAGTGACAGGAAAGATGCCACAGGGGATCTATGAGAAGCTCCACCGGAAGAATTGCACTGTAGTATCTATTCCCGCATACCATACCCTATACCCTTTGGATGTCTCCGTGTCTGTTTTCTGAGAATTCAACTTGAGATCGAGGTACATGCAATTCTTCCAGCATTGTTCCATGATGAATATACGGTACAGAAAGAGATAGAAATCAGAAAGGGAAAAAAAAAAAAGGATGCAATTATCTGCTATCCCCATGTTTCTGTGTTGCTGTGAAGTGTAATTACACCCACTTCAGGCTATTTGAATTCTCCCCCGTTGTTTTAGTTAGGGCTTCTATTGCTGTGAAGAGGTACCATGACCATGGTAACTCTTCTAAATGAAAACATTTAATTGGGGCTGGCTTACATTCAGGGGTTTAGTCCATTATTGTCATGGTGAGAAGCAGACAGAGACGGCTCTAGAGAAGGAGCTGAAAGTCCTACATCTGGATCCACAGGCAGTAGGAAAAGAGAGTGAGCCACTGAGCTTGGCTTGAGCTTCTGAGACCTCAAAGCCCACCCCCAGTCACACACTTCCTCCAACAAGGCCACACCTCCTAATAGTGCCACTTCCTATGAGCCTCTGAGGGCCATTTCTATTCAAACCTCCACACCATGAAGAAGGTTATAGAAAGTGTCATTCACATTCCCCGCATTACTTTTTATGGGAGAAGGCTACTGTTGTTTATATCTTTCCAGAGTTGTGCAAGCCCCAGCACCAGTGACTGGCCCTTGCCTTCCCTGATACAGATTTCAAGAACCACAGGCTAATAGGACATTGGAAGCTGGAAGGATTCTGCAGCTCTGTATTCTTGCTTCACTGATAGAAAGAAAGGTTTCAAATCATAATCATCTTTTTTTTTTGCCTTCCTTTGAGGTAGTGGCATGGGACCTAGAAGCCAGCCTTTCTCAGAACATTTCCTCATAAAAATCACTCATGAGGAAGTTCCTTTTTGTGATGTCCTCTTACCTATTCTTGATGTGTGTAACTCTGGAAGTCATCTGGACCAAGGAGATACATCACCAGTGTGCCACAGATGACAGCACCACGAAACAAAAAAGCCCATGTATCTATCCTTGAACCATTGATACGGTCCCTGAAATAACACAGAGTCAAGGATTTTGATTTATGTGTGGCGCATTTCTTACTTTTAAAGGCCATTTTGTTTGGGTATTCTCTTTTACAGCTGAAAGCATCCCAATTAGGAGACATTTCATCCAATATTTTGTTTCTTCAATAAAGCAACTGAGACTCATAAGACCCTGCCTTCCCCAAAGAAAGATAAAAAAAGAAAGAAAGAAAGAAAGAAAGAAAGAAAGAAAGAGAAAGAAAGAAAGAAAGAAAGAAAGAAAGAAAGAAAGAAAGAAAGAAAGAAAGAAAGAAAGAAAGAAAGAAAGAAAACCAGACTGTAAATGCCTGAACAACTTGCCCGACACCACAGTGAGTAGGCGACACAGCTCAATTGATTATCAGTGTTCTGATTCTTAGCTCCAGCACTTCCCAGCAACTCCTAGAGAACAAACTAGCTATAGTGAAAAGGAAATCAACTCAGAACACAGCCTGATGGGCTCTGCAGGGAAGCCATTCCAGGCACTCAGGGGAAAGGGACTCCTGTGACTGAATACAGAGCAATAGGACAGGATCTCAGCCAACTCTGCTTCTTCTGCCTTATTCCTGACCTCTTAGTCCTCCCGTACATCCCCAGAAAGGCAATTAAAAACAAGCATCGGCTCTGTCATTGTCCTAGATACACCAGAATAACATTACTGTACATGACCAACAGTAAACCAGATTCTCTGCATTTTTTTCCAGCTTCCAAAAATAGTTAGGACTCATTGCCAAAGAGAGTGGGGCCTGAATTCCCATGAAAAAAAAAAAAAAAAAAAGACTTCAGTCCATGGCATTTGCTCCAGTGTAGAAATAATTAAATACACACTGAAGAATGGAATTCTCAGTGCTCTTTCACCCGATCAGCTTGCTTTCTGAAAGTTAAAAAAAAAAAAAAAGTCAACAATGTAGCAACCATAGTGCTGCCAAGAAGGTCCTAGATTTGTAATCAGGGGTGTAGTCTGTAGGAAACAGTTGCCACTTTTCAGCTAGGCAGTATCTGACCTTTTTAATTTAATTAATGAATTAAATTTTTTGAAGATTTTAGGAAACCCTCATCTTAAGACAAAGAATCCATCTCTCACTATGCTATACATTTGAAAGGCCAGATACTTACATGCCCAGCCTCTCTTGCAGCTAGTTTGGGCACCTGACCTAAGTTCCATTGTGATGGACAATGGTATGTCAATTTGACCTGGGTACTAGGTACCCAGATATTCGGTTAAACATTATTCTGTGCCTGTGAAGGTATTTCTGGATGAGAGTAGCATTTGAAATCAACACACAAAGCAAAGCAGATTCCTCTCCTTGATGTGGGTGGGTCTGATCCAATCAACTGAAGAAATGAGTTGGGTAAAAAAGATAGAGTAAGAGAGATCTTGTGGGGTTTTTTGTTGTTGTTTTTGTTTTCTTTTGTTTTTGTTTTTTTATTGTTTTGGGTTTTTTTTGTTTTTTTGTTTTGTTTTGTTTTTTGTTTTTTGAGACGACACTTTTGCCTTGTCCTGACTTCCAGTTCAGTCTAGAACACACACCACTGGCTCCCAACCCCACAGATTTAGATGCCGCTGTGCCACCCCGTCTCCTGAGCCTCTCTCCAGATTGCCTCTGCTCATCCTTCATAACCATGTGAGCCATTTTCTTATTGACATAGTCCCTCTCTTTTGGCTCCATGCCATCTTCTCTGGGGAGTCCTGATATATCCACCAACCAGAAGTACCGTCCCAATATTTTAAATGGAAAGTTGGGGAGGGAGTCAGAAATAGTGATTGGCAAACGGGGAGGGAAAAGGGTGGATTAGATACTCCTAGTTGAGATTTGACCTGGAATTATAATAAACAATCTGGGAGCATTACAGAAAGATGTCTTTCGTTGTCTGTGTTGAGACACTGGACAGTACTGATTCACAAGTCTGGCTTGGAGCAGACTTCTTGTCCACACAAGAAGCTCCATGGGAGAACAGGCTGCCTCAGCCTTCTTATTTGTTTTCAAGAAGATACCTGCCATTTCCTTTTTGAAATGTACTAGATGGTGAGGATGAGGATGATGACGATGACGAGGATGATGAGGATGAAGTGGTGTCTGCGTGTATGCCACATTCACACCTGGGACTCTCACAGTCACACCATAGCAAACCAAAAGGTGGCCAGAAACAAGAAAGGAAGCAGATGCCATATGTAACTTAGTTTGTAGCCAGATCCGGAAACCTGTCTTCTCGTGTGTTCATTATTAGAGAATTGAGTTCAAAAGACAACCTGAAAATTAGAGTTGTGCGGTTTTTTTGTTTGTTTGTTTGTTTTTAATGGCTGCTCATTTTATTTTCCCCAGAATTGTATCTCTTCAGCATTTAGGTATGGCCATTAAAAAGGCAGGGAACAGGAAACAGGCTCCCAATAGTCATTTATTGGCTCAGAATCATCTCTGGACTGACTGAACAACCTGACAGACTTTCATGTATGATAGAAATAACGGCCAACACCCATGACTTCTCATGATGTATCAATCCCTACTGCTTTACATGTGTTTATGGAGAGACTCCTCACACATCTCTGTGACATGTATATCTACTGTCATACTCATTTTGTACCTAAGACAAAATAGCCTCACAAAGAAGTGAGTCTCTTGCCTGAGTTTGCACAGCTAGGAGGAATAGCCTGTGCCCTTCGCTGCTACACAACGCAAACACTGATGGGAAAATGAGATACTACCTGACATAAACAGTGCAGTGCCTACTGCCAATAGAGGGAACGGTGCTGAGTATCAGTGAGTAGGAACCAGTTAAGAAAGAAAGCAAAATGACACCTTTTAAAAATGCACAATATTACCCCTGTAATTTCTTTCTGAAATATAATATATAAAAATTAATATAAAAGTTGGATGTGGTGGCACACACCTTTAATCCCAGAACTCAGGGAGGCGGAGGCAGGTGGATTGCTGTGAGTTCAAGGCCAACTCAGTCTATAATGTGAGTCCAGGATAGCTAAAGCTACACAAGAAAATCCTGTCTTGAAAAAACTAAAAAAAAACACAATAATTTAACACAAATATAAATGATATACTAATTGAAGGAAATGTGGAAAACAGTAAAGATATATTTAAAAGAAAATAGAAACTAACCTAAGTCTGAGTCGTTTATCCTTATCCATGAGTCTAATTTGTTGCTTGTCTCTTCTGTCAATTCAGTATGCATTTGCCAAGTGCTGGGAATAGAACTGTAGAATAGCTCATTCTAGCTCATTTTGAAGAGTGAGTTAAACACACAGAAGAAATGTCTTGCCATTTGTAATTGGAGGTAAGTTGTGATTAAAAATGATACTTGTGGAAGACAGGGGATTGAGGCAAGAGACAGTGTTGTGCATGATACTGTCATGGTAAATGCCATTGTATATTGTTCTAACAAATAGACCAGACAGCTCTAAACAGGAACCTCAGTGCAGACTATGGGCTTTGATGACCTGATGTGATGCTGTGTGTTCACTGACTGTGACAAACATACAACCAGGGCAGGGTGGCTACAGATAGGTAAACAACAGACAGGGGCCATGCTCTGTAAAATCCTCTGCTTTCTGTTCAACTTTGCTAAAAACAAACAAACAAAATAAAACAGGTGTTCTTTAACCTCAAAAGGAGTCAGCTTTTAAAAATTGATAGGAATTTGAAATAGCTTGTGCTTTTTGAGTGTATGTTGTAGACCACACATAACTCTGTCTGAATTTAGTCTCTCGTTCTTCCCTTCACTGAAGAAGAAAAGAGTATCTTTAAATCCCCCTATAGAGAAGGGAAGGAAGGGGCAGAGAAGGTCCATAGTTTACCAAAGCTATCATTGCTTACTAAGAAGCTTGATTTGAATCTGAGCAGAGCAACAAATATCTAGTCATTATGTATGTGTGGTGGCCTCTTGTACAAGTTCAGGGAGGGCCCACTCCCGGTGAGGGGAGGGGCTGTGGGAGTTGAGACTATCAAAAAGGTTAATGAGAGGAGAGCATCTGGGGTGCATAAAGAATGAACAGTAATCCTCTTTCCTGATTCTTACATAATCCAGAGCCTTGCAATATCATGTTAGAGTTTCTTTGGAGGCCACAGTGCTATTTCTGGTTATTCTTCTATTCTTCCCAAGAGAAACAGCAGTGGTCATAGCTGGTGTGTGCCTGCTAAACAGCACAGATACCTATATCTTTAAGGTGGGGCTGGAGCTCTCTAGTTGGTCACCTTGTCCAACACCTTTTTCTTCCTTCCCCTCAGCCATATCTCTGGTCAGTTGCTAGCAATGGTGTCTCCAGTTTTGTTTTCTTCAGGGCTGACCCAGCATTCTCTACCCCCTCCCTCCTGGCTTCTCTATTCATGATGTGGTTTGGCACAGGAGGTCTGAATTGGACAGGAATGGCCTGAGCTGAACTTCAGGGAATGGGAAGTTCAGGGTTTGCCTGAGGCGTGACTACTCATTCACCAGTCACAAACTCTTACCTGGGAACGGTCCATCCCAGCTGTGACTGACTTCTCATGGCACCGTGGGTCTGTTGAGGAGGGCCAGCCCAAACAGGCTACTTCTGCTCTTTCCTCAAGAGGCATTAACAAGATTGCCTTCTGTGGAATTTTTTTAAGCAAGAGGAAATTTCAAAAGTCTACCAAATTTTATCAAACTATACTTCAATACATTTTTTTAAACGATCTGGACTCCAAAAATGACTACCAGTCTCTGGTGCCTTCTCCAAGCTCATGCCACTCTTCCTTGGAGAAGTAGAGTCTATTCCTTCTAATCCTTGAATCAAGGCTGGTTCAAGACACTGTGTGGAGAGAGTATCTTGTAAAATGTATGGAAGCATTGCCTGTCAATTAAAAAAAAAAAAAAACTATGGCCTACCTATAGGAAAGGGTAGAATAGAAGGTGGGATATCCAGCAGGCAGAAAGGATTCTGGGATAAAGCCAGGTGTGGAATTCATTCCAAAAAATATGAGGAGGACAGATGCATGGTCTCTGAGCAGAGGTAACCAGCCATGTGACAGAATGTAGATTAGTATAAATTGCTTATATTAAGTTGTGAGCTGGTCAGGAAAGAGCCTAGCTATATGGTCTAGATATTTGTAAATACATCTTGAGTCTCATGAGTCATTATTCCAGGAGCTTGGAGCCAGGAGGAAAAGCATGCCCCCTACTCTGCTGCTGTCAAGTGTAGAATAAGGGGGAAGTGGCACTGTGACAGATCTGGACCCTCCTCATCTTTAAAAGAACTGTCAGTTTCTACTTCCTGCCTGTTAGAGCCCTGAGCACCATGAGAAAGAGGCCATGTGCATGAAAAAGTCATGTCCAATGCTCCACCCTTCTGATTCCCAAGAAATGAACACTGAGCTCAGCCCACTCACCCTACGGAACCACTAGAGGGGACAATAAGTTACTATGGTAAAATGCTAAATGTTATACTGGCTCATTATGTAGCAACAGATGACTGAATTATGATTGTTCACTATGAAACAGTTTGAAGTCTAGTCCACAGTTTATGAACAAAGATGTTGACTACATGTTGAAAGCCATCCTTAAAAAGGAGAAAATTTTCGTCTTCCTCTTCCTCTTCCTCTTCCTCTTCTTCTTCTTCTTTTTGGGGAGGGGGGTCACAAAGATCAGACGGTGAACCTAGGAGGACTGGGAAGTGATTGTGATCAGGATTCATTATGTGAAATTATCATGAATATTACCTCCAAATAATCAATAAGAATATTATGAAAAGGAAAAATAAAATAACAATAGTTGATTATACACATGATCTATAATGTTGCACTTAAATAACAGTACGTATATAATATGATTTTATAATGCTAAAGATGTTTTAAGAGAAGTCATTAAATTTAAATAATATGTAGCTTTTATCACATAATATGCACACATTTAGAAATGACTAGCAATAAAAATAAATGACTAGAAATAATTTTTAACAGAAAATGCCAACAACACATTTAGCTGATGGTAGAAATGAGAAGATTGTCACTTGCTTGTTTACATTTCTTTTATTTTCCGAAATTTTCTATAGTGAGGATTTATTTCAGATTTTTTTAAATCATAAATCGAATGCATGTACAATATAAAAGAAATAGGAAACACAGAAGTAGAAATGGATAAAATGACAATCAGCCCTAGTCTGCCAGACAGAGTTAACTTAGGCTAAAATTTTTGTTTTGGTAACTTGGAGTTTCTCCCTCAGGAGATTTCATCTGTAAATGTGCCTTTTAAAATAGACTAGGGTGCTGTCTGCTGGATTGGCTTTTGTATTCTGATTTTCGCTCGTTTCATAAGAAAATAAAGCTTAAGCTATAAAATTGGTGAAATTTTTCTCAGACTGCCCCACTGAGTTTTATCCCCTCCCCCCATACACACATACACACACACAGGCTGGCACAGAGGGCAAGTTTGGAAACACATACACCACACTCCAAGATAGCAGTGTCAGGGCTGACCACTGAAACACGAATTCCCATGTTATGAAAGTTGACTTAGCAAGACAGAGACAAAGCTCCATAGTCCGCCTCTTTCTCTCATGGCTACTTCATTGGAGGATCCCTTGACTCTGAGCATGTCCCAGCGGAGAGAAAGATGTAAAATGACAGCGGTGATGGCCAGTATCCTAGTAGGATTTCTGTAGCTGTGGTAAGCACCATGACCAAAAGCAGCTTGAGGATGGAAGGGTTTATTTGGCTTACAAGTTACAGTCCACTTCCATGGAAGCCAAGCCCAGAATTCCAAGGCAGAAACTGATTGAGGCAGAGGCGATTAAGGAATGTTTCTTACAGGCTTGTTCCTCCTGGCTTAATCCTCACCTTCTTACATTCTCCAGGATCACGTGCCTAGGGTTGGCAGCGCCCACACATACACACACACACACACACACACACACACACACACACACACACACAAATGCCATACAAGCCAGTCTCTTGGGAGCATTTACACAGTTAGGTTTCATCTTCTCAAATGATGATAGCTTCTGTCCAGTTGACAAAAAACCAAACTAGGACGGACAGACTATGACCACCAGCCCACCTGAGATATAAGTCCTTTCTTCTCCTCCTGGCTCTTACACTTTGGCAAATAACTTTGGTTCTGGGAGTTTACATTTCCTTATCTAAAGCAGGCCATTCTTACCGACCCTCAAGGACTGCTACAAAGACTGAGTCGAGCAGTCCTAGCACTGTTTTGCAGGTTCGAGTACCATCTAAACGATGGTGACATGGTCACTGGTCCTTTGTAGGAAAGGCTGCTGCATTTGATAGAATTCGAACCCCACTGGGACAAGCCAGCACTCAGTCTTTAATTCAGAAAAAGAGTAAATAAATCAGTGTTCCACGGGCACCGTACATTGCATCGTACACATAAGGAAGTTAAACAAGAACCTACAATCTGTTAGCATTTCATGAAGTGAATTAACAAAGAGAGTCCGGAAATGGCTGTAAAAGATTGATATTTGCATTTTTACTTTTTTTTCAGAAATTAGTCATCATAACAGGCAGAAGGAGAAAAACAAAGGAATCTATAACTGTGTATTTTCCTTTATCAAGTACTACACAAGTTGGAGCAGCTACAGAATGAATTGTCCCAGTATTCTGATCCCTCTTTTATAAATGAGGAGGTGAGCCACAGCTCAATTGTAGAGCACTCACCGAGCATATGCAAGACTCTGCTTTTGACCTCTAATACTACAAATAATTAACAGTAAATGAAGAAACTAAAGCTTAAAGAAATTAAGTTATGGTCCCCTGAGCTCTGTCATCCAGGCCACAAATCTGCCTGCCATCCTGAGGAGGCCTGCCAGCCCCAGGAATATTCAGGTGGCCAGTGGGTGCCATGAACACCATATGGCTAAAGGCCAACATAAAAACATAATCAACAAGAGCCAGGGTAATATGGAACCATCAGAGTCCAGCTATCATACTACAAGCCATGAATATCCAACACAGACAAAGCACAAAAAAATGACCTTTAACCCAATCTTATAACAATGATAGAGGCCTTTAAAGAGGAAATTAATAAATCCCTTAAAGAAATAATAGGAAAATACAATTAAACAAGTGAATGAAATGAATAAAACTGTCCAAGACCTGAAAATGAAAATAGGAGCAAATAAAGAAAACACAAACTGAGGGAATCCTGGAGATGAAAAACCTAGGCAAGAGAACAGGAAGTTCTCAGGAAGACACAACCATCACCAACAGCATACAAGAGACAAAAGATAGAATCTCAGGCACAGAAGATAGGATTGAAGAAATATATACATCAGTCAAAGAAAATGTTAAATCTAAAAAGTTCCTATACAGAACATCCAAGAAATCTGGGACACCATGAAAAGACATAACCTAAGAATAATAGGAATAGGACAGAGAAGAATAATAGGAAGGAGATTTCTAGATCCAAGGCCCAGAAACTATTTTCAACAAAACTATAGAAGAAAATTTCCCCAACCTAAAGAAAGAGATGCTTATATATATACAAGAAGCTTACAGAATATCAAATAGATTGGACCAGAAAAGAAAAATCCTCCCACCATATAATAATCAAAACAGTCAATGTACAGAACAACAACAACAAAAAAAAGAATATTAAAAGCTGCAAGGGAAAAAAGCCAAGTAACATAAAGGCAGACCTATCAGAATTACACCTGACTTTTCAACAGAGACTCTAAAAGCCAGAAGAGACTGGACAGATGTCTTACAGAGCTTAAGAAACCACAGATGTCAACCCAGGCTGCTATACCCAGTGAAACTTTCAATCATCATAGATGGAGAAAACAAGATATTCTATGACAAAAACAATAAAAAAATATCTATCCACAAATCCATGGATACTAGAAGATACTAGAAGGAAAACTCCAACCCAAGGAGGCTAACTACATCCAAGAAAAACTAGGACATAAACAACCCCACACCAGCAAAACCAAAAGAAAAGCTCTCTCTCGCTCTCTCTCTCTCTCTCTCTCTCTCTCTCTCTCTCTCTCTCTCTCTCTTTCTCCCTCCCACCACCAACATCAAAATAACATGAACTAACAATCATTGGTTATTAATTTCTATCAACATCAATGGACTCATTTCCCCAGTAAAAAGACACAGGCTAACAGAATAGATGTGAAAACAGGATCTGTCATTCTGCTGTACACAGGAACAAAAAAACACCTCAGTGACAAAGACAGACATTACCTCAGAGTAAAGGGCTGGAAAAGGTTTCCAAGCAAACAAACCCAAGTAACAAGCTGGAGTAGCCATTCTAATAAATAATAAAAATAGTCTTTCAGCCAAAATTAATCAAAAAAGATAGGGAAGGACATTTCATATTTGTCAAAGGAAAAAAATCCACCAAGATGATGTCTCATTTCTGAATATCTGTGGCCCAGATGCAAGGATACTTGTGTTTGTAATAGAAATATTACTACAGCTTAAGTCACACATTGAACCTCACACATTAATTGTGGGAGACTTCAGCTCTCACCAATGGACAGGTTATGGAGAGAGAAACTTTACAGAGAAATAAAGAAACTAACAGACATTACGAATCAAATGGACCTAGCAGATACCTACAGAACATTACACCCAAACACAAAAAGAATATAGCTTCTCAACACCTCATGGAGCCTTCCTCAAAGCTGACCATATACTTGGTCACAATGCAAGCTTCAACAGATAGAAGAAAACTGAAATAACCCTTTGTGTTTTATCAGACCACCACAGATTAAAGCTAGACTTCAACTACAACAACCAAAACAACAGAAAGCTTACCAACTCGTGGAAGCTGAAAAACTCCCTACTCAATGACCGCTGGGTCAAGGAAGAAATAAGGAAAGAAATTAAGAATTTTCAAGAATTTGATGAGAATGAAGGTACACCATACTTAAAATTGTGGAACATGATGAAAGCAGTGCTAAGAGGAAAGTTCATAGCACTAAGTGCCTTCATAAAGAAATTGGAGAGATCTCATACTAGCAAACTGAAAGCTCTAGAACAACAAACAAGCAAACAAAAACCACCAAAGAGGAGTAGACAGCTGGAAATAATCAAACTCAGGGCTGAAATCAATACATTAGAAATGAAGAAACCAACACAAAGGATCAACAAAACCAAGAGCTGGTTCTTTGAGAAAATCAACAAGATCAATAAACTCTTGGCCAAATTAACTAAAAGGCAGAGACAATATCCAAATCAACAAAATCAGAAATGAAAGTGGGAACATAACAACAGGTACTGAGGAAATCCAAAGAATCATTAGGTCTTATTTTAAAAAACTGTACTCCACAAAATTGGGAAATCTAAACAATAGGGACAATTTTCTTGATAGATGCCACTTACCAAAGTTAAATCAAGTAAACAATTAAATAGCCCCAAGGAAATAAAAGCAGTCATTAAAAGTCTCCCAACAAAACAAAACAAAACATCCTTGGGCCAGATGGTTTTAGTGCAGAATTCTACCAGACTTTCAAAGAAGTGCTAATACAAATACTCCTCAAACTATTCCACAAAATAGAAACAGAAGGAACATTGCCAAACTCATTCTATGAGGCCATTGTCACCTTAATAGCTAAACCAAACAAAGACCCAACAAAGAAAGAGAAGTTCAGACCAATTTCTCTTATAAACAATGATGCAAAAAAATACTCAATAAAATATTCACAAACCAAACCCAAGAACACATCAAAAACATCATCTACCATGGTCAAGTAGGCTTCATCCCAGGAGTACAGGGATGGTTCGGCATACAAAAAAAACATCCTTCAATGTAACCCACCGTATAAACAAACTAAAAGAAAAAATCCACGTGACCATCTCAATAGATGCTGAAAAAGCCTTTGACAAAATCCAACACCCATTCATATTAAAAGTCTTGGAAAGATCAAGGATACAAGGCACATATCTAAACACAATAAAGCCAAAAAACAGCAAGCCAGTTGCCAATATCAAATTAAATGGAGAGAAACTTAAAGCAAGTCCACTGAAATTAGGGACAATATAAGGTTGCCCACTCTCTCCATATCTATTTAATACACTACTTGAAATTCTAGCTAGAGCAAAAGCACAACTAAAGGAGATCAAGGGGATGCAAATTGAAAAGGGAGAAGTTAAAATGCTGCTACTCACAGATGATATGATAGTGTACATAAGTGACCCCCAAAATTCTACCAGGGAACTCCTACAGCTGATAAACACCTTCAGCAAAGTGGCTGGATACAAAATTAACTCAAAAAAATCAGTAGCCCTCCTGTATGAAAACAATAAATGGAATGAGAAATAAATTAGGGAAATAATACCCGTTACAATATCCACAAATAATATAGATATCTTGCTGTAACTCTAACCAAGCAAGTGAAAGACCTGTATGACAAGAACGTCAAATCTTTGAAGAAAGAAATTAAAGAAGATATCAAAAGATGGAAAGATCTCCCATGCTCGTGGATCAGTAGGATTAACATAGTTAAAATGGCCATTTTGCCAAAAGCAATCTACATCTTCAACACAATTCCTATCAAAATTTCAACACATTTCTTTACAGACCTTAAAAGAACAACATCCAATTTCATGTGGAAAAAACAACAACAAAAAAAAAACCCAAAATAGCTAAAATAGTCCTTTACAATAAAAGAACTTCTGGAGGTATCACCATCTCTGATTTCAAGCTGTACTACAAAGCAATAGTAATAATAATAATAATAATAATAATAATAATAACCCACATGGTATTGGCATAAAAACAGACAGGTTGATCAATAGAACCAAACCAAAGACCCAGAAACAAATCCACACACCTATGGACACTTGATTTTTGATAAAGAATTCAAAACCATACACTGGAAAAAGAAAATATATTAAACAAATTTGCTGACCTAACTGGATGTCTGCATGCAGAAGAATGCAAATAGATCCACATTTATTGCCTTGCACAAAATTCAAGTCCAAGTGGATCAAAAACTTCAACATTAAACCCGACACACTAAATCTAAAAGAAGAGAAATTGGGGAACATCCTTGAACACATTGGCACAGGAGTCGACTTCCTGAACAGAACACCAACAACTCAGGAACTAAGATCAACAATTAATAAATGTGACCTCTTGAAACTAAAAAGCTTCTGTAAGACAAAGGATACCGTCAAAAGGACAAGATGGCAGCCTTCAGATTGGGAAAAGATCTACACTAACCCTATATCTGACAGAAGGCTAATATCCAAAATACACAAAGTACTCAAGAAACTAAACACTGACAAACCAAATAATCTAATTCAAAAATGGGGTACAGAGCTAAGCAGAGAATTCTCAACAGAGGAATCTCGAATGGCCAAGAAGCACTTAAAGAAATGTTCAGCATCTTTAATAACCAGGGAAATGCAAATCAAGATGACTCTGAGATTCCATCTTACCCCAGTCAGAATGGCTAAGATCAAAAACTCAATTGACAGCACATGATGGCAAGAATGTGGAGCAAGGGAAACATTCCTCCATTGCTGGTGGGGTGGAAACTTGTACAACCACTTTGGAAATCAATTTGGTGGTTTCTCAGAAAATTGGGAAATGTTCTACTTTAAGACCCAGCTATATCACTCCTGGACATAAACCCAAAAGATGGTCCACTATACCATAAGGACAATCGCTCAACTATGCTCATAGCAGCTTTATTCATAATAACCAGAAACTAGAAACAACCTAGATGTCCCTCAACCAAAAAATGGATTAAAAAAAATGTGGTAGATTTACACAGTGGAATACTACTCAGCTATTAAAAACAAGGACATCATGAAATCTGCAGGCAAATGGATAGAACTAGAAAATATCCTGAGTGAGGTAACCCAGACCCAGAAAGACACACATGGTCTGTACTCACTTATAAGCAGATATTAGACATAAAGTATAGGATAACCATGCTACAATCCACAGACCTAAAGAAGCTAAGTAACAAGGGGGGGGGGGGTGGCTGCAGGAGCTATTTTTTCAAATGCTACTTTATTAGGGGGTTCCTTAGAGCTTATACCTCCCTTTCAACAGCCAACCTCAGGTAGGGGAAAAAGAAGACTGTAAGAGAAAGGTGATGTAGCCCTCTTTACTTCTTCCTGCTGGGTAGGGTGATAGGGTTCCTTTGGAGACAATACTAGTATCTGTCATCAGGGAATCCAGAAGTCCAGTTAACCAGCAAAGCAGCAAACCAGCGAAAACAGCCACAGGACGAAGCAGCAGCGAGCAGTTCTCCTACTCCTCCAAGCCGCTGCACCTTCTTCCTCGGGGCTATCATATTTACACCCCTTAAAGTCCTCAGACTTCAACTAATTCCACCTGGCAAAGACCGTGCTCGGCACAAGACAATTAACAGGTGCGGACAAACTAAAATCCTCCACTTGGGATCATAACAAAAACACGTTTACGTATCATAAACCAAAAACATCCACAGCAGAGGATGCTTGAATCTCATGCATAAGGGGAAAGAAAATAGACATCTGAACTGGATGGAGTTGGGTAGCTGGATGAGAGTGGGGGTGGGGATGGGAACAGGAGCGGTCAAGTGTAGGGAGGACTGAGAGAGAAAGAGAGAGAGCGAGAGAGAGAGAGAGAGAGAGAGGACTGAAAGAGAGAACTGAAATTGGCTTGGGTTTGGGAGGGGGGAGGTCTGGGACAAGACAGAAACCTAGGACAAGGGAAACTCCCAGGAGTCTATGAGGGTGACCCTAGCTAAGGCTCCTACTAACAGGGAATATGAAACCTGAAATGGCAGGTTTCCTGTAAGCAGGCAGTATTTCCAACGGAGAGACATCGACCATCCATAAAACCTTCAACTCAAACTGTGCCCTGCAGACAAGATGCACAGGGTTAGGAAGCAGAAATTGAGGGAACGGCCAACCAACAACTGGCCCCAACTTGAGACCCATCCTATGAGAGTGAGTCAACCCCTGACAATGTTAATTGTGTTCTGCTATATTTGCATATACACTTGCCTGGCGTAAGTGTCCTCTGAGAGGCTTCACCCAGAAACCGATGCAAACAGATGTTGAGATCCACAGGCAGAGCTTGGGGAATCTCGTGGAAAAGGAAGACAAAGGACTGAAGAAGCCAGAGAGGTCAAGGAAACCACAAGAAATCCTACAGAATCGACTAATCTTTGCCCGTAGGGCTCTCAGAGACTAAACCACCAACCAAAGAGCATACACACATAGGTAACAGATGTGCAGCTTGGTCCTCATGTGGGTCTCCTAACAGCAGGAGCAGGGCCTGTCTCTGACTCAGTTGCCTGTCTTTGGATCCCTTTCTCCTAACTGGGCTGCCTTGTCTAACCTCAATAGAAGAAGATATATCTAGTCCTACTGCATCTTGATATGACAAGACAGGGTAATATACATGCAAGGCCTCTCTGCTGAGGAAAAAGGGAGGGAGGAATGGAAGGGGAGAGGGAGGAACTGGGAGGAAAGGAGGAAGGAGGAGCTGTGATGGGAATGTAAAATTGATTGATTGATTGATTGATTGATTGATTGATTGATTAAAAGAAATTAATTTACCTAAGGGCACACTGTGGTAAGTGACATAAGCAGGATTTGAATCCAGTGTTTGGTTCTGAGACCTGGGTATCACCTTTCCAATGGCTTCATGGCATCTCTGTTACCTTTAGCATGATCCAGAGTTAATTTCTGTGAGGACTTCCATGGTAGAATTCTTTTTTAAAGACAAAGTTTCTCTGTGTAATAGCCCTGACTGTGTTGGAACCTGCTTTGTAGACCCCGCTGGCCTGGAACTCACAGAGATCCGCCTGCCTCTACCTCCCAAGTGCTTGGATTAATGGCCTTTGCCATCATGCCCAGCTCATGGTGGAATTCTAAAGATCATTCTGGAACAGTCTCTCCCTCATACCTCACACGTATTATTTCCAAGATCAGAAGCTGATCTCGTGGCTGAATCCTATCCATGAAGGTGCTAATGTCCTGGGTGTGGGTGGCCCAAGGCTTCACCAGGTCTAATGAAGCAGCATGATACTAGCCTCCATGTTGATTCTGTGGGAACCAGTGACTCCTCCTGCCCCAGGCATTTCCACTCTGTCCATCCAACTCCCCTCCTAGGTTGGCTCCTCTGTCTTCTCTCTCCTGTCCCCAGCTCCCTCATGGATGTCTTTAAGGCTCTTTCCTGAATGACCTATCTTCCTCACCTTTTAGGTTCCCAGAAGGCTTGGATGGGAGCAGTGTCCAATCCATCATGTCAGGGAGTGTGGAAAATCTCTTTTCAATGGCTGCAATCCTCCAGTTCACCAGCCAGCCATCATTCCTAGAAACTGAATAAAAAGTCACCTGGGCTCCTTCTCCCAGAGTTGCCTAGATGACAACATTTTTGCTCCAAGAATTCACTTCTGAGAAAGATCAAGCACTGTAATTTCTAGAAGCGAACACTTTACTTGTTCACCAGTAAACTGTGTTATAGATAGAACTCCAGGGTCTTGGAGAAAGCTCATTGGAGAAAGCTCAGTGGATAAAGTGTTCCACGTTCTCAGGGACTTGAGTTTGTACCCCCGTACCTAAAGGAAAAGCCAGGAGTGATGGCATTCACTTGTAACCCTGAAGCCAGGGAACACAGAAACAGGCTGGTCCTTGCAGCTTGTTGGTTGGCTAGCCTAGCTGAATCAATGAGCTCCAGGTTTGGTGAGAGACCCTGTCTTAAAAAAGTAAGATGGGGAGCAATCCAAGAAGATAACAGATGTTAATCTTTGGCCTACACACACACACACACACACACACACACACACACTCATGCATGTTCACAAATGTACATATACACTCTCACACAGGTAAATAATAAAGCACCAAGGTGATTTTTTTTATTTCATTCATTCATTCATTCATTCATTCATTGCTTTTAAATTCATTGTTATTTCCATTGACCGAGGCCTTCTGTGTGATCTATGTCTATGAGTGAACTATAATTCCCAACATACTACCTTCTCCGGGCTGGTAACACAGGTCACTGGTTGAGCAAGCATCCCTAACATGTGCACGGCCCTGGATTCAATCTCCAACCCCACAAAAGAAAGTGGACCACCACGACGAAATCCATTTCTTTGTGTGCTAACCCTAAAAGACAGTTTGTAAAAACTCAAATCTCGTTGGAAGAGAAACGAAACTGCTGGCTTCCTTTGGATCCTTTGATACTCATCTTCCCACTTCGGTTGTTGATTTCGGCTGGTGCATCGGCCACTGTAGCATGTTTGTTTCTTTTCCATGACAAACCCCAGAAAGGGGCTTTTGAGATGAATTGGCAGTTTTCTTGTCTCATCCCATCTTTGACAGCTCGATATGACGTAGACCCAAGAAAAGGTTCAAACAGTGCCAGCTTCTGCTCTGTCTCTGGATGGGAGTCTGGGTTTAAGGTGAAGCGCTCTCTCTCTCTCTCTCTCTCTCTCTCTCTCTCTCTCTCTCTCTCTCTCTCTCAGAGACCTGAAGTGGATTCCAGACTCTGCAGAGCCTTTCTCGAGTTTCTCATTTTGGAAAAATCCAGGACTTTGCCCTGGGTGAGGACAGAACCACTGTGCTGCTCTAAGGAGCCCTCTAGAGAGGGCCTGCTACTCAGGCCTCATCACTGATTTCCTTTCTGTGGACGCAATAGATCCAGAAGTGCCCAAGGACACAGCCTCCTCAGAGAGACCCCCGAGCCCTAGCCGAGCCTACCACTGCTGCCTCTGGAACTCAGCCCCACACCAGCACACAAGGTTATTTCTTTTCTTATTCGTTCCTCTTATACCCTCCAAAACAGAAAAATGGGGGGGGGGGAAGAACTTCAAGAAGTTACTAAATTAAGCACACTCACTAAGCACCAGTCACTTAGGGATAACCTACGGGATTTGAAAAATCACAGCAAAGGCCAGCAAGACGGTTCCTCAGGAAAAGTTGCCCACTGCCAAGCATGACAGCCTGAGTTCCAGCCCCGGGACGCACATGGTGGCAGAGAGCCGGCTCCCACAAGCCACCCTCTGCCTCTGCTCGTGTGCCCACACACATTCTCACAAGCACACAGCCAAAATAAGTAAATACAAATGCAATCATAATTTTTAAAATAGTTTTTAGAGGTGAGCAGTGGCTACCTTGATCTAAATGTGTGGTGTTTCCATTTGTCGGGTGCATTACCGTGCTGTGATTTAAAGAGGAAAAAAAAAAGGATTGAGAATCTAAATCTTTAAGCTGCAAAACTCATTTCTTACTTTTAAAAGTCACTCAAAATCATGTTAACTGTACCATGAAGATGTGAAGACAATGATGAAGACGTGGAAACCCTGAGATTTACCAGATAAGAATGGGCACAGAAATCATAGTCCTCATCTGAATACACTTGTACAAAACGTCTCCCTGAGCATGGGCTCTGCCTGTTTGTGCTCATGCATGGAGCTGCTTCTTCTTGGGCTGATAATTCTGAAAGGATGTTCTAGCCATTTTCGATTTAAGTTCAGCATAAAGCGCCTTGAGTGAGTTTGTTACCCATATGCAGATGACGGTCTCTTTCTCAATATAACTTATCTGAATGGGGGAATGTAGATCATTTCAATCTTTCTCTATGCCTTTTCTTATGCTGAAACCCTGAACATATTATTTTACAATGAAATGCCATTTCACTCTGTTTTCCAAAAAGTTGTAGAAAAGGATGAAGACATCATACTTAAGTTAGAGCTAGTTAAAAAAACAACAACAAAGCCTACTTTGAAACGCTCAGCCCTGAGTGGGATGTCTTCTTCAAATCTCTCTCCTCAGGGCTCAGGGAATCCCACTGAGGAAAAGACAGAAAGACTGGAAGAGCGGAGAGGATGGAGGACAACCAGGAAACAAGGTCTTTTAACCAGAGCACTCCCGATGGTGCACATAGAAACCACAGGGACCGAGCCAGCATGCATGGGGCCTGCACAGGTCTGTGCCAGATGCCATCCTAGAGCTGAGGAAAGTGAAGGCACACACTCATCCCTACCCCAGAAGCCAGCTCCAATTGCTCACCACTTGCAAATGAAAAATTACTTTCCTCCAAGGGGAACAAACCACCATTAAAGATGGCCAACAGGAAGCCAACTGAACATCTTAGGACATTCTCTGTCTCTGTCTCATAATGTGTGCCAAAGCTTTTTTATTTTAACCTCACAGGTCCTTTGTGTCTATATGTGGCTTCTGGTTTTGTGATTTTACAGGATTCCTGTGTATATGAACATGTTTGTCTCTGCATCTGTTTCTTACGCTTTTTCTTTGACTCTTTTTTTTTCTATGTGTCCTATTCCCATTCGTTTTGTTTTTAATTTGTTTTATCTGATTTTATTTTATTACTGTTCATTAGATGTCTATTTGTTTTCTAACTAGAGACTGAGGGTAGGGAGCTGAATGGGAGGGGAAGGGAGG
Organism: Meriones unguiculatus; assembly: GCF_030254825.1. Lineage (NCBI taxonomy): Eukaryota > Metazoa > Chordata > Mammalia > Rodentia > Muridae > Meriones > Meriones unguiculatus. Next base: position 86,235,492 of record NC_083354.1, on the reverse strand, counting down.
GGAGGAGGAACTGGGAGGAGTTCAGGGAGGGGAATCTGTAATCAGAATATATTGTATGAAAAAAATCTATTTTCAATAGAAGAAAAAAGCTATGTAATAAGTTTAGAAATTTTTGATCTAACTGAAAATCTACCAAAAGCCTAATAACTACCAGATTTTCCCCTATCTATATTTATTCTTTTTCTATGAACAGATAGGTATGGATAATTGTAGTTTTTCTTTTTTTACATACCATAAAACTTGTATTTTTCCACTGATTACAAAATGAATATTTTCCATACCCTTAAGTAAATATTCCTCTGCAAAAATAAAAATACTATGTAAGACATCTTGGCTAATCCAAACAGATTTTTCCCGTTTGCATTTTTATTTTACTGCCCATGTGTGACCAGCACATTTTAGTTTTGTCAGAAGTTGTTACATTTTCTAATTGAAGAAAAAAAGTTCTGAAGTTAAAAAAAAAATACCTGAAGGCCTAAAATAGAACTTTTTAAGCATATGGTTATACTTTAACTGGATCTATAAGACAAAAATAATCTGTTTTCATGTGGGCATTTTTCATGTAGAATGTAAGTTTGAATGCTATGAGCATTCTTGTGCATCTTCATTCAACACAAAATATTACTGTTTCCTGATCTGTGATATGACCCCCAAGACCTTGTCATGAAGTGTCTGTGGCCTGTGCTGAACTTGAAATGACTATCAGTCAGCGCCACTGAGAACATTAGTCCATGGAATATAGAGGGCCTAGTAAGGCATTGTTTGCCGCGTTCAGCAGCTGAGCCCACTGGGCACAGAAGAAATGCCCCCATTGTCCTCCAAAGCAGAAATGACAATTCCCCACAAACAATCACTTGTCCACTGCTGTTATAAATAGACTTTAATATACAGCCAGCTGTCTGAGAGGAGTTTACAAGTGTTGACCCACGGCAGAGCAGAGAAGGGAAATGAGAAGTTTCCACATAGCAGAACGGCTCATCTGCAGGCCGCAGTAAACAGGCATGCACACAGCGCTCTACGTAAAATACGTCAGCATGCCTGGGTTCCGGCTAAAATTATGGGAACCACACTATGGGCCACTTGTGGGAGTCTCTCAAGAGAGATTGTACCCATAAACTTATGATTGTGAAATAAAGGGCAGTTACTAGAGAGTTAACTTATGCTGGTCATGAGCGGTGTTTTGATGATACAGCCTGATGTGCCCCAATTTGGTGGTGATAACAACTGTGTCTTTGCCTCAGCTCTCATCCATTTCCTGTTCTGTTTTCCTTCATCTTCCTGAGAACGGCGCTCTCTCTCTCTCTCTCTCTCTCTCTCTCTCTCTCTCTCTCTCTCTCTCTCTCTCTCCCTTCCCTTTTCCCCTCCCTCCCTCCTATGCTTCTTTCACAACTTTTCTCATGGATAGTTGCTAGTGTTCTCGACAGTTAATTTTAACCAGGCCCAGTCCCCGGGGCAAGATGTCTCAAGAGTCTGATCAGGTGTGACAGAGAACAGGGCCCAGAGCTGCCAGCCATGGACACATGACTGTCCTAAACTGCGACACACCCCACCCACATTGCCCGAGCCCCAGGCAACCAGAAAGAACTGCATGTAGCTGACTGGAGGTGGGGGAAGAGTTGTTGCAAAGCCTGGTGAGACCCAGCAAGCGGGACAAACTTGCCCTCAGGAACCAAACGCAGAAACAAAGAGGACACACAAGAAAAGACAGACTGTAGAACGCCTCAGAAAAGACACTCGTTCCCCCTTGCCCGGAAAAATAAATGAACAAGAAGGCAACATCTTGATTGAAAGGCAGATCTTGTGCGTTTTAATGGAGTGCTTTCTGATGCCTTAATGTGAAAGGTGACTTGAGAGCCTGAAGTTTTTCAAATGCCTTCTTTGTTTGATTCCCCACATTAAAAACTTTAAGACTATCACCAATATTTTAACTCATGTAGATTAAAAAAAAAAAAAAAAAGTAAGCCTACTATGACTGCTTTAAAACTGCCAGAGCTAACATGCATCTTGCAAGTTCAGATCACTCTTAAATTACCACAAGGAATTTAAGCGTATTAAGAGTTTTATTTAGAAAATTATTTTCCAAGCTAGGCGGTGGTAGTGCATGTCTTTAATCCCAGCACTCGGGAGGCAGAGGCGGGCAGATCTCCATGACACTGAGGCCAGTCTAGTCTACAGAACTAAGGTCCAGGACAGCCAGGGCTACACAGAGAAATCCTGTTTCAAAAAAAAAATAAAAATAAAAATAAAAATAAAAAAATGGAATAGACTGACTAAACAAAATACTTTAATTTTTTTTTTAAACAAGAAAGAAGAAAAAAGAGAGAGAGAGTCTCAAAGTTTAAGGCCAGGGCCTGGTAACTGACAGCTGCCTGGAAAAGGAAAGTTAGTTTTCTTAAGGGTGTGGCCCCTGGTAGGTGAATGGCCACACACCCAAGAGCTTAAATAGCGCTAATTGGAGTCATTGTGTCAGAGTACACAAAGATAGCTGGGTACGAAAGCAGGGAATGGATCTGGAAAGAGATTGGGAAAGATGTGAAAATGATCAGATTACAGTATATAAAACTCTCAGTGAATTAATAAAAACATTCTTAAGTGCCTCTGTTTCAAGATGACAAATGTTCAGCTAAGTAGATAAGGGCAAGTTCTCCCATAGCTGTGTGTTGACGGGCTTGGGAATCTGCTGCAAGTTTATAGCTGCCTCATGACCCTGGCAAGCCCCATGCCTCAGTCTGCTCTTCTGGAAATCATCACCTCCTTGGGTCTACAGAAGATCAACCGAGTTTCTAGAAGCCTGCCATGTTGCAAGTGCTCAATAGTATATAGGCTGCAAGTTAGTTCTCTTAAACTTTTTTCATTATTTGTCCTTTCAAGGTAACTTTTTTTATTGAAGGACGATATATATGCAGAAGTGCACGTAAATAAACAACTTGAATTTTCACTGATCTGTAAGGCCTCTGTTTAAGAAGCTAAGTAACAAGGGGTGGGGTTGGGGTGCTTGAATCTCACTCGGAAGGGGAAATAGAATAGACAGCAGAAGTGGATGAAGAGAGGGAACAAGGTAGGACAGGGAGTGCAGAGGGAAATGAGGGTGGGGATCAGATGTGGGGAGAGCGTGGATGGGAGGTCAGAGGGCATGCAGAGAGAAGAGAAACCCAGGGCAGGGGCATCACTAACAGAAGCTGGAGACCCTCCTGGAAGGATATGGGGGTGACTCTAGATGAGACTCCTAGTAGAGGTGGTCATGGAGACTGAAGAGGCCACCTTCTAGCCAGACAGGACTTCTAGCAGAGGGAGGAGAACACCAAACCACCCACAAAAACTTCAACCCAAAAGTTACCCGACCGACAAGATGTACAGAGATAAAGTTAGAGCAGAGACTGAGGGAATGACCAACCAATGACTGGCCCAACCTATGACCCACCCCATGAGAGACAGCCAACCCCTGACACTATTAATGATACTCTGCTACGCTTGCAGATGGGAGCCTAGCACACACAGCTGTCCTCTGAGAGGCTCCACCCAGCAGTGTATCGAAACAGATGCTGAGACCTATAGCCAAATATTAGGTGGAAAGCCTGTGGCAAAGTGGAGGTGGGAGGAGTAGTGGAAGAACCAGAGGGGACAAGAACTCTTTAAGAAGACTAATGGAGCAACTAACCTGGGCCCTGGAGGCCTGTGGAGACTGAAGCACCAACCAAGGACCATGCATGGTCTGGACCTACGCCCTCTACACATATATAGCCTATGGGTAGCTTAGTCCTCATGGCAGTCTCCTACTAGGTGGAGCAGGGGCTGTCTCTGACATGGACTCTGTTGCCTGCTTTTCGATCACTTCCGTCTGGCTGGGCTGTCTTGCCTGGCATCAGTGGAAGAGGATACACTCAGTCCTGATGCAACTTGATGTTCCCAGGTGAGTTGGGGGGGAGGGGCTCCCTATTCTGAGGAGTAGGAAAAGAGGATGGGGGGAAGAGAGAGGGAGGGTGGGACCAGAAGGAGAGGAGGGAGGAGGCTACAGTCAGGATGTAAAGTGAATAATTAAAAAAAAAAAAAGTATCTAGAACATTCTTTCAGAGTTCCCCACTTCTTCTCTCTTCCAGCCACTACAGCTCCAACTCCAGCTACCAGTGGCCGTTATTCTAGTAATGCTTTGCTTGTTTTAAGCTGGATGTTGTGATAAACCATATGTATAATTTACTACCTTGACAATGAGACGGGGTCTTCATAGACAGACCTCACTACATATACCAGGATGGTCTAGAACTCACTGAGACCTGCTGTGAGATTTCCTGAGGGCTGAGATAACAGGTATGCAGTACTGTGCTGAGCCCTTTTAAAATATATTTTTGAAGATTTGTAATCGTGCATGGTGGTGCGATTCCCAACATTCAGAGAGGCAGAGACAGGCAGATCACTGTGAGTTCGAGGCCAGCCTAGTCTAGAGCATGAGTCTGGGACAGCCAAGCCTACAAAGAGAAATTCTGTCTCAAAAAAAACAAAACAAGAAAAGGTTTATTATTTTTCAGTTGTGTGTGTGTAGGATTTTGTGCGTGTAGGCAGCTGTGGAGACTGGAGGCATCTGACCTCCCCTCAGGCAGTTGAGAGCTGTCAGCTGCTGGTGCTGGGAATGGAACAGGAGTCCTCTGCAAGCGTCCTTCACTGATGAGCGCTCTCTCCGGCTCTGCCTTAGCCATTTTAAATGGACAGTTGTGTGCACTAAATACAATTGCATAGTTATGCGATTATCACCACCATCCATCTCCAACACTCTATACCACTAAGTGGTGTTTCCCTGTTTATCCTGCTGCAGCCCCAGGCAATCTTCAGTTACCCTGAAGCTGACCATTCTAGTTACCTCCACAAACGAAATAAAAGTGCATGTCCTCATCTTGCTGTTTTTTTCATACACATGCCAGTCTCACAAATACCTTCCTTCTTCCTTCCCTTGTCTGCCCTCTTCCCCTAAACCTTGTGGGATTCCCTTCCATTGTGAGCAGCCATGCTTTATTCATTCTCATCACACCACCATTAATGTAAATACATATTGTTATTAAATACCTACTGACGATAGGTATCCATCTAATCTTTCAGTTAGGAGTTTTTACGTATAGTGTCAGTTTACCTTCTTGTAAAATAAATGTGTTAGAGTGCTATGACTAGGTTGTGGGGTTCACATGTGTTCAGTATAGTGGATATCCATAGGGCCTTTTAGTTCAATCTCTCTGTGGCCTGGGAAGGCCACATCACCAGGGGAAAGTTATCAAAGAGCAGGCAATTGAGGTCATGACAGAGGCAGCCCCTGCTCCCCTTACTCGGGAGGATCCAGGCAGTCCTGATGAGACCTGCTAAGCTAAGGTCTGGTGGCAGGGGAGGAAAACTCCTTTCGGCGGACTAGGGAAAGGGGAGAGGAGAGATGGGGGAAGAGAGTGTGGGACCAAGAGGAGATGAGGGAGGGGGCTACAGTTGGATATAAAATGAAAAAATTGTAAAAAAAAAAAATTTAAATTAAAAAAAACCAATCTCTTGGAGTATGTGACTAATGCTATCTCTTTCGTGAAGAAAAGCAATGAACTATTTGAAATCGCACAGTGTTGTCAGCTTGACCGGACACCTTCTCATCCAGGATTTACCAACGCTCATCCTCAACCTCACACTTGCCAGAACACTATTCTCTCAATAGCCTTGCACCCCCTGCCCAGTCAGCAGTCACAGTTCTCCTAACACTAGCTAAGTGGTTGCTGTGTCATTCAGCCTATGCTTCCTTTCTGCTTGGATTGATAGCTACTGTTGCAGGACAAGAGAAACCCTATTCTCCATTCTCTTCTCACACTTTTGCCCGAGTTTGTGTCAAGCTGACAAAAACTACGACACACTTCCAGATTCATTTTTGAGAAAAGTTGAGGCAGGAACTGAAGGCAGAAACCATGGAAGAACTTTGCTAACCTGCTTGCTGTCTGGTTCATGCTTATCTAGCCCATTTATGCAGTCCAGGAGTGCCTGCATAGGGACAGTGCTGCCCACAGTGGGCTGGCGCTCCTTCATCAATTAACAATCAAGACAATGCCCTACAAACATATGTGCCACATTTTGACTCATTAAGAGTTTTATATCCCAGCACTCAGGAGGCAGGCAGGCAGATCTTTGTGAGTTCGAGGCCAATCTGGTCTACAAATCGAGTCTAGGACAGCCAGGGCTCTGTTACAGAGACACCCTGTTTTGAGAATCCAAGAGAAAAAAAAGAAAAGTTTTTATAAACCATAAGAGGAGACCCAGTAAAGAAACTCAAAGAATTCAGAAAGTCTTAAATATTCAAATTCAACAGGCAGTGGTGACTTGTGCCTTTGATCCCAGAACTTGGGATCCAGAGGCAGGCAGATTCTTTGAGTTCAAGGCTCCTGGTCCACAGAGCAAGTTCCAGGACAGCCAGGGTTATGCAGAGAGATCCTGTCCTGAAAAACAAAAATGAACAACAGCAAAAGGAAGTATTCAAAATCTCATTTTAGAAAAATGCAACTGGAAACACGATGTTTTCCTCATCAGAGTAGCTTCCCTTGTAGAGAAAGAAAATAGGGACTCACACTTGGAATAGAATGTGGCAGTCTTTAGAGAGAAGCTCAAAAGTGGGGCCAGGCCAACTCACAACTCTAACTAGCTGCTCCATGTCTACTAGTTCTGCCTTAGAAATCCCTCTACATGAATTCAAATGTCTACCAATAAAGAAATTAATCAAATATATTATTGAAGTCTTTAAATATAATACTAACATGGCCAAATACTATCACTCTGGAAATCCGAGTGTTAGAATTTTAAAATATCTGCATTTAACACCTTGTTAAAGAGACGGGTAAAAAGCAGTGTCACATGGCACATTAGACCTGAAACTATCCCAAGTCAGTCTCCAGAGATAGAACTGCATCTGAACCATAGCTCATGTTGTTCAGACTGTAGATGTTATTGAAACCTAAACCAAACCACTACCCTAAGTCTGCCAAATTCGGATTGTAGGAGTACTAACCAAAACAGGGCACACAGAAGGTGAAGGCTCTCACCTGACAACCTGAGTTCAATCCTTGTAACCCTCACGGCTAAAATACTGTCCCCTACGGTGGTCTTCAGAACTCCATACATCTACCTCTTCCTCCCTTCTTTCCCTTTCTCCTGCTCTCTCTCTCTCCCCATCTCCCCCTCTCCTTCTCTCCCTTTTTCCCCCTCTCTGTCCCTCCTTTCTCCCTAGCTCTCTCCCTTCAAAAAATTAGAAACCATAGCTGACCACAGTGGGACACAGTAATCCCAGCACTCGGGGAAGCAAAGGCAGGTGTATTCTGGGAGTTCGAGGCCAGTGTAGTCTACAAAGTGAGGTCAGGACATCCAAGGCTACACAGAGAAACCTCCTCTTGAGAAAAAAATGGGGGATACAAAGTGAATTAACTGTAATTTATAAAAAATAAATAAATAAAAATTAAAAAAATAGAAACCACCACCAAAAACAAAACAAAACAAAACCCAACCCACCAGGGATAAGAGAAGCTTGGGAATCCCTGTCTACTTTAGAAAGTCCAGCTCCTGAAAGAAAAGAGCCCAAGAAAAGCAAAGCTGGGAACACCACCCCAGGGCCTTCTGTAAAACCAGCCTTCACTCCACCACCATCCCCCAAACATGCAGGGTTGTGACCATCCACTAAGAGAGGGTCATGAGGCAATTTTGAGATCTCTAAATGTCCTTCACATGCTCCCCTTCCCCTCCTGTTGAGGGGACGGAGCATATGATGTTGGGAGGTACAAAGTGTTTCTCTTCTACACTGAAACCGAAGGTAATTTTGTCATGAAGTCCACACTGGGAATCCTTCCCTATGTCTATTTTTTAGCCATTGCAGAAGTCATTTGAGTGGATGCTAGAATGGGCCAAGATATATCATGAGAAGCGTTCTTCTTTTCATGGTCCTTGACGATTAGGACGTGAGACCTAGCATATATTCATTCCTCTTGCTGACTCAAGGAAAGGAGGTGGGGAATACAAAATAAGAGACTCTCGAGGGATGGTATAGCATTTTATTGAAGGGAATAAAAAAGCAAATTTCCATTAAGTTAAACTTAAGAGGCAGGAAGTCTCTTAAACAGTGAGACCTAACCCTCCCATGAGACAAAAGATCTCCCCCACTAGTCTAAAGGCAGTGAGGGCTAGCCTGTGACACAATACCCCCTTGACAGAGTTTTCACTCACTCCAGAGGCCAGAAATGCTGGGCTAAAGGGAACTGTCATTCCAAGGCTAGATCCGTTGCTAAACAGCTCCAAACCTATGGTACAGAGACTAGCAGAGCAGCCTAGAAGAATCCAAAACAGAGGCCCATTAAAACAATGTAACTTTAGCCCAACACAGAGAGTAAAAACATTCATTCAAGCTTCTCTTCCCCCTAAGTATCCTCAAAGATGGCTGTTAAACCTGGCCTTCCTAGACAATTCATGCCAGACAGCAATGTGCCCAGCCCCTCAGTGATAGCAGTGTCTGAGAAGAACAGTACAGCGGGTTCTGCCCCTGAAGAGAAATATCCATGGAGAGGTGACTCTGCAACTCCATCTTTACAATGCTTTGGAAAAGAGAAACCAAAACCTCTCACCCACCACCAAAGAGCTCTGGAGACCAGACCCTTAATAGCCGCCTGAGACTTAAATGGATGTCAGATCCACATACCGCTCCAGGGAATCTCAGGAACAGCCACACTTTTCTATTAGGGAGGTGTTCACGTGGTACACGCTCATCCTGTGTTCATCATCCTGGACCATGAAGGAGAAAAGACGGACCTTGATAGGACCACAGGCCTGAAAGAGCGGGGTACAGGTGGATTCCTCTCTCTGCAGAACAAATGACAGAAAGGTGAAACCTATTTTAGTCCTGGCCCCAGCGAACATGGCAGGTGTGAGTGGGGAGGGGGATTGGGTGCATGGGAGAAGCCTCCAGGTTAGCACTTCAGAATGGTCCTTTAAAAACTGGAGGTGTTCAGCTGGGCACGGCGGCCCGCTCCTTTAATTCAAGCAGAGGTAGGTTGATCCTTGTGAGCTCAAGGCCAGCCTGGTCTGCATAGTAAGTTCCAGAACAGCCAGAGCTACATAAGGAGACCCTGCCTCAAAACAGAACAAAACAAAATTAAACCTGAAGGTGTTAATTGTGAACAAAAACTATAGTAAGTTAAGAGCACATTGGGGAGAGACATGGAAAACTACATTGGTGTGGATTTCGTTAGCCCCACCTTCACTGGCTTCTTCGGCTCAAAAGGAGACATACACAGAGAGCTGAACATTTAATGCTATTCCAATATAACTCCCCCCCCACCCCAAAACAAAACAAAACAAACAAATAAAAAATACAACCAAGGCTTTGTTTTATACCTTATAGCATTCAAAGTTGGAGTGAAGGAGCTCACAGTTCATGGCCAGGCAGATCCCTTCACAGTAAGGGAAGCTGAAAACCTTGGGTGCCACGATGCACTGGCCCCACGAAGCTCTGTGAAGGTTCACCTTTCTATCCTGCAGGTGACACAGCTTCTCCATGGGAAGCCGAGCCTGGCCATGCTCCGTGTCCTGAGGATTCTGGCCGAAGATCAGCTGTTCCACGTTAGGGATAAAAGGTTCCTGGACGTGAGGCAGGTGAAACAGAGGTGGCTGAGTGTAGGAGAGGGATGCGAAGAGCAGCGCGACATCTCGTTCACCTTGGGTGCTGGAACACTCCCACAGGACGGCTTCCGAGGCATCGGTAGATACGGGCTTCTCCTCGGCCAGGAGGGTGGGCACCACCTTCATCCAATACATTAGTAAACAATAGATCTCCAATAAGCATCCTCCTTCCGATTGATAGGATGAGAAGATAATGGGGAAAGCACCCAGAAAGATCCTTTGCGGCCCCTTTTGATGGTCCTTGAACTCTAGAATGAGCTCAGAGGCATGAGGAGCAATTGGTACCCAGGCCCAGAGCTGTATTACAGACGTGCCGGAGAAGGGAGCTGCTTCGAACTGCAGAAGCCAGTAACTATGTAGGAACTGGGTGCCTGTGGGAACAGAGCGAAGCTTCAGGAAGTTGCGACAGCAGACACGCAGAGAAAGCTTACTCCCCGCCTCCCCAGACTTGCAGGTCCATCAGTCGCTTAGCAGGTCCCACTGGGAACACCCACCCACGAAGCCAGCTCTTGATTCCCTGGCAACCGGAAACGGGCTTCTCATCCTCTTCACTCACAACCCCGCAGTTGGAATTTAAGCAGAGAATGACAGCCTCGGGGCCAGTGACCATACAAGTGTGATATGACCCAGGACAAACACCAGCCCTGTCACTGTCACATTTCCTAACACAGCAGAGTTGTTGGCTGGACCACCAGCATTGTTCACTCCATACTAGAACACCTTTGCCCACAGAACACTAAGGCACCTGTCAGTAAGTCTAAGGCCAACCTACTTCTGGGACCCACAGAGCTAAAACCAGGAAGCAGAGCTGAGGCCCAGCTGAGTGTTCTTGCCCAGCTACTCCATGATAAATCCAAATGTCTGTGTTTCCCTCGGAGGCCCACAAAAACAAAACAAAACAAAACAAAACAAAAAAAAAACACTAGCAGATGGCTGCTGGAGTGTGGCCTCCCTGGCAGAGAACAAAAGCTGTAGTCACTTACTTTTCGACGTGAGGCTGAAACCGTGTCGTCTGGAAGAAAAGATCTCATCCACACTAGGAGGCAGAGGATGAGTGGGGCATTCCAGGGGCTGCACCCAGCTAAGGCTAACGCACCAAAGGGCCAGAACGAAAAGACCACAGCTAAGCCAAGAGCTACCACCCATGCGGCGGCCAGCCTCCATCGTGCCCCTCTTCAAAGCTCACTGCCTCTCCTTCTACCTTTAAATACTCACCTACCCAGGTGTGGGCCTCAGGTTCGCAGCTTGGGCCTCATTGGGAATCCAAGAAAAAGTGGGTTCAGGTGGGAAAATCTGCCATTCCTAGGACAGCTCAGAACCTCCTTATGTTGCAGAGATGTGAAAATGGTCATGCAGAGAATTTCTCCAACTATGCTTGGAATGCACAATGATACAATTAGTAGTTGGATGCATTTATAGGAAATATGTGCACTGAAGGGATGCATTGATCCAAAGGCCACAACTAGGACAAGTATAGAGACTAAACCAGCTGCACTCTAGCCCAACCTTGAGTCCTCCAGAGCATGGCTCTCAAACTTTAGCCAACAGAATAGTCTCGCTGTTTGTTAAAACAGAGACTGCTGGGCCCCTTGCCACGGTTTTGCATCAGTTAATGGAGGCCTAGAAGTTCCCTTTCTACAAAGTCCCCAGACCATGCTGAGGCTGCCGGTCCTGAGACTAAACTTGGAGAGCCACTGATAGACAGTGTTTATACCACAGCCGGTACAGAGAAAATGCCCACTGAGTGTGTTCGCTCATCAGGAAGAAGCGGTGCCTTGATGTTACAAAACTGGAATTCTGACAGAAATTGCTTCATGTTAAAAAGGTAAAATTCAAGTTAAGCGCCCACATTTTCTTAACTGTGTTCAAGGAGAGGGAAAATGCAAATCCTCAAAACAATACAAAAATGACAAAAACAGGAGATGCCAACTCAATCCTCCTCAGGAGTCAAATCGCAGTGTTTGTAATGCGCACATTGCATGCAAATGTAAGCGTATAATGAACGTGTCAATTTACGGCAAAGGTAAGACGTTTCACTCATTAACCTGTCATTCACTCATTCACTCATTAACCTGTCATAACTCCTGCTTTCACTAAAAGTCCAAATCAATGCCGGGCAAGGTGGAACACACCTGTAGTCCCAGCACTCGGGGTGGTAGAGGCAGGCAGGTCTCTATGAGTTCAAGGCCAGCCTGGTCTACAAAGCGATTCCCAGATAGCCAAGACTACACAGAGAAACCCTGTCTCGAGAAAAAAAATAAACTAAAATTGAGGGAGATAGATTTATTATCGTTAAAAAGTTTCAAATTATGTAGCTAAGTATCACAATTAATAATCAGCGCATTCCGTCTTTAACAGTGATTTCCCAGCGTCAACTTGTAGACTCACACAGCAACACGAAAGGCTTGAGAGGGCAGCATTTAAATTTTTCTTTTGTCGCTGGAAAAAAATGAAGAGAAGTACAGACCCACCCTCAGCAGAGCTCAGTGGGCTCCCAAGCTGTGTGTTAGGACAGTTTCTCTGCGTTTTTGCCCTTTAAAAATGACGAGATACTGCCAGCTGTGATGGTCCACGCCTTTAATCCCAGCATTCAGGGGGCGGAGCCAGCCGGATCTCTATGAGTTCGAAGCTAGCTAGACATGTCCTTGCATCTGGTTGCAGGACAGTCGGGGCTACATAGTCAGCCCCTACACCACCACCACCGCACCCAAAGAAAGGAAGAGAAATAGTCCAGACAGGAAACCGCTGAAGGGACTCCTTAAAAACTGTGATAAAGAGGCTGGCATGTAGTTCTCCACGACTGATGGCTTCTGGACTGTGTTGTGGGGAGGAAGGACTCCTCTCTCTGTCTCTCTCCTTCTCTCTCTCTCTCTCTCTCTCTCTCTCTCTCTCTCCGCCACTGAGAGTTTGACCATGCTCCAATGAGTGTATGGACAACACAAACTGAACTTGGTGTGTGTATGTATGTGTGTATGTGTGTGTGTGTGTTTTCTTTTCTTTTCTTTTCTTTTCTTCTCTTCTCTTCTCTTCTCTTCTCTTCTCTTCTCTTCTCTTTTCTTTTCTTTTCTTTTCTTTTCTTTTCTGGGAGAGGACGCAAGGGTGAGAGGTAGTCCTGGGAGTAATGAGAAGCAAGCACAATCAGGATACGTTGTATGAAATTCCCAAATAATTAATAAAAATGTGTTGTGGGAGAGACCCTGCCTCTAAAATAAAATGAGTCATGAGACACAGGGCTGGGGCTGGGGCTGTGCTCGCGAGGTGCCTGACTGGCATACAGAAAGCCCTGGATTCCGTCTCCAGCACCACCCACACCAGGCACGATGGCACACATCTGCAATCTCAGCAGTATAGGGGTGGAGCCAGGACGATCAGGAGTTCAAGGTCATTTTATGCTACACAGAAAATGTGTGGCCAGCCTGCGCTTCATAGAACTTGTCTCAAGTGATGATGGTGATGATGATGATGATGATGATGATGATGATGATGATGAGACTAGATCAATTTAGGAAAAAAAATGAGCCTTGGTGAAGGAATGGGTACTTTTTAAAGCTAACAGCAGAAAACCAGTTTTAAAAGTAAATACTTTGTGTGCCCCCAAGCAGCCCTCATTACCAGGAAGCCCTCTGTTGTTTTTCCCTCCAGTGAGAAAGCGATGATAACCTGCTTTTTAATGAGCAGATTTTTAGGGAACTCCAATTAGATACAAAGTGAGCTTATGGAATTTCTAGCAAACCTGCGTCACCTTTTTGTTTACATAAATTAATCTTCAAATTCTCAGCAAGGCTTCAAAAGCTGTGCGGAGTGTTAGTATGTGAAGGGAAATCCCTTGTGAATTTGTAAATTACTCTAAGTAAGAGCCATCAATAGCCAGGCCCATCCGGCACAAGAGCTTGTTTTACTAATTTGTGGCTAAGCAGCTGTTGTTTTGTTAGCTTCTTTTACTTGAGAAAAATCTGAAAATGAATCAGGCAGAGAGGCCAGATTGCTTTCTATGGTAAATGTTTTCATATGCTTCTCAGAGGGCTTTCTTGTTTGCAAGAAAAGTCAGGATCAAAAAAAAAAAAAAAATCATTCATTAACAGTCACTCTGGAGAAAGTGGTGGCCAATGATACGGACACCTCACACTGGCATGGATTATACAGCGTATGTCACACCAAGCCACAAGCCAAGAGTGCGGGTTGAGAACACAGGCTATAAAAATGGGAGCCAACTCCTCTGGAAGCCCGGAAAGCCTGGCAAAGGCCTGGAGAGATGGGTAGGGCTGATGTCATTCTGTCCATGTAGATATCATGATGTCCAGAAGCAGAGGCCAACGCCTCGTAACTGATATGTTCCATCGATCGGGGTGCTTTGTAGATTGTAAGCCTCGTGTCCCTTCTGTGGCCAGGTGTCAGGTATGCCTGTAATGCAACCACCTTTAAGTTTCCTTTTGCCAATAAAAAATAACTATACACATGTCCTGAGTGATGACAAGTGTCCTTCCATCTTGAAATTGATGCTTCAAATGTGTGTCTCCTTTGCTAGTCTGAAAAGGCCTTTGGAGCAGAGACTGAGTGTATATTTCTATAACAGTATCGAACACCTATACCTAAGTACAAGTGGTCTTGGTAAGTATTGTTGAATGACTGTTGGGTGAAAAAAAGACATTTTTTTTTTAATTGGGGGGAGAGGTGGAGGGAGAGAGGGAGGAGGGGAGGAGGCCAGAAGATGTCCCTGGAGCTAGTTATAGGTAGTTGTGAGCTGCTGTATTGGTGCTGGAAACTGGACTCTGGGTGTCTAAAAGAGCAGTAAGCATTTTTAACCACCGAGTCTGTTCTCCAAACCCCCCCCCCCCCAAATTCAATAACTGGATACCTGGAAGGACTTAACCCGAATCACTAAATATGCATGGAAGTTTTACTATATTTTAATTAGGCCTGGACATCTCTCCTATTAACAAAAAACATTTAGACTTCTCTTTTTACTAAGAAATCAGTCTGCTGTTGAGCCAACACGTGGGGGAGATGGTCATGGGATGACACAACCTCCAAAGGATTCTGTGCATTCAGTTTCTCCAGACCCCTGAGCTTAGAGAACAAAGAAAGAAGATGAAAGAAGAGAGATAAGGTAAGGCTTGTAGGACCCTGGCCATGTCTGCTCTCATGAGAGAGTAAAGAGCTTAAGCTGTGGAGACAACAGGACATGCAACTCCTTGCAGCTGCAGCCACTGTCGCTAGTGAGAAAAAAGTAATCATTGAAAATTAAAGAATAGAAACATGGGTGTCTTGACGAAGGGTGGGCTTCCTCTGTGTAAACCTGGGTTGGGGGAATATGGTGTTAAGAGAGGGTATAAGGTCTCACGCTCGCGACTGCTATGTCCTGTCAAGCTCCCCAGACTTTGAGATCATTTAACATTTATCCCAAACCAGCAGAGTCAGGGTGTTCCCAACTTTCTGAATGAGATATGATGCCCAAACCTTGAAAAGTCTGTTCCGATGTTTGAAGTTAGGCAAACTCCAGGGCACACGTTCTGATAAGACATGTGTATCTTTTGCACCCATTGCTTAAAATACAAAGCCTCCCACCAAACTCGGTGGCTGTTTTAATAAATAACTACTTGATGTAACAAGATGCGTTCCATGTAAATAATTTAATCAGTTTTCGATTGCTTTATAGCTTTTAAATAAGAGACAATTTTATAAAGGTTGAGTTCTGACCTCCCTTTTTGTAACTTATTTGTCAGTTTACTGGTGAGTGTCACTCTTTGGGACTTCCTTTTACCAATCAGATACAGGTCCTTTGACAAGACCTATCTAATTATGTCACTCTGAGAGCTTCGATTGTATTGTCTTTATTTTTCTGCTCTCCACAATGATAGCCACTGTCGTGCCTAAAGGTGTTACTGAATTGATCGCTCTTGAACTATTTAGCAAAGCTAGGCTGCTTCATGTCTCTTTTTCATATGTATTTTTGTTTTATGTGTACTGGTGTTTTGTCTGCATGTATGTCTATGCATCATACTCATGCAGTGTCCTAGAAGGCTAGAAGAGAACATTGAAACCCCTAGGACTGGAGTTCACATATAGTTGTAAGCTGCCATGTGAGTGCTGGGAATTAAACCCAGGTCCTCTGGGAGAATATTCAGTGCTCTTTACTTCTAAGCCAGGGATTCTCAACCTGTGGGTCGTGACCCAATGACTTCTTCACAGGGGTCTATTAAAACCATCGGAAATATCAGATATTTTCATTACAATTCATGACAGTAGCAAAATTACAGTTACAAAGTAGCAACGAAAATAATTTTATGGTGAGGGGAGTCACTACAAGACAAGGAATTGAATTAAAGGGTCACAGCATTAGGAAGGTTGAGAACCACTGCTCCAAACCATCTCTCCAGCCCTAAGGACATTCATCTTCAGGAGCAGAGAAGACAGAGTTGCTCTGCTACTCAGAGTGTGGGTAAGTGACCCCTAAAAGGATCACTTGTCCCAACGAACTTGTACCTTCAATTACAGAGTTCTGCTACTCTTGGGCTTTAACCCGCTGGAACCAGGTAGGTGAGGAAGCAGATTCTGAGTCAGTGGGGCCAAGAGTCCACAGCTCCTGATGCTCACCTAAGTACTTACTCAGCTCCTCAGGACCATCTGAAGCAAGAGAGCAGCCTGTGAGGAATTCATACCTTCAAGGTCTTCCACTCCCAGCAAAAGAATTTACTAGGAAGCCAGTGTGGGTGCACAAGGATTTGCTTAGCCTGTCACCTGTGATAGCCCATTTATAGCTGAGTGTTTGACTTAAGTAGACCATGATATTTCTCGGTTGGATAGCACACAGTGTTAAATGCAGGCAGTTCCTCCACTCGCTTTCTGATGGTGCTGACATTTGGCCCTTCTGCACAGCTTACACATCCACGAAGAACAGCCAACTATCATGTAAGATGCTTGCTTTTAAGATGGATAGAGTCAGAGATGTAATTCTCAAGTAAAAAGGGGGCCTTGCCTGCTTTAGGGTGTCTTAAAGCTCTTATGATCTACTATCAGTTACACGGTAGTGAAACCAGATAAAGAGATTCCAGAACTCTGCACAAGTCTTAGCAATGACAAAACTGACTGCCTTACCAGCTTCCTCATCAACGATTTAAGTATAGTTTCCTAAAAGGAGAGGTTACAAAAGGTGCTAATATATTAGATTGATTCCTTGAGTGAAAGCAGAATGGGGACTCCTGAAGGGTGGAAGGTACAGCAGGGAAGGAAGATATAAGATTGACATATTTTATATTAAATGCACTACTTGGTGTGCTAGCTAAAAAGGTAAAAAGCAAACAAAAACTTGTTAAATAAGTGAGGGGACCTAACACTCCAAACCAAAAATCTACTGGTTTTTCATATCAGTGGGTCTCAACTTTGCTAATGCTGTGGCCCTTTCATTCATGTCTTTTCTCGTTTGTGGTGACTCTCAACCATAAAATTATTTTTGTTGCTACTTCATAATTGTAGTGTCCATACTGTTATGAAGTCATACTCTTATGAATCGTAATGTAAATATTTTTTGGAGATGGAGGTTTGGCAAAGAGGTTGTGACCCACAGGTTGAGAACCGCTGCTCTATATAACCGTCTCCAAAGTGTGGTCCCAGATAAACAGTAACACCCTGGAATGTCTCACCCCGTCTTTGCAGATCAGAAGCCTCAAGAAGAGCCAATTCTGGGATATACTAAAATGTGAAAACCACTTGCCTTTTCTATAATTCTCCTGAATTATCAGATCATTTTCCCTCAAAATTTAAGGGTGAAGATAGGTGGTTGCAAGGATATGCATATCTGTGTGTACAGGGGTGCATGGGAGGAGTGAGCATGTTTGTGGGTACATCTGTGCACCTGTGTTGGGACCACAGTTGACATCTGGGGTCTCCCTCAAGTGTTCCTTCCTCTTGTTTTTTTAAGACAAAGTCTGTCACTGAGCCTAGAGCCCACTGATGGGCCAGGCTGGTTGGCCAGCAAGCCCCTGGGATCCTCTTGTCTTTGTCTCCCCACTGCGGGGGTTCCAGATGTGAGCTGCCGTGCCTGGGTCTTAGAGGCATGCTAGGGATCCAGGCCCAGGTCCTCATACGTGTGTGATAACTACTTTACTGACTGAGCTATCTCCCCAGCCTGGGATTGAAAATGGCACAAACCCCACCATGATGATGCACAGCTGTAACCTCAGCACTTGGAAGGTTGAGGCAGGAGGATAACCCCAAGTTCCGAACCACTCTAGGTTACAGAGCGATACCCTGTCTTGAAAAGAAAAGGGAAAGAAGGGAGGGAGGGAGGAAGGAAGGGAAAGAAAAGAAATTGAGAGAAGGTAGAAGGAAGGA
Source organism: Meriones unguiculatus (assembly GCF_030254825.1). Taxonomy (NCBI): domain Eukaryota; kingdom Metazoa; phylum Chordata; class Mammalia; order Rodentia; family Muridae; genus Meriones; species Meriones unguiculatus. The sequence goes on along the minus strand of NC_083354.1, from coordinate 86,217,495 downwards.
AACCTAGCTCCAAAAAATACGAAGGCATTTCAAATACAGAACGCCATGGGCAAAACAATTCCTGTGAGCAGGGTGTCCCAGGGGTGGAGTTTAATCCCCTCAGCGGGACTAGAGATGCAACCTGGGCCAGTAAGGTGTGAACTCAAATTAGCCCAGTCTATAAATCTAGGGCCTTGAGAAACAGGAGAGTTGGGGAATGTGTGGCCCTCTGGGGAGCTGCTCTTTTCCTAGGGCGCAGAGCTAATAGCCTGAGTCCAGCCACCGGCTGAGCCAGCACAGGAATGTGCAATCAGGTTTCATTGCACTGCAGGGTGTGGAGAAAGCAAGAAATCCCGAAGCCTCCAGGCACAGCAGAGGCCAGCAAGACACTGCCGTGTGGGGCGTTTGCACAACCCAGGGACAGTCCATGGCACTGGGAGCTGGACAGAAAGAAGCGGCGAAAAAACAGTTTCAAGCATAAAACTGGAGGAAGGAGAGAAGACTATAGATATTGTGCCCAGTGAGAAAATTTTATAGCTTCCTCGTATGAATGTACAGAACTAAAATGGACAAATGGTGGCCATAGCTAGTTTTTCAAAGAAGATAAGCAGATGTCAATGGAGGGGAGGAAAATTACTCAAGTCTCGTTAGCCATTAGAAAAATACAAACACAATAAAATCCCACTTCACACTCATAACAAAACTAAAAAAAAAAAAAAAAAAAAAGGCTAACAGCCATGAGTGTACATAACTTGGAGCCCTCAGACATTGCCTTTGGAAATGTAAACTTCTGGGGCCATTTTGAAAACTCCATTGGCAGGGTTTTAAAACAATAAACATTAAACAGTGCGTGACCTGATAATTCCTCCTCTTAAGTACATGCCTATGAGAGGTGGCAACGTACCATGTCACCAAAACTTATCAGGGGTGTTCATAGCAGTGTTATCTATGATAGTCCCCGGATGAAAGCACGCCAAATCATCCATCAACTGATAAAAATGCAGGTATGGGTAAAGATAGCACACGTGTGTGTGTGTGTGTGTGTGTGTGTGTTTGTGTCTGTGTGTGTGTGTGTGTGTGTGAGAGAGAGAAAGAGAGAGAGAGAGAGAGAGAGAGGGATGGGGTGGGGTGGGGGCAGAGAGGCAAAGACAATTTGATGGCATAGACTATAACCCCAGAACTCAGAAGGCTGAAGCATAAAGATCGTAGTAGCTCTAAGAGCAGCTTGAGTTACTCAGGCAGGTTACACATAAAACTCTGTTGCCCTCCCCCCACCAAAAAAAAAGGAAGAAAAAGAACAAGAAAAAAAAATAAAACAAAACACCAGACATGAAGTAAAACTGGCAAAATATTAGCAGATCCTAAACCAGGCCAGTCAGTATATATAACTCTACTGTTTCCACTATTTTTCATTTTGTATTTTAAATTTTATCTATGATTGTGTTCCCAAAATTCTGTTTAAGTGAAGTTATCTGATAAATGTATATCTCCTTAGGTACACATGAGAGGCTTACTCTTTTAAAGCTGGAAAAAATGATAGAAATCTTTCTTGGCTCTGATTATTATATACCTATAAAGTTTGCCAAGTGTGGTAGCACATGTCAGTAATCACAGATCTGGACGTGTAGGCAGAAAGATCAGGAGTTAAAGGCCAGGCTCGGCTACAGAAGAACCTACCTCAAGAAAGAAAAAAAAAATCTATAAAACTATAAGGAAATTGAAGGCACTTAGAAAAGGCACAAACAGTTTTTGGAGCCTGAAGCACCAACCAAGGACCATGCATGGACTGGACCTAGGTCCTCTATACAGATGTAGCTGATAAACACCTTCATGTGGGTTTTCTAGTAAGGGGAGCAGTAGCTGTCTGTGTCATGGGTTCTGTTGCCTGCCTTTCAACCACTTTCCCCTAGCAGGGCTGCCTCACCAGGAGACAGGGAAAGAGGCTGTGCTCAGTCCTGATGTGACTTGATGTGCTGGGGTAGGCTGGGGGCTCTTCCTTTCTGAGGTGTAGAAGGGGGATAAGGGAAAGAAGAAGGGGGGAGGACCAGGAGGAGACAAGGAAGGGGGCTACAATAAGGATGTAATGTGAATAATTTTTTAATTAATTATTTTAAATAGAATAATAAAGTTACTAAAAAGGTGCACAAACAAAACTTTATTTGCTTAGAAAGGATGAACACTGTGATGGTTTTTTGTTTGTTTTGTTTTGTCAACTTGAGCCAAGCTAGGATCATCTGGGAAGAGGGAGCCTCAACTGAGAAAAACACCTCCATAAGTGTTTTGGCCTGTAAGAAAATCTGTATGGCAGTATCTTGATTAATAATTGATGTGGGAGGGCTCAGCCCACTGTGGGTGGTGCTCACCCTAGGCGGGTACTCCTGGAGAGTATGAAAAAGCAGGCGGGGCAAAGGCCTGAGAGCAAGGTGGTGAGCAGTGTTCCTTCCTAGTCCCTACTTGAGTTTCTTCCTGTGCTCCTGCTTGAGTTCCTGCCCTCCGTGGTGATGGCCCATGACCCGGTTATACCCAGCTTCCCATGGGTTCTGGGCACTCAGACTTCTGTCCTCACACTCACGTGGCAAGCCCTTTACCTGCTGAGTCATCTCCCCAGCCCGTGATTTGCATTTATGACGAGCAATTTTTGTATATCACAAACATTCTTATTACCTATCTTTATTGGTGTGTATTTGTTGTGACACTTTGGGGTTTCATAAAGCCGTTTTCAGACAAGTATACGACGTGCATTGAGCCTATTTTCCACATTCCCACCACTCTCTCCTTTCCTTCCCCTTCCTTGCCCCGTTACTCCCTTGCTTCTCTAGACAGTTTTACTTTTATTCTATGTGCTTTATGGTCATATTTATCTGCATAAAATCTATGATCCAAAAATGAAAGAAAACTTAATATTAGTCTTCCTTAGTTTGACTTTAATTCACTTAAAATGACAATTTCCAGCTGCAACCATTTTTCTGCAAAAAAAAAAAAAAGTAATTTCTTTCCTTTTCATGGCTAAATAAAATTGGATTGTAAGTCTGCGGCACATTTTTTAATACATTTCTCGGCTATTTTTGTATGCATTGCAGTGGGTATACAATGCCTCTTCATTACATTTCCTTAGCGTGGCACTTTTCAACCTGCCTCCTTGGGGGCTGAATGACCCTTTCACAGGGGTCGCCTAAGACCATTGGAAGACACAGATATTTCTATCACGATTCTTAACAGTAGCAGAATTGCAGTTATGAAGTAGCAACAAAAATAATTTTACGGCTGGGCGTCACCACGACATGAGGAACTGCATGACAGCACTGCAGCAGCTGAGAATTGCTGCCTTGGCGGTTGGTGATTCGGGTCATCTTTTCGTGGGATCACAGGCCACTTGTATATCTTCTTTGGAGAAATGTCCATGTTAATCATCGGCTCATTTTTAAATTGAGCCTTTGTTTCTTTATTATTAAACTATACAAATCCTTTCTGCTCTAGACACAACTTCTTTATCAATGTTTCTTTCTGTTTCTAGATGGTATCCTTTGAAAGATCGGCTTTTAGATTTTAGTGTAGCCCAACTTACCTTCTCTCTCTCTCTCTCTCTCTCTCTCATTTCTGGCATTTTTAGTGTCATATCCAAGAACTCATTGCCATATCTAATATTAAAATATTTCCCCACTGTGTTTTCTTCTAAGGTTGTTTTGTGTGTGTGTGTGTGTGTGTGTGTGTGTGTGTGTGTTGTGTTGTTGTTGTTGTCTTCTGTTATGCTTAGGTCCTTGGTTCACTGGAATTAACTTTTATAGCTGCACCCAGGGATCTGCCTTCCTTCTTTTGCATGTTACTATCCAGTTGTTCCAGAATCATTTGTGGAAAAAAAAGAAAAAAAAAAAAAGAAATAATAATGTCTGTCTCCACTGAACTTTCTTAGAATCCTTGTCAGAAGTGAATTGATCCTCATGTGAAGGTTGGTTTCTAGATTTTCTGCTCATTCTGTGGCTCTGTTTCCTGCTTCTGTGTCAGTCCCACACAGGCTTTCTTACTGTAAGGCTGCAGTGAGACTTGATATCAGGAAGCGTGGGTCCTCCAGCTTTTTTTTTTTCATGATTGTTTGATGCATGTGTGTGTGTATACAGACAGACAGACATGCATACATACACACATCACTTCTAACCCATTTCATTTTGCGTAGATCCTTTTTAGAGTTGAGCCCTCAAGCAAAGTCCTTCCCTTTGATTCTGTGTAACGGCCATCTTTTCCTCCCTGTGGGGATGTCCTGGCTTCGTTCCTCTGGGCCTGCCATCTTCAGAAGGGTGGCTCTTTCTGGAACCGCCTGAGTCAACTCTGAAGAACAAAAGGCTCTCTATAAGAGTTGTGGATTTTCCTTCTTCCTCAAATTTGTTCTTGGGCCAGGTCTCTCTTCATGGTGTTGTTGTTTTAAACTCTTGAGACCTTTAAGATAATTACTCTATCTATGATTATTCTAGTTGAATTGTTCAAACTTGAACTGAGCACATGCCTTAATAACAGGTTCTTTGGACTCTTTTCCATGTGTGTATACAAAGCATGCACACAGAGACAAGCATAACTTATATGGTAAAGGTATATACATACAGCTTTAGAAAATTATGTTATGAGGGCTATAGGTACACATACATACAGGGATACATATTTTCACTTGTAAGCTTCTACATATAGCTTCTTTCCTAATTGATTACACGTAAAGTCAGAGCAAAATTTTAGTTCAAATCAACAAAAGAACCTGTTCCTCCTCAGGCATTAGAGTATCTATGTCAATTCTTTCTGTGCCATGATGAACACAAGTCCCTCAATACCATCACACTGGCATTTAAGACTGGCAACATCTAGTTAAAATTCTATCAAGTCTTTGCAAGTGGCAAGGAAGCCATCCTGGCATGAGACACTTGATATTTTCCAAACTTTTAAGCCGTCCAATATATATCTTAAGAAATTATTCTAAAAAGAGAGAGAGAGAGAGAAGGGCTGTTGCGCTCATTTTTAATCTCTTTTTCATTTGGAGTTCCTTAAATCCTCTCCCTTCCAACCCCGCAACCCTAGGTAGAAGAGAGAAGGTTAGTGGAGAGAGGCTTGCAGACCCCTTCACCTCTGACGGCTGTTTAGGATTGAGGAGTTCTTTTAGGGCCATACCAGTCTTTATCAAGAGCCAGCAGTCTCCTCTAAACCACTCTATTGAAATGTTTCTCTCAATCCAGCTCGCCATTGGTCTCTGGTCTCTCCGAACTGCCACACCGCACACAGCACGCTCTCTTTCCTGTTGACATCCCTCAGAGTCCTAGACCACGCCCCTCTCTGTGCTGCATGAGGCAGGCTGTTAGCAGCTGGCAAAGACCATGCCCTGCAGCATGAAATTACCAGCTGTGGACAAACTAAAGCCCAAACTAAAATCCCCCACACTTGGGATTAAAACAAAAACATATTTACATAACATAACTGAGTTTTTAAAGAAACCAAAACTTCCATTACACAGGGCTTTCTCATAAGTTAACAGTAAACAAGATGGTGAAAATAGGCAATGCGCTGTTTACGCCGCAGCAAACCTGGCTTTAAATCACTTCTTCGCATGATATGGGGTTGTGAGAAGGCAAGTCTGGGAAGGCAGCTTGTTAGAGTTTGGATGTTGAATATCCACCAAAAGCCCATACGTCAAAGGCCCTGGCTCCAGGATGGTGCTATCGAGAGATGGTGCAACCTTCAGGTGGAGCTCACTGGAGCGTCCTTAGATCATTGCAAGACTATGTTGGCGGGGGACTGTGGGATCCTGGCCCCCTCCTTTTGTTTTGCTTCCTTGTCATGAGGTCAGTAGTTTTCTCTGCCACTGCCATCAGACACCCTGTTCCCAGCTGTAAAAGCAATGGGTCCTCATAATAAACCTCTTCTCTTTATAAACTAATTATGCCATGTTTTCATTTGGTTGGTTGGTTGGCTTGGTTTGGTTTCTTTTTGGGTTTTTGTTTTGTTTTGTTATTTTTCAAGACAGGGTTTCTTTATATAGCCTTGGCTGTCCTGGAACTCACTCTGTAGACCAGACTGGCCTCGAACTCAGAGATACACCTGCTTCTGCCTCCTGAGTGATGGGATTAAAGGTGTGCACCACCATGCCCGGCTGCCACAGAAAGCTGACTAAATAGACTTGTTGCTAGCACACAGAAATAGATTTATGGACTAATATGAGCAGGTTCCACGAGGTTCTTTATGGCAAGTTCATCATTAAGCTGGAATTACAGAGTACTCCTGGGCTTCAGCTATGGGCAAGGGAAGGCAGTTCAGACAGGGACCAGCTGGGTGAGCACAGCTGAAGCTATTTCTTCACTTGACCCCGGGGAGAGCACAAGGCCCCAGACATTAACATCTGACAGGCAATATTACAATACTTTGATGACACAGATACTAGGAACATCCTGCTGTGTACGTGGGGGTTAGGAACAACCCTGAAATTCTACATGGTGAGTTCATCACCACTGTGAGGAATAGAACCTAAAAACTGGAAACAAACATCGTTAACACTAACTTCAGGGAAAATAATAATTATTTTTATAGGCTAGCCATGAACAGTCGCTACAGTCAAGGAAATATTCAGTTCCTACAAAACCCAAATTAAAGCTCAATTCTCGACTAGAGTGGAGAGTTTATGGTGAGAATGGTGGCCAGAGACAGGACTAACCCCTCTTCTGCTCTCATGGAAAGAAGGCAGAGTATGTCTGGGGCAAAACAAGGAGCAGCAACATGACATGTTCAAAGACACATAAATATGGATCCAAATCAGCAATGAATGGTGATCCCAGCTTCCATTGTGAGGGGATGTGAGAATGGGAGCAGAGGACCAGCCAGTCCTTTTCACAACAAAACTCACAGAAATGGTTGATTCCCTGGGATGCTTTTATTGATAAGACTGAAGAAAAAGGAAGAGGAGGAGGCAAATGGGAGCATAGAGCTGGGACATAGATTACTTGACTATCGTAATAGTCCAAGAACAACTGAACTTGGCCAGAAATGATGGGAATGTGGAGAGCGGAGCAAAGAAGTGAAGACTGTCTTAGAAAACATGGAGGAAGCTCAGTGCCTGTGTGGGGAAAAGAGACACTGAGATGGCTCAACTCTCAGACCAGTCCTTGGGGTAAACGGAATCTTCTCAGGAAAATAAATGAGTAGCGGATGACACACCTCAGACAATGAGCATGTTCATATAGACCATTGAACAGCACTTTCACCGGATCATCTAAGACCACTGGAAAGCACAGATAGTGACATAACAGTTCCTACCAGTAGCAAAATTACAGTTATGAAGGAGCAACAAAAACAATTTTATGGTTGGGAGTGTCAATACAACACGAAGAACTGTATTAGAAGGTCGCAGCATTAAGAAGATTGAGAGCCACTGCTGTAGAGTCTGATTTTTCAAATGGAGGAGGGGGCCCTAGATTTATACAGGGGCACCATGTCCGTAAGCTACTAACGTCCATATTATTATTTTAACTCTACTGTATGAAGATCCTTTGGTCCCAGGTAGCCAAAGATATAAGAGATTTTCTGTAAACAGTCTAGGGGAAATGGATGCCTTTGTAGAAAATGCAGGCTTTAATGTTGATAACTAAGGAGTAAAAAGAAATAGCAAGCTAAAGTTTCTAAAGTTATGTCATAAGAGCCTGTAGCTATGGCTTTATAGAGAAGTGCAATGGATCACACCTTGTATTGTTTTCTGTGTTTTGTTAAGTGTTTGTGTAGTTCAGTCATTTGCTCCTCACACTGACTCCAAAGGCAGGTACTGTTATAATCCTTCAGCTGTATATTTCACACACACAAGGAAGTCAGTGCACAGACAACTTGAGTAATCTGCTCACGGTTGCCAAAAAAAGACACCTGGACATGGATTCTTGGGATAGGTTTTCAAGAACAATAAAGTCGGTTCATCATTGCTTTCAGTAGAACCAGACTTGGGTTGGACTGATTGGTCATTCAGGTCATTTGGCTAAAGTGACTATTTTATGATATTATTTCTAATTTAGTGACCTGCAAATAAGGGGAGGGGTTTAAAAAAAAACCCAATGCCCAGGGCTATAGTATAAAGTCTGTTCACCCACCATGCATTTAAACAACCTGGACCCTGACTATACTTTGAGCGCAATGCTGGGGACTCTTCTCCCATTTTGAATTCAGTTACTTCTCTGAAGTTAAGCACTGACGAACAATGACCATCTCCCCCATGACAGCTCACCCAGGACAAGATGTGTTATTTTGAGTTCACTTTGTTCCTTCACTGTTCAGTTTTGAGTACCTCCATTCTTCCCTCTCCAATGGATGCATGTGAGCCCTACCCGGTGCTGACAGCAGAGTGTAGCATTGAATAGGACCAGTAAGTAAGATGCCCTCTATTTGCAGGTAGTTACAGACCCTGGGGTAGCATCCTTTGCAGCTGGACCTGTTCGTGTTAGCCTAAAACTGGGCACGAAACACTTTAGAAAGCAAAGGGTTTTCTTGGCACCTTTGTTCAATTCCTTTCTTCCTTAAGCATGAGGGTATCAGTAGAGGAAGAAAGGGTAGATTTCTGAAACTGAGTTGCTAAAAAGATGAATATGAAGTATTCCATTTACAAAGCAAGGAGAATATATGATACAAGTATCACATCAGACCGCCAGGATCATACGGCCTGCCATGTGGGTTGGATAACTCCAGTGAGTTGAGTACAGGCCTCTATTGACCCTCCAGACTCATGTAAAGGCGTGATGTTAACGGCAGAAAGGATAGATGGGGATAGTCGTATCATTCAAAGAAAATCTGCTGCTTCGGGCACTGACTGAACTCCCAACCCAGCAAACTGCTGGCAAATTCTATGTTGCTGCTCAAAATAGGCCTGGTACCTTGAGCTGCACGATACCCTGCAGGCGCTTTATGAGTATTTGTTGACTAAGAGACGCATGATGCTATGTAAAGGCTACATATATCCTTCCCAAAAGAACGAGTACTGGGGAAGATGCTGAATTTAGAGGTAAGGGCCTGTTATTATTATTATTATTTAATCTCTGTAAGGCTTCATTTCCAAATCTATAAAACAGGAAGACCTGTGTCTTTCTCAGGGAGAAGTTCTGAGGGATTAAAAGAAATCCATGCGAAACAGCCCACCCCACAGCATTCAGTCAATTAACACTTCCTTATCGGGAGGAGAGGTGCCCCTTAGTCCTTCCAGCAATAATTATCAGATGTGTGTCTCATTCTCTCAGTTATGGAGAAGTTCTCTCTTTGAAGCAATCTATTCTTTACAAATTACAGAAGCAAGACAAAAATGAAGAGAAGAGGAAAGATCATAGCAATCATAGAGAAGGTTAAAATCTTCTTTGGGATACCACCTCTTGAAGGCTCCAAGCGCTCCCAGTGCCTCCATGGCCCTACAGAGTGGCTCAGGCACCTGCACAGCCAGACATGGGAAACGCAGCTAGCAAGTCCAACAGAGACTTCCATGGAAGGACAATGCTCGGCTTTCACTGAGGCCCCGGTGGTTTATGCCATTGTGCTATCCTCGCACAAACAATGGTCTTGACAGCTACTTCCTTGGTTAGGAAACTATGAAAAGTTATGACCAAGACTGAGCTTTTTTCAAGTCAAATGAAAACAGCATCCAAGGAAGAAAGAAGAAGCCTGAAGGTAGCTGAGGTAGAAATGCTCGCTCTAAGCAGACCCTTTGCAATTGGCATGTATCATGGCAGGATTATATAGGAAGGGAGGCCTGTACATCTTACAGTGACAGGAAGTGAAGAAAAGGAACAAGAATCCCAATGTGTCTTACGAGGACAATATCCCCAGTAGGACCTAACTTCCTTCCGGTGGAGCCACCTCTTTAAGGCTCCAAGCGCTCCCAGCAGCACTACAGACAGGCTGGTGACCAAAGCCTTTAACATGTAAGACTGTGAAGACCCAAGTGAGACTGGATGCCACTTACTATCAAGTACAACAAGGTCACCATAAAAGCATCATCTAGAACCATCTTTTTCTTTTCATAAGAAACTATCCCACCATGCTCTGTCTTTGTATCATTGCGATGGTGGGTTTGCAGTAGTGCTTATACTGAGATTCCTGGCTCATGTCACTTTACAAACAGGAAAAAAAAAAAGATACAAGGTCAATACAGTATCTAAAACACATGACAAAGCAGGAGTTGTTAACACAGACCGAGACTGATTGGCAAAGTACTCCAGACACCTCAAAGCCTTTTTCAGATGGCCCCATCTTCCAGTCAAAGGACACACAGAGAATGACACCTTGCCAGAGTTAACGTCATCTGTTTGGCTGGAGCAGAGACTTCCGTTTTAATGTATCATGAAACTAATTAAAATAATGAAAATTAAAAGCCATTGAAGGCAACTCACATACTGAGAATAGCTGAGTTTTAAGTTTTAGTATCTGGTTAGTTAGCTCTCGTGCTGTACTGTCAGTTGGTTATCTCTTTGGTCATAGGGAAGAGCTAGCATTTGTAGAGGGCTTTTGTTCACATGGTTTTTTTGTTTTTGTCTTTATAACTGTGATTTATGGATTACTGTCTCCTCTCCTGCTTTCAGCTACCCCCAAAGCAGACTGTGGTACAGGATTCTCATCAACCCGGAAAATGACAGAAACTCTGGAGAATAGGGACAGAAAAGAGAACCAAGAAAAGCTCGCTTTCCAAACTGGCCACTGCCCTGCGTGATTGGCGCTTACTCCTGCTCAGTGTATATAATATTTTGATATGAAAGTGATCTGGCAAGCATTGTAAAACACACCTGAGCTGTCTCACCCACGGGGTGACAGAACTAGCACACACTGGTCAATATTGAACAGCCAGCTCACGGGGAGGGTGGGGGAGCTCTGACCAGCATGTGCCTGCCTGTTTCTTCTCTGTGTATATCCCCATTATAGCCAAGTTCATGCTGCTGAGGGATATCTCTAGACTTGGAATGAGAAAGATAGATGTGCTCTAGGAGCTCATAAATTGGTACCCGTCACCTCCAGGCACCACCACAATTTCCGTCACTAGCTGAGGACCATGCAAGGCATGAGGCCACTCCTGGCCACTGTGTAGTCAGCAAAGCAAAGCCTCCGAGGCCAGAGAGACGCCGGTACTGCCATGGAACCAGCCTTGTGTGTGCCAGAGTGTTGGTATGGGTGAGAAGGAGCAGGCAAGCCTCCGGCGGTGACTCTATCCCCCTAAGCAGTGGTAGGTGAAGCATGGTATCCCGTTGATAAGAAGGCCCACTGCAACTAATGGGGGTGCTAATGTAGACACAGGCCTGACAGGCACCACAGCCCACAGTTCCATGCTTCTTCTGCCACAAGAAGCTGTAAGTCTCATGACAAAGTCATATTACATTAGTTCAGGAAGATTGCCATATCAAATAGATCCATATATTTGAGTAAGGGCTCAAGACAATAATAACTTTAGTCCTGGGAACCTGTCCTCCATCTGTACATTCAGGGAGCTTTTTGTTCTGTGAGTCTGCAGCTGCTGGACCATTGTGGTCATCTGTATCCAGATGTGCCATTTCTCTAAACCACAGCTCATATACTTGGTTGCACGGCATCTTGGGATACACAGTCCCTTGCAAGGCAATTGGCTGCTTCCTAGTTCCAAGTGCCTGGTAGTGGATAGAAAGTTTTATGAGCAGCTGTCTCTCCCATACTTTTTCATAGACCATTATACTAAAATATGATTTTCTATTTCTTTTTATACTGCATTTTAAGATCCACAGTAATTTGAAAGTTTTAACTTTGAAGTGTATGTCCAGTCAGAATTTTGTTTTCAAATGGATTTGATTCAGCTCTCAATTTAGGTTAAAAACAACAACAACAACAACAAAACAAAACAAAGTGTAGTATCTTGTTCTCCATTTGAAGGGTTTCTTGGTAAAGAGCCTCTTGCTTTATAAATTTTACTTGAGAAGTTTAAGGAGACACTAGGAAATTATATCTACAATCTACACTGAGAGAAGGCCTTGGAAAGGGCTCATGAATGTGCTTATGTCTATAAAAGAAGCAATGGCAGCAAACTCCAGAAAGACATCAAAGCCACTTTGAGTTTACAAGAACGTGTTATGGACACAGACTACCTAAGTTCAAATCTTGCATCCTCCAGTTGCCAGCTGAATATCGTTGGCTGAATTACTTACCCTCTCTGTGTTTCATCTATGTCTGTAAAATGGGGGTGATTACAGTGCCTACATCATAGGGCTATTATGTAGATTAAATGTTAATAATATGAGGTATCACTGCTCCAGCACACAGTAAGTATTCAATAAACATTTTTAATTATACTTAATAATATTTAGCACCTGCTCTCTAGAAACTTCTAGAATCTTCTTCCTCTATCCTTTGAAATGTGTTTGTGTGACCGAGACACTTTTCTTCTCTAGGTTTCTATTCCAACACCCACTGCCTTTTGTCTTTATGAACCACAGTGCCACCTGAACCCCAAGACACTTTTCAAGGTCCAACTTCCTATGGTGACCTTCATTGTCCTCATTGAGGGGCAGCGGCCATTAGCTCCTGCCCCCACAGGCCTCTCTCCCAACCTTGTGCAGAATGAAATTCACACATATCGGTGCCTCCCTCCACCAGCAGTCCCCGGAGCTCCAGAAGGGCAGCTCTAGGGCCTGAGTTCTCCATCCTTTATGCTCCTTAAGCTTTCCCAACTTCCTGTTCCTTTCCCATGGATCCCTCCAGTTATCCTCAAAAGCAGAAATTAGAAGGGCTGGGGAGATGGCTCGGGTCAGTAAAACGTCTGTCACACAAGTATGAGGACCTGAGTTTGGTCCCTGGCCCTCAAGGACAAGCCAGGCAGGAATGTAAGTCAGTCAAGGGCTAGGAGGGCGGGGGTGGGGTGGAGGCTAGGTGTTCCTGGAGTTCCTTGGCCAGCCAGCCAGGCCTGATCAATAAGCTCCAGGTTCAGTGACCCTGTCTCAAAATAAGACGGAGAGCAATAGAGGAAGATGACTGAAATCCACTTCCGGCCTCCACTCACACCTTACATACACACATACATACGTGCACCCCACATGTATGCATCACACACACACAGGGGAGGCAACCAGATTATATGTAAAGAAACGCTGACCTTTTTTCTGAAGTGATTTCACAATTTTGCAAATGAAGCATTATCAACCGGGGAAACTTCCTGTCCGTCAGGGGCTGAGGGGCTGGTGGGCAAGGGGGGTGGGGTGGGGGAGGGTGCTGACAGGCAGGTCCTAAGGACTTTTAGATGGTGTTTTGTAACCACCCAAATCAACTCCTCTTTGTTGAGAACCCGCTAGCTAGAAACCCAGGGGAGGTGAGTGGAGATGGTGAAGAGAAACCCCCGCTCCCCCAGCAAGGGCTGACAGCACTGGGGACCCTGTGAACAAGTGATCCTAACTCAGGAGGCCTTTGTAGGTTGCCCCAGGCAACAAGCGCTACCTTGTTAGCTCTGCTCTAGAGTGTCCTGTGCGTTACGAATTTGGAAAAGCAAAGTTTTGAAAGGACACCTAGTCACTGGGTGCTGGCGCGCGGTGGGGGCTCAGCATCGCCGACCACCCTAAGTCTGTGCCACACAGACCCCCAGGCACACGTTAGTCCTCACACTCACCTGTCCCCTGGAGGGGCCAAGCTTCGGAGCTGCGCTGCTGCCCACGTCGGAGCACGTGAGCTTGTCATCAGGTGGGGTGTCACTGGCTGAAAAGGTTGAGGAAGAAAAAATAAACGAATGATGCATCAGCTGGCCAAATTCAGGAAGCTGGTGGGTTCCGGAACGGCAGCACAAGACACTCTGGTCACCTGAGGGTCCAAACTCTTGCTTCTCTTTGCGGCCTGTTCTGTGACTTCCCGCAACTATTCACATCTGCACACACACGCTAAGGAATGAGGCCGGGAGAGATGGCTCGGCGGTTGGGAGTACTTGCTCCCCTTACAGAAGACCTGGCTGCGCTATGAGGCAGCTTCCGCCAGTTCTCCGAGGCCTAGCGTCCTCTTCCGGCCTCCACAAGCACCGCACGCATTGTGGTGCACATCTGCGCAGGCAAAGAACTAACTCATGCATGGAATACAAACAAACCTCTTTTTAAAATGCCGAGAATCACTTTGTAATATTGAGGGATTTGCGTATTTAAACGAATATGTGTAGATTAAAATGAAACTTAGGAAGTGTGTTGCTGTTCTACAGGTTGATAATTATGTGTCTGTGAACTGCTGAAATTATAGTCGTATTTTAGTAAAATATTTAATAACACTCATTCTTCGAGTTTTAGTACCTCAAATTGTGAAGAAAGAAAGGAAGGAAGGAAGGAAGGAAGGAAGGAAGGAAGGAAGGAAGGAAGGAAGGAAGGAAGGAAGGAAGGGAGAAAGGAGAAGGCACCCACAAGGCATGATGACACATGCCTGTAACCCAGCACCTAGAAGGGAGAAGACAGGAGGATCACAAATTTATCCACCCTGTCTCACAAAACCATCAAACAAATCACCTGACATCAACAACCAATATGGCTCATTCAAAAGATTTGAAGACTCAAGGCAGGTTAGAAAGGGTAAAATTTTGCTGTGAGGAATTATTAAATTTATTCAATTTCCAGCCTAACATAGTGGCCCACACCTTCAGTCCCAGCACTCAGTGGGCAATCTAGTCTGCATATTGAGTTTCAGGATAGCCTGGGCTACCCAATGAGACCCTGTCTTGGAACAAACAAACAAACAAACAAACAACAAAACAGGAGGTTTCCCCTTTATTTAAAAAAAAAAAAGAAAGAAAGAAACCCTGATTTGACTATTTGACTATTTTTCACTATCACAAAATTTAGTTTCTGGTTTTGCTATATGCATACGTGTACCATAGCCATTTTACTCTCTTTTAAGTAGCAGAGCTGTGCTTTGTTCAGCTCACAGGTTTGGGGTTAGGCTTTAGTGGTAGGCTGGGTTTTGATGCCGTTATTTGGGTAGGACCTCTGCTCACACTTCCCACGCACCCTTCTCACAGTTTACCCTGCCTGCAAGGTGCATTGTCATTAAAACCGGGAACATCGGTATCTGCAAAATAAGCTTGTCTAAACAGGATACTCTCTACCTCCCCTTTTGGAACAGTCACAGCCATGATCGATTTGACAGAGACTGTTTCCCGGGTCCTGACCTCATCCATTCTTTGAAGCACTTAGTTCAGTTTTCACTGGAACAATTTTCAATTTTCCCTCATGCTCATACCTTACTGGTCTAACAACCATTTGAATAACACGTTATTAGGTTTCCCAGAGCGGTTCTAACAGGTGTGGTCAGGTTTGACAACCTCGCTGGGTCCTCCCGGGCCCTGTAACTCACCTAGGGCAAACAGAGGTATACAAGGACATGCCAGCACTGGCCACGAGTATGTACTCCGCCGTGGCTTTCCCTCAGCGTGTTGCACGGCACACCACCACCCCAGCAACCGCTAGTGTGTGCAACGGGATGAACTAGGCCTGTGGACGCGAGTGAGGAAGTTCGCTACTTTAATGACGTCTATGTGAGTGCCCATGAATGAGTTAAAACATCTGGAATCGCCTGGGGAATACAGTGTGTGGATAAAAAGCATGAAGAGGACGAGATCTAGCTTCACTTTTCTAGCAAGAAACCAAAATAAATATTTATAAGCGTGAAAAAAGTGGCAGCTTTTATCTTATTCTCCATTGCCTCCTTTTTCATCCTTATTTTTACTTCTGTGTGTGCACATGCATAGACCCAAGAAAGCCAGAGAGGGAGTCAGATCTCCTGGGGCTGGGGTTACAAGTGGTTGAAAACTGGGTGCCGGAAACCAAGTTCAGGTCTTGGGGATGGAGGAGCAGAGCCTCCACCTCTGCAGCACGCTTTCTCCTCTTACCTCTGCTCCTCACACGTTGGTTATCTCACGAGCTACGGTGTAAGCGTGCTCACACACCCACGGGTCTGAAAGTACGTCAGCCCGACTGACAAATACCCACTAATAAAAATATCTGTAGGTGAAGACATTTTATTGTGTTAAAACCATCAATGATCCCCCCAGAGAGGAATGAAACACCTTGTGTGCGCAAAGGAGGCGCTGGGCAAATGCGAGCAGAATGGCATGCAAGCTGCAACACCCCACCGGTGCATATACCTTTTCATTTTAACATCATGATATTCGTGCACCATGAGGAAATGCCCCGTGTTTATCCTCCAGATGAACTTGGTGTAGCAGTCGACTGTGACTTAGGCCATTCCCGGCAACACTGCGTGGGAGCCGTGACCTGGAAAGCTCTGATAAAGTTACTTTCTGGTAAAAGTTACTGAAACTGCCGCAGTGTTCAGGAAATCACTGCTAATTTTAAGTCCAGGTGAAAATGGAAATCATGGCTGAGGGGGAAAATGGAATCCAATTAAGGCAACGGAGAGCCTACAGCGGCCTGCCATTCCACATTCGCTTCTGCAAAAGTACAATGCAGGACCCAAACAGCTCCAAAGACCAAGGTGGAGGTGGGGGTGTGGTGGGGGTGGGGCACACTTGAGCCCACTTATGACTCACCAAGTTGGGTAGGAACCTATCCAGTGAACTGCTTTCAAAGAAGACTTTATGTTAACATACGTAGCAGAGGGCACACTTAGTCGATCTGGTCCTCTTATTATTTATCTCCAAAAGAAAACCGTGTTTCTATTTGTAGGTGCAGAATATATCCACTAGATTTTTAAAAAATGAATTCCAAACACCAGAAACTATGGAGAAAAGCACCACATAAATTTCTCCATAGACTTATGTGGTATTATGGGGAGGCCAGGGAACTGGAACTGTGCTTCCTTTGACTCCTGCTTCACTTTCGAACATTTCAACCACTGTACTAGAACTGCTAGAATTCCCCCCCCCCTTTTTTTTTTACTTTGCTTCTCAGTCCAAAAATCAAAACAAAGGCTAAAGGCCTACGCTGGCTTTTCTCACTCACAGGTACCTAATGATGAGTGTGCCAATTTAAAGTTTATTTTAGATCTCAGTTGAAACCAGGAAAGCTAATCCTTTTCAATTTGGGACTCGGTGGGTGTGGCGATCTAGGAAGACCTGGGAAATAACTACTGTTTGGTTTGGATGTTATGCTTGTCTACCATTAAAAGAGCATATAATTATAGCCTAAATGTAGACCTGAATCTTGAACAGGCTAACCTAAACTCTCAAAACGTGTACCCTCTAACGTAACCGTGGAACACTATAGTGCGCCAGATGTTACGGCACTATGCAAAACACTGAGCTCAAGCTGGAGTCAGGACCCTTAAAAAAAAACAAACCCTTTTGTATCACCTTGCTCACCTTTTGCACCTGAGAGGAGGGCTGCATTTGACCTATTCTGGAGACGTTAAATGAATTATTTTGTACCCGGTCCAGGCTTTTGTCTAAATGCAGGAGCGCTCTCTCCTTTCTCTGCCAGAGGATGCCCCTCTCACCCCTCCCCCACGCCTCATGTCTTAATGTTTCACAGGATAAATCTAGAGATCCTGGGTCCTCAAAGAGTGCCTATTCTTGACAGAGTAGCTGCAGGGGGGGGAAAGGAGCGGAGGCGGGTGAGATACCGGCGGCGTAGCAGCTCTACCCCGTTGAAAAGGGGTCGGAGAGAAAAAAAAAACCACTAACACGTACATAACTGCTCTTCTGTCCCCGGCACCTCTTCTGGAAAGGCTCTCGGGCAGGGCAGAGGCGGGGGACGCCGCACAGTGGAACCTGGGAGCGGCGGGGGTGGGGGACCGGAGAACCCGGCCCGTCACCTGACTGCCAGGAAGAAGGACGTGCAGCCCGGAGCATCTGAAGGGGGCGGGGAGAGACCTGCTTGGAAGATGGCAAGAGCCAGCGCTTCCTGGCACCGCGCTGGCTCCGTCCCCAGACGTGCCCTCCCGCTTTCGGTGGGAGCCTGCCTCCCCAGGGCTGGGGAGTAAACTCGGGCCGAGACCGAGGCCGGTCCCTCCGCGCCGCGGGTCGCAGGGGCAAGGGAGTCCCAAACCGGCGGCTTCGGATGTGCGCAAGGTAGTGCAGGGAAGCCTAAGCAGTGTTCCTCGTGGCGCGAGGGCGGGACGAGAGGGCTGCAGCGCTGGGGCAAGACTTCGCGTCCCGGCGCGGGCGCCACCTGCGCGCCGAGCGCGGACCGAGCCCGGTCGGTGTGCGCCGGACCCCAGCGCCCGCTAGGAAGCGCGTGGAGTGACAGGCTGCGAGTCCTCCGGCTCGCGCCCCCTCCCAGCGCCACCAGCCCCGGCCAGCGGGAGGGCGGGCGAGGTCCCGCCGCGCGGCCGTCTCCCCCCACCGCGCTACCTGGACGAGGAGGCCGGGTCCCGGCGCACAGCGCCCAGCGCGGCCCTGGAGCGGCCCCCGCCCTCCCACCTGCGCCGCGCGCCCGCCCGCCCGCCCGCCGCTCCGCGCTCCCGGGCCGGGGCGGCGCGGCCCCGCTCGCGCCCGCGTGCGCGCCCCCGACGCCGCGCGCTCCCTCCCGCCGGCCGCTCCGCCCGCCCCCCGCGCTCTCCCCGCCCCCTCCCTCCCTCCCTCCCCCGCAGGCACGAGCGAATGTAGCCCGCGAGAGAAAATGGCGGCGGCGGCGGCGGCGGCGGGCGATCGCGCCTCGTCGTCCGGATTCCCGGGCGCCGCGGCGGCGAGCCCCGAGGCGGGCGGCGGCGGCGGAGCTCCCCAGGGAGGCGGCGCGCCCGCGGCGGGCGCGGGGCTGCTGCGGGAGGCGGGCAGCGCGGGCCGCGAGCGCGCGGACTGGCGGCGGCGGCAGCTGCGCAAAGTGCGGAGCGTGGAGCTGGACCAGCTGCCCGAGCCGCCGCTCTGCCTCGCCGCCTCGCCGCCCCGCGCGTCCGCCTCCCCGTCGCCGGAGCCCGCGGACGCGGCGGCGGGAGCGGCCGGCTTCCAGCCCGCGGCGGGCTCGCCGGCCCCGGGAGCGGCGGGGCGCGGCGGCGCCCACTCCGCCGAGCCGGCGGCCGCGCGGGACAGCGGCGCCCGGAGCCCCGCGGGGGCCGAGCCGCCCTCCGCAGCGGCCCCCTCCGGGTGAGCGGCGGGGCCGGGCCGGGCGGGCAATGAATGAAGCGAGCGCGGCTCCCGGGGTCCGGCTCGCGGGGCGGGATGGGGGGCACGCGGAGCCCCGCGGGGCGGGCGGGGACGGGACGGGAGCGTGCGGGAGAGTTTGTTATTGTTTGCGGACATGTGACAGGCGTGCGGGCCGCGGTGTGCGGTGCTCCCGGGGCCGGGCCGGGGTTGCCGAGAGCCCCGCGGCGCGCTCGGTTGGGGAGGGGCCCGCGGGGCGCGGTGGTGACAGGAGGGAACCCCTGGGCCCCGCGGGGACGCGCGCCCGCGGCCAGGTACGGGGCCGGGCCCGGGCGGCGGCCGGGGGATCCCGGGGACTGCGGGGGAACGCCTGTCAGAGCGGCGGGGCGGCCGGGGACGCTCTCCGCACTGCGTGTCCCCGGGAAGCCCTCCCGCGCCGCGGAGCCGAGGGCGCCTGGTGCCGGGAGTTCGAATCCGCCGTTGAGGCCGGCGGAACGCCGGGGGAGCCGGGACCGGATGCGTCAGCCATTCGGTTTCGGGGCGGCGGAGACTGGGACGGTGCGGGGCTGCCGGCTCCGCTCGCGGGGGTCTCCCGGGGCACCACGAGTAGGATGTGCGTAAGGCGGTCTCCACCAACGGCTCCTCTGGCCTCGCCCTTTGGATGTGTTTTCGTGATGGTCGCCGAGTGGCCGGGTGGACTTTCTTTTTGACGTTTGCTATGGGTGGAGAGTGTGTGTTTTATTGTGTGTCGAATCTGACAGTAGGAATCCCTGGTTTCGGTTAGTTATCTAAAGTAATTTGACTCCCCCCCCCCTTTTCTTTTCTTTTCTTTTTTTTTTTTTTTTTTTTTTTTTGCGCACTGGATTGTTTAAAATCACGGTCCGTTTCTTACTTGGAGGTCGAGGGCCCTCCCCAAGCCCCTACCTTCCGTAGCCAAAAGTCTTCCGAGCCCTGTCCCCAGGCACTGTGGGACTGGAGGTAGCGGCCCTGCCGCAGCTCTCAGTGTGCACAGCTTCCTGTTTCTGTGCAGATGAAAACCTCGCCACAATAATTCTTAGGTGGCAGCCCTAACTTCAGATCAACTGCAGATGAAGGGAAAAAAAAACCACTAACTCCAGCTTTGAGGAATTTCATCCAGTCCTGTGAGACCTAGTTCTTTCTGTATGATGATGTAGTTTGCCACGCTTCAGCATTATAGTTAACATAATGGCCTATGGATATAGCATGAGGGCAATGGCAAAAGTGTAAGTAGGACTTTAGCGTTGCCTCTAGACGTGAAATCGGAGGACCAAGGTGAAGGCAGGTAGAATTGAATAATTGATTCATCCGTGATTAATTTTTGTGTTTTTCTTCCCCCCCCCCCCCACCCCGAGGAGTAGTTTAAATTGTACAGGCAGTCTTTAAAAATAAAAACTCTTAGCTAGAATTCTGTTGGTGCATCTCAGATGTCACGTGAAAGCTTCATGCAGTAAAATATTGATACTCTGTCCTTTTGAAATAATAGTGACAGCTCCCTCCGGTTTTGTAGCACTGGTTTGAAATCCATTTCAAGTCTGCTTGGGTATTATAGCATGGAGAAGAGGTATACGAAATAATTGTCGTGTGTTTTATGTTTCCTGTTACTATGTTTTATCATTTAACGTCTTGGGTAAATAATTTTAAAGCAGTCGTTTAAAGTCTCAATTGAACAATGCGTTCCTCTATTTCTAGTAGTTCATATTCCTACATTGTAGAGGAAAATTTAATACTACTATTTCGTGGGTTTGCTTTCAGTAGTAGTGGAGAGCCAAAGATCTGTTCTGTGTGCCTAAAGACCTATTGTATCATCTTTTGAGTTTTGTTTTTTTAATCTACCTTCTAAACTTTGAGTGTAGAAATTGAAAGTTTAGAAAGTAGGCATTTATAAGAGATAAGTTACAGGAAATTTATTAAAGTCAAAGATTGTATGTCTGTCCCCACTGCTTCAGGGAAATAACTGAAGTCAGTGAAAGTTTGTGCCTGTAAGTGGCGCCCAAGGGTTTGTGATTTTTCTTTATACTACAGAATAAGGGGGGGTTTTCCTTCCTATTTACTGTCTTTGGAGAAAAATTACAGTGTTACTCTCCATTGAACAGGCTATTGTGAGTTTGGCAGATATAATTACTCTATCCTATTTTTGTAGCTTCAACCAAACTATCAATTTGCTTCCTCGTGAAGGAGCTAGATATGCTGTGCCTGTTAGTGTTGTCCTCGTTTAAAACTGAAGATATTTCATAAGTCGCTTTTGCTTCCTCACAGGCCTCAGTTTCACTTCCTTTTAGAATCTATCAAGCTAAAAATATAACTGACTGACCCTTCGCTAGAGGGAGGTATGGAAACATTAATAAGTCCTTTAAACTCTGAGTGCGTGTCTCTCTAAAATCATAGGTGCGGCCCCGGAAGTTAGCCCGGCGCAGATTCCTAAGGCTTTGTACTTAGGAATCCTCTCCAGGTTCTGTTCTAAACTAGGTTAAGGAAATTCCTGTATTTTTAAAAGATTAACCTTATTGAACGGGGTTTTGGAAGAGAAATATCAGAGCTAGAGTGCTTGCCAGGTTTTGTTTTCTCTTCGTATCTGATCTTGGCACGAGTGACTGGTTAACCAGCATTCCTTAATACATGATTTCCAATACACCATAATAACTCCATTTTGTTAGATAGGACAAACGGGAAGGAGCCGCACTGATTGTACTCAACTTCTGTAGCACTTCAGGCATGATGTGTTAGTTGCATGTTTTGGAAATGGCCACTGACCTGTGGGTCTGAAGATTTCAAAATGTGCAGAGCAAGGGATGTTCCATTGCTTTTGAGAAGAGCAGGAAACCAGCCACAGTTTGGCTAGGTGGAGTCTGCTGCCCAGTCCTGCCCTTGAACCTGTTGGCCAGTTCCCAAGGAAGAAGCAATGAGGTACAAGGAGTCGGGGAATGGGTTATCCTAAGGAAAAGTGAGGTGAATTCCAAAATGCTGTTAGTACTGCCTTTGCATTCTGCATCTCGCATGCTCCCTTGGGCCAGGGTAATCTGTACTGAAGGAAGTAGGGAAACATGACGTGGGAGAGTCTTGGTCCATGGAGGCTGCTCTTGAGCCTGTGTCAGTGCGCTTTTCACCGCAGGGTGCTTTGTTTGTGCCCTGTAGACTTGCTGGTCTTCTTTAGTCCTCTTTCTTTGTACCTTTAGTTGAAAGTTGGAGTTGCTTAAGAATGTAAAAGGAACCTGCATAGAATGCTTGCCCTAGCCTGGGCAAGGCCTTGGGCTTGATTGCCGAAATATGCAGTATTAAAAATAACAGTGTTTGCCTTTAAGAAATAACTTGAGAGCATTTTTAATCATGAAAGAAGTCAGGATCAGAGTTAAAGTAAATGACTCACCGGAAGCGGGGAGTCAGCCTGGTACTCTTCAGACTACTAAGCGCAAGGACTTTTACCTGTGGCTTAAAGCGCACTTGTTGGGTTTGTAGGTGGATGCGTATGCCTTTAATCTGCTCACCTTCCCTGCCTTCTGTGGCGCAGACAGGTTCTACAGATTGCTGTGTCTGCTCGCCACTGCAGCCCTCTCAGGCATGATGGGGAGGTAAAAAATAATTGGAGATAGAAAAACCCCACAGTCACTCAGCTGGCAGATGGGATTCAACCCGGGCAGCCTTCCTCTATTGCCCAGCTCCCCTCATTAGTTTTTGCCGTTTCTATTTTTGTTTTCAAGTTAATTATTAAATTAATTGATGAACCTTTAAGAAGGAAGTTTCTCAGTAGGAGTCATGGGAGGACAGGCTTGGACTCTACCCTGCTTGTACAGATATGACACATCTCTGTAACCCAGCCTTGTGTGGGCACAGGTATTTTACAAGTAAGTACTATTTTTGCCTGCCCCCCCTCCCGCCTTTGGCAAAGAGGATAAATGATTAGTGTTGAAAGTCTCCTCAATTTGTGGCATATTAAATCATAAGTGAAAATAGACAGAGAAGCTAGAATAGTGTTCCCACTGTCTTAGATTTCATTCATTCAGTGGATGAACTTTGCAGGACAGTGGTCTGGTTGATTAAAAGGTCACCAGTACAGAGGCTGGGTTTCAGTTGGTGGATGGTCGAGTGAACGTGTTTCATGGCCCTATGTTAAGTGTGTGTTGGGGGGGGACTAACACCAGTGCTCTGAACACCATAGGTAAATACAGCCACGCCTTCCCAGCTCCTTGAGCTGGTTCCTGACTGCCCAGCCTCCTAAGTTGGTAGCTAGGAAAAAGATGCCCTCTTCTTCAACTGGCCTGCTTGGTTTTGTGCGCCTTTCGTCCAGTTTTTCACTCTCCCCTGAGAACAGGCCTGCTGGGCTATGCCTCTACACCAGTAAGTGATGCAGATTTGGTTCACACTCTCTCTGCCTGTTCTTACTAAAAGGGATGTAGACAAAGCTGCATGTTTAGGCATGATTTTTTTTTTTCCTGTTCAAAGAGAAAATTAAAATGAGGGTATGGGAGCAGGAAATTCAATATCTGCCAACACTGGTTTTAAAACTCAGTCCTTATTATTAGTAAAAGCAGCTCCTGGTAGTTAGGAAAACAATGCAGGGAAATGCAGAAATGTGCTCTAGGGCATAAGATGATCACGATAGCCTTGTCTCTGCTCTCAGTGCACCCCAGTTAATTTGGGTATGTTTGGTATGAAAGGGTGTTGTGTACTGTCAGTGGTTGAGTCGTTGGCTGGGTGCTCTGATATTATAGACTGAGATATTACAGAATGTGCTAGGCAGAGCTTTTTAAGTCTTAACCAGGCACACACTTAAAGTGCATGGCTGTCAGCTGGGAGTTCTTCCTGTGGCCACTGGACCGCTTGCAGACTGGAGAGGAAGTCTCTGGAGCCAAGTGGCACAATATGCACCGTGCTGTTGTTAGTATAAGTTGGTCCCGAGCACGCCTGTCCGTCCGTGCATGTGGCGTGAGGAGCCGGTAGGAGCTAGACAGTCTAGGTGGGAGCTTTGCCTTTTGCATGGCTCAAGTAATCATTAACGGATATGCTATCAAGTCGTCTTCAAACAGGTCTGACAGCATTCGCAATGCTGAGTATCAGATCAGGCCCCGTGATTCCCAGCGTGAATTTTTATTTGTACATTGCTTAGTGTTGAACAGCAGCTTGCTGCTGTTTAGTAAGCAGTCATTGAAATTTTTGACATACAGTTTAAAAGCTATAATAATTAGCATATTTCAGTAACTTAAGAGCAATTATAAAATAGCTGGAGCCACATATGAGCTGTTATTTTTATATGTATTGAGAAATTGAGCTCCAGTATCCCAAGTGTCTGCTGACTTTAGCAGTTTTTCCTTGGAGATTGTCTTTACCTTTGGGACAGAAGACTTAAGTCCTTAGGGTGGCCCCAAGCCTTCGCTCTTCTGTCTCCGAACATTGACCATTGAGAATAACCCTGTAGCTTCTTTTCCCAGTGGTGACGTCCCTAGACTACAGACTGCACCAGAACCAAACTGTTACTCTTCCTGAAACCCGTGCTAACCCGCTTCTGCTCGCTAAGTACAGAAATAGGACCTAAGACTCCTCCTTGGCACCCACCCCTCGCTGAGCCTTGTTCACTCTCAGATGCATGACAGTTTGACCTGCTGCCGCCTCCATGGTCCAGGCACCTACCAGCTCTTACAGACCTCCAGACCTCATGCCTCCTGTCTCCCGCTCTGCCCTTCTAGACTGCTTTCCATGTTATATGCCTGAGTGACCATTGAAATGTAAACCCAATCTTAGCTTCCTCCCTCCAGAAAACCGAAAAGTATTTTATTAAGTCCAAAAACCGTCCTAATGGTTTTCACTGAGACCAAATCAATCTACAGCATTCCCCCAGCAGGCCCTGTCTGGCTGGGTATGTTACCTCTGAGGTCCATACTGGCTTGTCCCTAGGCTCACTTCCTCCATTTCTTCAAACTTGGAACACTGCCTCTTGCTGGGGGTCTGTGCTTTCTGTGTTTTTGCTGCCCTTGGTACTTGAGGCAGCTTCATTGTTGAAATCGCAGCCCCTTGTCCCTTCCTCAGAGAAGTGTTTTTACTTGCCCAGTCTGGCTGTGTAGTGCTGTGTCCCCCTGACATTGCTGAGATTTTAAAAGTTAACTCCTTGGTTGGCCAACTGCTGGCCCTAGAAGCCTGTCTGACCTGAGTGAGCAGCGCTGTGGCTGGGTAAACCCACCACCCAGCAAGATGACGGGTACACGCTGAACAGCTTGGCAGCTGTACGTTGAAATGGAACATGAGGGGCAGCGCCATGGCGTGCTGAAACAAGCGGGTTCTGTATTCTTCCCTCTGGTCGGATGTAGTTTACGACCTAGCTGAGAGGGGCTGAAGCAGTGAGAACACAGACTCAGCTTGCAGGTTCTTGAGAGCCTGGCTGGGAGCTTTCTGGATGGGCAGCAGCGCGGGTGCCCTCAGTAAGTAGGTCAGCTCAGTGTGGTCTAGAGCACGTGGCGGCACTACCTGGTCAGGTGGAGGGAGTCTGCTCGGAGCCTGAGACTTTTCCGTACTTACTGGGGAGTGAAGGATGCGTGTGCACAGGAGTAAGTACCCCCATAGGGGTGTTGGCCCTTAATAGTACTATTTTATCAAGTTCTCAGGGTGCTGTTTAAATTCTAACATGTACTTCTAGGATTTTCGTCCTTGAAAACTGGCTTCTAAGATTTATAATCTTGGTAAGTCACTTTGGACGAGTAGAAGTCCACATTTACATTAAAGAAAGGATTTGCTGGGCAAGCACTGTATGAGATTTCAGGCGCCATGGACCTGTGTAACAGGAGCCGGACAGGTGGTAACTGAACCCAGCGGGTCCCTTACCCAGAACAGGGTTTAGTACTGAGAGAAGGCCTCCGGCAGCCAAAGGAGGCGGGCCAGGGAAGGGTGGATTTCTGAAGTCCTTTGATTTTACAAGAGTCTCTGGGCACTTGTACAGGATGGACATGCATTTAGGGAGTCACAGTCTTGGTTTGGTTGTTCCTGCCTCACAGTAGTTAAAGGAGCACAATGTGGGCATTGCAAGAGGCAGGCAGGTTCCTTTCTGTCCAAGGTCCTGGCAGGGCGACCCAGGAAAGTACAGGGAGGCAGGAGAGAAGAGGACTTAGAATGTGCCTTCTGGACCTCCTGGTATCAGGACAGCTAGCTCCTGTGTGCTAGATGTGTGTTTGTTAAATCGTAGCACCATTCAGCATCATGTTTTCGGCTGTGAGTTTTTTCCTGAGTAGCAAAATGAATGGAATCAAGACATAACATCACTTTGATTTATAGCAGCAAGTATTGCCTCTTATTTAAAGTTGTCATGTTTCAGCCATCTCAGAGCTTGTAACATGTATTAAGGACATTTTCTGAGACATTTATAGAAAGCGTTTTTAGTGCTTAAGGTGGTTAGCCTCTCTCGGTTGTCTGGAAGCCGCAGCTCTGCAGTCTAGACAGTGAGGAAATGAAGTTTTCTTTAGAATTACATAAAGTGGATGCTGCCCCTTAGAAACACCTTGTGGATCTTCTGTGTGGGAAAACTTTTGTTTTATTTGTTGGTCTGTGTCATGTTAATCTTTGCAGGGTTTTGTTTTTGTTTTTGTTTTTTAAATAATAATAAGCACTAAGCTGCCACCAGTAAATCTCAGCAATTTCCCTAGATTTCCATGGGCCGGGCACTCATCTCCGGCTTCCCACTCGCCATTGAGCTAACTATGTAAGTACCTGAGGGTTTGGGTTAATGAGATGGTCACTTGCAAGACATTAAGTGTGGCTGTGTTCTGGGCTGGTATAGTATATCAGTTTCTGTTCTTCTCCCCGCAGAAAGTGTTTTCATTGGCTGTATCTGTTACTGATTTGCAGAATTTCACTTGGTGCTTGTTTTTTTTTATTAGACTCAGATTTTTTAAACGACGTGACAGGTAGGGGAGGTGGCTCAGTCATCCAGTATGCCTCGCATGCGCAGAGGCTGTGAAAAGAAATGCAGGCAGACAGACAAATGGAAAAGGATGTGCCAGTCAGTATGTATGTTCTTTTCATAGCGCTGGCACTTGAACCCAGAGGCTCCTATGTGGGCAGGGCTGTTCCTCGGAGCCAGGTCTGCAGCCTTTGTTAATATTCTTGAAAAGGAGCTGTCTCTTTGAGGGAGGAAGGCCATGAACATAGGGACTGCTCATATAGCCCAGGCTGGCTTTGAACTCTGTACATAGCCTGGCCGCCTCAAACATGCTAGGGCATGTGCCACCACACCTGGCTTGGTTTGGTCTTAACCTAAACTTATGTTGAGTTTTGAAACTACATTTTGTTATTTAGTGTAGTGACACCTCCCTGCTGTTTATATTACAGTGAGGATCTAATGGCAGAGCTCAGCCTTCCAGGGCTGGGTGCTAGTCACAATTGAAAGAAGTAAATGTTATCAATAAAATGGTAAGATCGTCCTTTTGAAAACAACAGCATTTACTTGTTAACAATTTCCTTAACAAATGGGATCTTAGTATGTACAGTGTGGTAAAAGCTGCCTTTTTTCCCTTAGCAGCATTTTGCTAACTTTTAGTAAACATAGCTGTTTTTAAGGACTGCATAATAGTCTCATATGTTTCATTAATTAAGACAGTTTAGTATCTTTAGACATGTAATGTTGTTTTGAGTTGCTATATTAAGCGTTAGTGAATATATATTCCTTCCTTATATACACATACGGAAATATATGCTTGCGCCCTTAGCGTCATAAAATTAATCTGCTGAGTCGAAGGGAATGTGTACTTAAAAATGTAAAAATGGGGCAAATTGCCCTGTAAAACATAGCATCAGTTTACATTTATTTTACAGTGACCATTTTTCCAGCCTTACAACATTGTATATTATCACAATTGAGTTTCATCTTCCATTTTTGTCAACCTGGTGGATGAAAGAAGGTTTCTCACGTTATTTTGCATGTCTTAGCTTGATCTTTTTTTTTTTTTTTTTTGCTTGGGGTGGGGTGGGGTGGGAGTTCTGTGTTCCTAAATTACCAAATTTCAAGCTCTGTGAAAGATAAAAAGAAAGCCAGCCGTTGCCCGGAAACAAGGGCATCTCTGCTGACTCGCTCACGCTGGTGTTTTGGGGTCCGGAGTCTGGCACGTCGTGGTTGTGGTGGTGTCTCTCTGTATCCAACTGTCAGCTGGGTGCCTCCCCAGATAGGAGGATAGTTCTGTCACGTACGCCTCGTCCTCTATGAAGACCGAGCTCCATTCTCCAGCCTTCCACCCTTGCAGGAGAGTCTCCTTCTGGGTGCCTTCCTGGGTGAACGCTGCCACCATCTCCCTTGCTCTGCTCTTACTCTGTCCTCCGCACCCTCAGCCTTACTCAGCCTGCGCTGGCCTACCCTTCTCCCACAGCTGTCAGTGTAGGATGGTCTGCCCCCAGTCAGACTTCTCCATCCTTAAAATGAAGCCCAAACTCCATCATGCAGTCTAGATGCTCTGGGGTGCAGCCTCTTCTCACCTCTTGGCACCCACGAGTCCCCTCACACTAAACACCCATGCCCTCTTCATGGTCACTGTTTAATGCCCAAGGAGATGCTTCTTTCCCTCTCTGTGGAGTACTCCTATCTGAGATGTTCATTCTGTCTCCTCAGTGAGGTGTGTGTGTGTGTGTGTGTGTGTGTGTTACTCTTTGAAATAAAAAATTATTGGTATTCTACTAAAAATAAATGTGTCTATTTGTGGAAGTCAGTACTGTGCTGTAAATAGAGCTGAGCTCTTTGGTGTAAAAGTTCCCTATATTCCCTAGTTTTAAAGCTTTTTCGTTTTCTCTTTATCATTGTATATGTGGTCATGACCTTTTTAGCACAACTGTATTCACAAAGAGATGTCTGATGCACACATTGTTATAAAATGAATCAAAAGTTCTGATTGGTGTTAAAATTTGAGACGTGCAGTGGCAGGGGAAGAATGTTGGTACCAAGCCGAGACTGCCCTTGAGACTAATCCAAGGCCATCATGGGTCAGACAAATACGCTCAGATACTTGAAGCACAGACCTTGGCTGGGCATGAGCACGTCTGTGGCAGGTTCCTATCAGTCGCCAGGCCTCCGCAGCCCCTCTCTGTGAACCGTTTAGAGAAACTGTGCCAGGGTGAATACCCCGTGTGAGTCCTGTCACCACCCCTGACTAAGGGACAGCATGCCTGCAGTTAACTTGAGTGTTCTGCTGGACATCCAGGTGCTGGGCAAGAAGTGGGGAGGAAGTCTGTCCTGCTGCTGTCAGCTGTCCCTTAGCACTTCCCTGTCTGCTGTCACCAGCCTGGCTCTGGAAGGCGCTGCAAGATGCTGGGGCACGCAGGGTGCTGCTATGTCCTGAA
This sequence comes from Meriones unguiculatus, assembly GCF_030254825.1. Lineage (NCBI taxonomy): Eukaryota > Metazoa > Chordata > Mammalia > Rodentia > Muridae > Meriones > Meriones unguiculatus. Next base: position 86,188,193 of record NC_083354.1, on the reverse strand, counting down.
AGATTCTGGGGAGGGAGGGTCTCACAGGGAGCTTTCAAGAGATCTCATGGGCTGGGTGGATGGAAAGTTCAGAGGCCCAGAATTCCGAAGTTGGTGGTTAGTCACGGGCAGCTCAGGCAGCCCCACCTGAGCAGAGATAGGCTGACACGGGGCTCAGAGACCAAGGACAAGGTCCCTGGCTCCCGCCAGCTGGAGAGCTCTCTTGAGATCTCTGCCTGGGCTTTGTTCCTCTGACTGATCCTCGGGTCTCAGGGCTTAGAACAAAATAAAAAGCCTTTGTAGCTGGCGGGGTAACCACAGTGCACCATGAAGTGGGTCAGCAGGCTTCGAGAAGGAACTGCGGAGCTGGGAGCCAGACCTGTCTGCTACCTATTGCCACCAGGCTCCTGGGAACGAAGGCCCCTCCTTTCTGCTTCACCTTCCTCAGCTCCAAAATGGAGCTCACAGTAGGAGTAGAAGATCGCTGAGACACGAGGCTCCTTTTAAAGTTTCTCCTTGACTGTATCTGGTGCTACTACACATGACCTTGAAGGTTGGCTCCCTCGTCACACTCCTGGAACAGGAGGAAGAATCCCCCAAGGTTACCGTTCATCTGTCCTTGTTTTAGCAAAGGCCGTTTGTACACATAGCCATCACCTTGTTAGAGATTCATTTCCCCTTACTAAAAGTGCAGCTTTTAGATTCTGTGGCGCAGAGTAAAATAGCTGACAGGTCTGGCTTTAGCGTCTGAGGCCCTGAAACCCTTGCGCCGTACTGCTCAAGTGGGCGTGCAATTCCAAAGCAGCCCCAGGAAGGAGTGGCGGGAGCCTCTGAGACCTCAGGCTGTCCTGCCCAGCTCAGGCCCGGCTCCTCCTCTAAGCCTCCGGACCCACTTACTGTTACGCTGCACTCGCTATTGCAGACAGCCTTCTCAGCCCTGTGAGGCCAAGTGTTTGCCTTACACACCCCTAGTTTTCATTTACATTCTTGTTCCTTTCTGAAATTTAATTTTGAAAGTTATTTTTGTGGCTAAATTTATTGAAGTTTTTTTTTAATTCATAAAGTTGAGATTTCAAACTGTGTACCACTGATAAAGAGACGCTTAAATGAATATGCAGACAAACAATGGAAGGCTAAGCATGGCCATTTATGCACATGTTCCAGGCTAGCCTGAGGGACATAGTGGGAGAGCCCATCTCATCACACCAGCGCGCGCGCGCGCGCACACACACACACACACACACACACACACACACACACACACACGGAGGTGGGGGCAATGAAGCCTCAGGAGAAAAGAAACTGTCATGCATGAAGTAACATTAAGTACTGAGGAGATGTTTTTAAGGAAGCTTATAGCTGTGAGGAGAGCGTTCTTTTGCAAATTGGAGAGAAGAGATGAGAAAATAGAATGTATTTAGCAGGCAGTCTCTAGTTAGGAAGCAGGCCTACCGGTAGCAATAAACTACTTCCTGGTAACTTCACTGCTGCCTTTTTAGTTCAGAGTTAATCCTGCAGAGGAACATCCACCAGGGATAGCCTGATGAGCCAAGCTATTCCTGTGGCTAGATCATAAATACATACGCGACGGCTTTTTTTTTTTTTAACTTTTAAAAGATGTGACTGGTGACAGTTTCTAATTGTGAAAGTTGATAGTTATATCTTGGGATTCTTTTCATATAATTTGGACCAAAGTGGCAGTTTCTGGAAAACACGAATTTAACTAATCCTTCCCCCCTCCCTTGGCATCTAATAATTTTGTTTTCAAAATCCAGGAAACGATGGCACTGGACTAGGTCTGGAATGAGACCGACCGAGTAGTCTAGGCCGCGAGATGAGCCCAGCTTGATGCTGTTTCTCACACCGCCCTGAAGCTGCTCATAACTCAGTGCAGAGCGCTGGGCCCTGAGCAGTAACTGTTCTCGGTCTCAGATTGGTGGCGAAGAACACTTGGCCCTCCCTGCTTTCCGCCAAGCCTGCCCCGTCACGCCAGTTGGCCTGGTCCTCGGTGTTGCCATCAATCAGATACTGAGATATGTGTTTGGGGCCTCACTGTATGTTCCTAGCACATGATTTCCAGACAAAAGAACAGTGAGGAGAGAACAGTTGTGCCAGACCCTGATTCCCAGGCACCATTCTGGACGTTTGTGATACATTGTGGTATCTGGCTGTAGGTTCTGTCACTAGGAAATGAGGCAGCTTGCACTGTCATCTGCACAGTGCACATTGAGCCCATTCTGCAGCCTGCAGAGTGGAGAGTGGGGCATCCCCCTAACACAGGAGTATGCTAGGAGAGCTTTGGCAGCAGTGCCAAGGACATGGTGAACAGAGCAGAGCCTCCCTCTTGGGGGCAGGCCCAAAAGACAGTTTTGGCGTCAGAAAGAAAAGGTTGTGCTCAGGAACTTGTTGCTTTCTCTTCTGCCTCCTTCCAGGGCCAGGTTTTGTTGATAAGCTACAAAGTTACTGTATCTCATGTAAGCTGAAGTCAGCCTGTCTCTGAATCTGGCAGTTTGCTAAGAAATGCATCCAGAATTCTGTTATATGGTATAATGCCGTGTACATATTGATTGGTCCTGAAAATGCTGGATGACACAGATCTTAATAAATATGCGTTAGCAGAAGACTTTTCTAGGGCTGGAGATACAGTTCAGTTGGTAGAATGTTCACCTCGAAACCCTGGTTCAGTCCCTACCACCACATGAAACTGGCGGCACTAACCTATAGCCTCAGTGGAGGCCCAAGGATCAGAAGTTCAAGGCCTGCCTGGGGAGAGTGAAACTCTTTAGAACAGCCATTCTGAACCTGTGGCTCTTAACCCATTTGGAGGTAAAATGACCCTTTCACGGGTTGCCTAAGACTATCTGCATATCAGATATTTATATTACAATTCATAACAGCAAAAGTACAGTTATGAAGTAGTAGCAAAAATAGCTTTTATGGTTGGGGGTCACCATAACGTCAAAAACTATTAGAGTCACAGGATTAGGAAGGGTGACAGCCACTGATCTAGAAAGGGGCTGAGGGCCACCCTTTGTAATGTGAAGCTCTTTTGGGCAGGTTGGTCCCTCTCTCCTCCCTCTCCCCTTGAACCCCACCCACCACCCTTGGTATCTACCTGCCGGCCTTTTCAACACTTGCTTCTGTTTTGCTCTCTGATGTGCTGGGCAGGGTCTTTATGCCAAGTTCTCTACAGCACCAAGGTGCACAGAGTGCCACACACACACACACACACACACACACACACACACACACCGTTCTCTCATGGTTTTCCCGGTCACTTTAAAGAGCTCTTTGTTTTGTCAAGCTCTGTGTTGTGACTGTTTTTTTCGTTTGTTTGTCTTTCATTGTTGAGGATTGCCTATCCTCAACTCTGTCCTTGTGCATTGGTTCCCTCTTCCCCAGCTGTCTCTTTTGTATATGTGACTAATTTTATAATAGAACGACAATCTTTCAAATCACTCACAAAATCAGCCCAAAGACAGAATATTTTGTGCTGTTGATTTTCTTATACTAATACTGGGTTGATTTTTTTTTTTTTAAGTGCACAGATAAGCATTGATGGCAATATTTACATGACTTTCAGAGGGTTTCGGCTTGGGGATCTGCTTTAAATGTTGATCCATTCTTTTCCTCATTAACTTAGGCAGTCATGTAAGTCAGACTATGTTTACATAGATTGTTCTTTCCTTAAATAATTAAAATTGTTTTGGCAATCTCATCACCTGCCGGTTCTAACTTGGCCTTTCAAGGGTCTTTTCTATTTATCTGGCTCAGTTTATTTATCTTTAAGTTCAGAGACTATAGTCAGAGACAGGCAGTGCTCACACACAGGCTTTTGTCACCTGGGATTCCTGCCTGGGGCTGGAGCTGGGGGATGGGCCTCATCATTGCTCTAGCTCACGTGGTTTTCATTGTCCCCAACAACACAATAGCACTTAAGAGTCTTTCCTGAAACCTGGAAGGTAAGGCTGTGCAGATAGATGCCTGTGCAGCAGAGGCCTAGGCTGCAAAACTGCTGCTACAGCCTGGTGGCCTCCCAGGCCGAGGGTTGAGGTCACCCTGAACTGTCCCTCTAAGCAAGCCTTGCTCAGAAGGGCGTTGAGGCACTCTCGCAGAAGCGGAAGTGTGCACACAGCCGTGGGTGTGGAAGCAGCCATTGGCACTCCTTTACAGACCAGAGCAAGAGAGGAAGAGCAGGAAGGTGGGGATCAGTCCCCAAAGCCAGGAACTTCAAAACCCTCTTTCCAGGGAATCAGAGCGTGAGAGAAGAGAGGAAGCCCTTGGGCCTCCTAATCTGGTTTCTGCAGTGACAACAAAAGAGACCCAGTCTCAAGTACTGCGTGGTGAAAGGTGAGGACCCACACTGGAGGCTGTCATCTCACTTCCACATATGTGTATGGCACAAGCGCGCCCTCCCACACACACATGCTGTACACTCACAATTCTTGTAAAACTAAGCACAGACTTAGGTTTAAATGTGTTCACTGTGATATGCAAGAGACTAGACTCCAAATGTGGTTAAATTTTCTTATTACACACTCATTGATTGTTGCTGGTTTGGCTTGGCTTGTTTTTTTTTTTGTTTGTTTGTTTTGTTTTGTTTTGTTTTGTTTTTGCCTTAGGAATGGGAGATGTGTGGGTGTACCCGTTCATTAAAAGTAATTGTTGACACCTGTGGAACACTTACCTTGTTCTGAGAGCTTGCCCAAACTTTGGCTCTCATGAGGATTATTCCTGTGTCACAGATGGGAATAATTCAGGAGGTTGGGTGGGAAAGGAAAGAGTGACAGCTCTGGGCCTGAACCTTTCCCCTGCCCATAGCCCAGTGACCTGTGCACACTCCCGGCAGCGTCCTCTGGTTCCTCAGGCATTTGGAAAGTCACTTCTTATGAACTAGCTGTAGTATAGCATAGGCTGCAGAAAGAAAGCTAGTTTTCCCTTCCAGCCGTTGTCATTTTAAACTAGTATTTCCCCCCCTTTTGGTATGTTTTGCATTGTTGGTGAAGCCCCTTGACTAGTTTGACTGAAGAGAATTTCTAAGACTAGCGTCTAGTAAAAAGTTCAGGTCATTTGTTCTCTTCTTGATATTTGTTCCACTAGTGAAGTAAGTTAGTGAATATCAGCCTGCCAGGTGGTCAGTGGGCATCTTTGATAAAAGAATTTAGTGGCTCTGAGAGAATTCAGAAACAAAGTAGATTTTATTTGAGTTTAGCTACAGAGAGGGTACCATTCAGAACGAAATTGTAAAAGAAGGTGCATTTTTTTGCTCCTGTGTCTCTCACGATGCATCGTTTTGTTTTCTTCAGTACTAATAGTGCACAACTGGCACTGTGCTCTGTGGATGCCACTGTGCCAGAAGCTAAGACGTCCCCAAGTCAAAGCTGCAGCCAAGGACTCTTGAGAGAAAATGACCTTCTGTAAAGCTGATGTCGTGTCTCACTACACTCTCCGTAATTTACCTTCAGGACTGTGTTTCCCTCTAATGTTACCTTTTGCCAAGAACATAACTGATGAAAGTGCTGATTTGTGGCGAAATTAGTAGATGATCCCTAATGACAAATGTAATTCCTTGATAGGTAGGCTCAGACTCATGCCGGTATCTCTGAAGGGGCAGGAGGGAACTATCTGGTTGTTGTCTAAGGCCAGTACTTCCTGGAAGAGAGCAGAGCGGAACCTGTAGAGGAACTGGGGCATTGCCAAGTGAGGGACACAGGACAGGCTGGGAAGAGGATTTTCCCTAGGAGCAGGTGGTTGGCAGCCATCGAAGGCCACAGAGGGTGGCAGTGGCCGTCCCAAGACAGCAGCTTAGAGAGGGATGGAGTGGTTGCTACTGTACTTCAGTGTGGGACAGAAGGCAGGTGGAAGCACAGGCTAGATCCAGGCATGCCTGGGGAGGAGGGAGGCTGGAGAGAGGTGAAACCAGATGGTTTACAAAGACTAAGCATTTGGGGGCTTTTAGGTTGGTTCCCGTCTTAAGACAGGAAGGGACAGATTTTCACAGGTTTTTGGAGCAGAGTTTTGTTTGCTTAGTGAACATGCTGTCCTGAAACACATTTCTCAAGGAAGAAGTTTAGGAGAGGTTTGACTGGAGTTATTAGGAAGCCAGTGTCTGAAAAGTAGACGGGAAGTATGTGCATAGGAGTTTTCTTGGTGAAGTAGAGGGTGTAACACAGCACTGGCTCAGCAGCCTCATAGGAGTCAGCTTTGCCAGACTCTAGGAATACAACAGTGACAGAGCACACACCCCTGCCCTCTGGATAGCACATCCTAATGAAGATGTTCCCGAGTTGCCCTGGCCCATTATCGTGGTTTAGTCACATGGTTTGTTGGTTGGTTGGTTGGTTGGTTGGTTTTTTGTTGCTTGTTTTTGGACTCAGGTTAGAATGTTGCAAGTGCAGCCTTTAGTGGTTATACTGTGGTCCTAATTGTCCGTTTAAGTTATCTTGTGAAGATACAGTCTGTCTCAGCAGTCCAGCTTGCTCAGCATGTCTGTGATTGGTAACAGTAAAACTTTGCCATTGTAGAAGCAGAGGCTGGCAACATCTACTGGGTAGTCTCTAAAGATGAGTAGAGCATATCAAAGTTTCAGAGCGATTGTTTAGAAAAACAATTTGAGACAGAGTTACTGTCTGTAGCTTACTCTCTTGTACATGGATAGCTTTCTTTCCTTGGTAAACAGTGTAAGAACATAGCTAATAAGACACTAAAGTTTTATCTAATTGCTTTGTTTTGAGACAGAATCCTGCTGAATAGCCTGGTTTGCCTCAAAGTCCCCCTCCTATCTCTGTGGGATCACAAGCCTGCCCAGCCACCCAGTTTTTTCCTTTGACTTTTGTTTTGGTTTCTTTCCTGGTGCCTGCTAAGCCAGTGTTACACGTTGAGCTACAACCCCAGCTGGAAAGCGTGCTGTGTCTCACAAGACTTAACTGGACTAATGAGCAAAGTAGATTGAGTCCAGTGGCTTGATTTAATTCGTTCAAACTGTATATTTTATCCACATACTTTTTTACTTACACCTTTGCTGTGTGCCTGCTCATCTTGCGTGTCTTGGAATAAACCTGAAAACCGCAAAAATAAAAGCTCCACTGTTGCCATGAAACAAGTGCGTGTGTCTGAGGACTAAGAAATGAATCGCAGGTGCAGCCACCCAGGGTCTGTCTTTTTGTTGTTGTTTGTTTGTTTTGTTTTTGTTTCTTGTTTGTTTTTTGAGACAGGGTTTCTCTGTGTAGTCCTGGCTGTCCTGGACTTGCTTTGTAGACCAGGCTGACCTCAAACTCACAGAGATCTGTCTGTCTCTGCCTCCTGAGTGTTGGGATTACAGGCCTGTACCACTGAGCCCAGCTTTTCCTCCTCCTCCTCCTTTTTTTAATTTGAAGAAAAAAAAATGGCCTTTTCAGAATGTTTCTGGGAAAACTGTATATCCACATACAGAGTAATGACACTAGACTCCTGTTTTTTCACCCTGTAGAAAATGAGTCCATTAAAGATCTTAGTGCAGGACTTTCTTCCTTTAAGACAGAAGCATAGACGAGGACTTTCTGAACAGGTCCACAGTGACTCAGGAGATAACTGCAAGAATTAGAAAAGCCGCTACATAGCACATTTAACAGCTGTTCATCCAGAATATATAAAGAACTAAAATCTATAAAATTAATAGTTGTGCCCATGAACAGACAGTTCTCAAAAGAAGTATAAATGACCAACAAGTGATTATTTGGAACATGGGAAAATGTCAGCATCCCTGATTGTTGGAGAAATGCAAACTAAAACTACATTGAGCCTGATGTGGTAGGGTGCGGGTGTGATGCCAGCATTGGAGACGTTGGAAGAGGAGGAGAGTGAGAAGGCTGAGGTCATCCTCACTTACATAGTAAGTTCAAGACCAGCCTTGGCTACCTAAGACATTGTCTTTAAAACCCAAAAGGGAAAACTGCATTGAGATTCCTGTCATCTGGAAAACAAGCAACTGCTGATGAGGATGGGGGCAGTGGCCGCCCTCATACTCTGCCAGTAGGAATGTTAGCAGGTTTAGCCACTGTGAAAGTAGAACTCCAGCTATGCCACTCCTGGGTAGATTCCTAAAGAATCTTAAGTCAGAACGCAGCAGGGGTACCTGCACACCCAGCAAGGTATAGAACCAGCCTAGATGTCCATCAGAGGACAGATAGACAGAAAATACCACGCTGTTTGCAGGAAAATGGGCAGAACTTCAAGTCATTGTGGTAAACAAAATAAGCCAGACCCAGGCAAATGTGGTACATTTTCTCTCATCTGTGAACTGTATATGTATATGCAAACACACAGATATGGGCTTCAAAGTAGGAAGAGGACTATTTGACAAGAAGAGGGCCAGTGGGCCTTCGTGTCCAGAAGGTAATAGTGGAGGATGATCAGAATATCACACACATGTTTGAAAATGTCATAATGAAACTCACCATTCCACAGTTACTGTATTCGAACAGCACGGAGCAACTTCACGGTTCTCATACTTCCTGCCAGCTCTATCTTCCCCCTGTGTCTGGACTCCCAGTTCTGGCACTAGCCCCCTCTGAGCACCCCTCCCTGGCTGGCTTAGCTCTCCTGCCTCCCAGGTTGCCTCCCCTGATAAGGCACAGCTCAGGGCCCCCAGCGATTCCCTCCTAGACACAGACTCTTGGGATTTTCCCCAAGGCTTTGTTTGCTCACTAACCTCAGGGAAACCAAATTACCTAGATTACACGGGCAAGTGTCAAGCCCTTCCCACTGAGGACAAATGATGCAGACCCAGGGTGGCTTCTTAGTCACGGCTTGGCATTTTCCTGGCCTAGTGTCCGAGCCCCGTGTCTTCATGCGGTGCCCTGAGATGTTTCTACAGAGGCCTCAGAAACGCTTTCTTACCATTCAGGGATCTGTTTAGTTTGGGGACTCCTGTTGAAAGGGCTTTGTTTGTTTGTTTGTTTGTTTGTTTGTTTCATTTCCTCTCTTTTTCTCTCAGAATGTGCAAATCCCAGGGGTATCAGTCAGCACTGCTTGTAAGGTGAAAGATGGCTAAGACAAGTCTTGCCCTCAGGTAGACACAGCCCAAGGAGAAAGAGCAGTCACTTCAGCTTGAATTTATCTCGTCCTCCCCTTGCAAGCTTTCTACTGAGACAAGGATAATAAAGTTGAAACCCGTTCCTGCCCTCGAGGATCTCATTCATGGTCTGGTGCTAGGGACAGTGTGAGAAAGGGGCTTATGCTGAGTGAGGCCCTGGGAAGGCACTCTGCTGGATTCTGGGGACTGTGGCCTGAGGGGAGCTGAAGTTAGTTAGCATCCGGGACAGTTTCTCCAAGTAATGGGGTGCCCCTAGGGCCTGTGAAATATAAGCCTATAGAGTGTTAAAAGATGGGGGGAGGGAAAGACACTCTAGAGAGCTGGCTCTTCAGATCCAAGTTTGATTCACTCCAGTCCCGGTAACTCTGATACTGTCTTCTGACCTCCTCAGGTGCTCAGCACACTCACGGTGCACACTTGAGCCTGCAGGCAAACATGTAAAATGAGTGATTCGAAAAAAAAATTATTAAAAATAAATAAATAAATAAATAAGACCAGTGGACATACCCAGAAGAGCAAGGCAAATAGAGGGGATTGCTTTTGTTCTTCCACGGTGCTAGAAAAACTCACGCTGTCAGGTGGTTTTCATGTTTCAATTTTAAAGTTTCGAGGCTTATTAACTATGGAGTCAGTTATCAGCCTACGTGATAGTTAACTGAGACAACTGTTATTGACAAAAGGACTGAGTGGCATGAGCACTTACAAGAGAGTCGCCCCTTAGTGGGAACGATGGTTTCTGTCTTGCTGCCACCGGTCTCTGCTTCGTACTTACAGACTGGAACCGGGCTATGACGGGAGGTTCTGAGGCCTGTTCCTGACAGTTCTGTGAAGTCGCAGCAATTTGCTCTCACCAAGTTATGCCTTTTGCCAAAGTGAAAAGAAACTGACGTTTATGAATGGCTTCAGGGTTCCACCGAGGTGAGGAAGACATTATTTAGGAAGGCCGTGACTTCAGCTGTATTTGGGACAGGATGTCAGCGTGAACGTGGCAGCCTCTGCTCTCGGTGATATGTGGGCAGGCACCTTTGCTCTTAATAATTGTTCAAATTACATTTTTAAGGAAAGAGTGCCCCCTACCGCGTAAAGCGATGTTTTTCTCAAGCCCTTTCCCCTTCTTGTGATTTATTTTTCTAACCGTGGCAGTTAGCTTTAGTTAGTTCACCTCACAGGACAACCTGCAGTCTCCAAACACCAGCCAGACAGCACTTGGCAAGTTTCAAAGCTTGGCCATCATTTTAATTGCTAACTGGCTCGGTGGTTTTGTACAAAGTGAGTTGCAGAGAGTGGGAAGTGGGTGGTCTGGACAGAGATCTCTTAGGAGGCTGCATTCTCAGGCCTGTGGGGGTGGGGTTGCTGTTTCCACTGAGATGATCCCAGTGTACCAGCCACTGCAGGGATTCCTGAGATCCAGTTGCAGATCCAGAGACCTACTTGGGTGTGATCCACAGGGCATTTTCACTGTTCATTTGTGGACAATAGCGAGTTCTGTCCTGAGAAGGTGAGGACATGGACACTGGCACACACTCCAGCTTCGGAACTAAGGAATGCTATTTCACAGTTTTCAGACTGTTGAGACTCTTTTGGTGGTGTGGCTTAATTAATTACTAGGCATTTATGTCAGCTTTTTTTTTTTTCACTTTGCTGGACTATCCACACATAAGGTGACTTTTAAGGGCTATATAAACTACCTGCCAACTTGATTTGTACTTGATGTGTTCACCTGAACTGTACAGTTTGTGAACGGATGACTTACTGAGGTCGGGCGCTGATTGATACAATCATTGGGGCTGGAGAGATGGCTCAGTGGTAAAGACCATGTTTGCTCTTGCAGAGGACCTTGGTTTGATTGCCAGCACCTACATCACAGCTCACAGCCATTTATAATTCCAGTTCTAGGGGATCTGATGCCATCTTCTAGCCTCCACAGACAGACATGCAGGTAGACACTCTCACATACACACATCACACAAACAAAGCCTTTAAAACACCACAACCATAGGAGTTAGAATTTAATATAAAATGTGTCTAAGTCAAATGCATCACCTTTGTGTCCAAAGCACCAAGTACTACAAAAGTTTAGTCACTTGTTCTGTTAAGTTTATGGGTGCCTAAGTAATGAATATTAACTGGCTGAATAGGAAATAGTCCTGAGAAGAAAGTTTTAATAATATAAAACACTCGGTTACGACAATAGTTATATTTTCAGATTAGCCCTAGGAAGGAGGTTCTAGAGGAATGTTAATTCAGAACATGGCTGTTCTGGCCAGAGGTCACATCCAAACACCTTCTAGGTCCGTGTGATCTGGCTGGAAAACAAACGCACATTTAATTCAGGAGACAGACAAGCAGATCTGAGCTCAAAGCCAGCCTGGTATAGAGCAAGTCTCAGGTAAAGAAAAGGTGGCACACGCCTTTATTCTGAGACAATGAAGGTAAAGTTAGTTTGTAAAAGGAAGCACCCGTGTTTGAAAGTGGTGCCTAACTGAGTGGTAGAAAAGGTGACGAATCAGAGAAAGGTTTGACAGACGAGATAGGCCCACCCCTAATGAGAGGAGACGGAAAAGGGAAGCTACTTAACGGGCAGTGTAGAAAGAAGAGGCAGTTTTACTGGGACAATAAGAGCAGCCAATGGTCTCTGTTTCTAGTTAAGTGTTACCTTTTGAACCCAAAGGGTAAAGGAGGCGATGGGTTGGGTAATGGTTCTGTTTGGTGCTTTCATGTTTTTCAAATAGTAAATATTGTACAAGAAAAAAAAAAAAGGCAGCATGGGTTAGGAGGAAAAGCACAAAGCTTTGAGGCCAGGAAGTACTAGTTTTAAAGCCCCCAAGTTCTCATTTGACTACTAGTTCACTAGACTACTTAATCTTCCTGCAGGAGTCTGTCCTCAGCAGTGACAGTGCCTCCCCGGAGCAGCACCTGGAACTGAGGAGGCCTTCAGAGTCCCATTAACACTAGCACCAGTAGTCATAGTTACAGTGCCTCTGTCACCCACATGTTACATAAGAGGTGAACAGGAAGAGACATGGAAGCTAACTTCCTCCTAAGCACTGTACATACAGATCCGTGCTCTGGAACCACGTTAGACTGAGCGGTGTTACCCGACTTTATAGTGAGGAGACTGAGGCACAGAAGTGTTGAATGACTTGGACCTAGGTTACACGGCTAGTAAGATTTGACCATAGACAGCCTGGCTCTAGAGCTCACAGTTGTCACTGAGCTGATGTCTGCCCCGTCTGCCCCATCCTGGAAACATGCTTTGCAAGAGATAAGATCTCTGTTGATGAAGAAAGCCCTTGAGGTTTTGTTGTTGTTGTTTTGCACTTTGATAATGTGTATATAAATTGCTCGGGCACCACCACCTCAGGAGATCTTTCCTGACCTTCCATAGGTAGAGTTAACGATGGATTGATTGATCCTTCTTCAGCGTTACAGTACTTTCAGTACTTCTAGGACGGCAGAGTTGGTGTTTTTCTCGATTCTCTTAAGCTCTGTCCAGTGTGCCTGGGATGTGTTTTTATTCTTCTGCCTAAGCCAGTGTATACATGAGCAGGTGTGCCACCCATCCAGAGCAGTTTGCTAGCAATTCAGGAAGCCAGTGTTGTAATTCTGAGCATCCTAACTAGCTTGCCTTCCCACCCACCAGAAAGAAGGAGTAGCCTTGGCTGTCTCTCAGAGTGCAAAGAAGTCTGTTTAGCAAAGGCTGTAATACAGTTTTCCATTCTACTTCAGTATCAAAATTCCAAAACATGTAAACCACATTAAAGGGTTTTTATTGCCATAGAAAACAGTTGTTCAAAGTGTTATGTGTTTAACTTTTAACCACTTTTCCTTAAATATGAGACAGGAGTCTGTAATAACAGATTGCTTCCCTCATGACCAGCCTTGCTCAGTGAATTTCTTAGATGGACACACATTTGGAGAAGGTCCCAAAGAAAAATCCACACCTCCACACCCCAGACTTGGGACCTCCTTGATGTAAAGCGAAAGAGCAGCCACCGTCTCTGCCGTTTGCCTCCCTCCTGCCACACGCTCTGGGCAGGCCTCCTGGATGGAGCGTGGCAGGAGAAAGCAGGCTGCCTTGCTGAGAACAGCACCACAGGAGGGGTGGCGATCCAGTCTGCTTCTCCACTGAAGTGTGAGATCTCAGTAGCTATGCACCATTGTCGGCAGACATTCCCAACCCCAGATGGGTCAAATAGCCCTAAGGGTGGAGTTCTTGGGAGGAAATAGACAGCCAAACACTGTTTGAAAAAAAAAAAAAAAAAAGAGCATCCTCTTCCTTGCTTACTAAGGAAAAGGATGAGCACAGCACCCCATTCTGCCCACAAAGGTTTCTAAAGGTCCTCCATCCAGCATCAAGGACACAGCCAGGAAAAATATAAACATTGGAAATTTTAGCAATGAATATCAAAAGAGTACAAGCTTTCATGGCTGTTAGTTGGGAAGGAGCAAGCGGGAAATGAGACTGTTGATCTAAGCTCCCTTAGAAAACTTTGGGCACTCGGAAAATGATTTGCATTAAATCCATCAGCTTTTCTGAATTTCCTGAAGAAAAGCATTAAGAAGTGCTGTTCCAAAGATGATTTCTTTGCTGTCTGAGAAAGGATTTAACGTACTTGTAAGTAGTAAGTGTCCCAAGAACAGCCAGTGACCTTACAACCCCTCTGTTCTGTCTGTCCGTCATCTTGAGTCCACGTTGCTTTCCTGTCGCTGAAGTTTTCATACATTTCATATGATGACATATTTCTGTCCAGTTCAGACTATTTCCCACCGTCAACGTAAATATTACAAACTGAACTTCACTGAACTTTGAAGACTGGCAGCTGGCTGGTTTCTTGTCAGTCTGGCTCGGTTCCTTTCACAGCCACATGCACGCACCCTGACAGCACGTCTGCCCTGGCTTCTTGTTCTCCATGTCTGCTTTCATCAGAACCTCACCTCACATCGGTAGCTGACCAACTCACACCACTAGTAACCTGCTTTTCTCACCACTTTGCATTTGTGTAAGCTTCTTTTAAGTTTCAGTAACAAAGGTGCGTTCCTGTCTCCTCCTGCACCCACCCTCCAATACTCATGTCTGTCTGAATTGTCTTTTCCTACTAGCAAGGCTCAATTTCTGCTGCATTTTGATGTTTTCTCAACTTGTTCATGTACATAATTGTCCCCATATCTTGACATAGGACACACCATTTGTTTTTATTCTTATAAATTTATCGTTATATTCATCTAGTAACATATTCAGAAGCATTCTTTTTCCACATGTACATGCATCATTCCAGTGATGTCACCAGATCCGTGACTTACACAGACTCAAACTGCACGGGAATAACTTGGATTTGGTGGGTTCGGCTAGACTCTTCAGCCCCATTTCTGGGATACTGGGGTGGTGGAGGTGGCGAGGAAACACTGTAGACCAGCTTTTGCAATATTGCTTCTTTCTTAGCCTAGTAAGCGAAGAGCTTACTTGGAAAATTCTTGTGCTGCATTGTTTTCTGCCTTTGTTTAAGCCATAGGGGATAGAGCCTGTGAGCTTGGTGATGATTTTCTATAATAGTGTCTACCTAAAGTCTAGCCTTGGCACTTTATGGCAGTGTGTCAGTAGCTCTGGAGGCTGATGTATGCTGTTTTTGGAAGGTTTACTTTTGCTTCAAGGCAGTTTTGTCAGGGTCATGTTTGAATACTCGTGTGAATATTTATAATCAAGAATGATACCTTTTAGTCATAAAACATCATGAGCAGAGTTCAACAAAAGTATAGTTCACCGGTGGCTCACGCCTTTAATCCCAGCACTCATGAGGCAGAGGCAGGCGATCTCTGAGTTCAAGGCCAGCTTGGTCTACAGAGTGAGTTCCAGGACAGCCAAGGCTACACAGAGAGACCCTGCCTCAAAAAACCAAAAACAAAATCTTTTCATTAATAATTTTTTTTTATTTCTAAATAATGCAGCCTTGTATCTGTATAACTGATCTTAAAGTTAACATGGTGTCTAAGTGTACTAACTGATGTAGCCGTCTCTTGGAGTGTGTTCCCTTGTGTGTGCTCATACGTTTCAAAGTGTTTCAAAGGTAGAAGGGCTAGAGGGGTACACGGTACAGGAGAACGGCGTGATTGGGATATGGTTTTCTTTTTGGTCCGTTCATTTGTCTTCTGGAGGCTTGGGTCCAGCAGGATGGTTCAGTGGGGATAGGTGCTCGCTGGGAAGCCTGACAACCTGAGTTAGTCCCCAGACCCACATGTGGAGGGAGAAAACCACTCACACTGCCCTTCTCCTGTCTCCGTGCATTTAGTAATTGTGTACAAGATTGCCGACCGACCTGGGCATGTGGTCAGCTTCATAGACGTCACAGGCGCTTGACAAGCGCAGAGGGGTGGGGCCGGGGCCCATGCAGGACTGCTCACTTTTAAAAGCTGCTGTAAGGGAAGCGTATCAGCGCACAGAGTGCTTGCCACACAGGCCTGACCACCAGTCAATTCCAGGAGTTCCCTGAAGAGCCAGATAAGGCAGTCTGGATCTCTAATCCCAGCAGTCCTGTGGCAAGACAGGAGGTGGGACAGGAGAATCATCCAGGGCTGTCGGCCTGGAGTACAGAAAAGTGACAGAAGCAGGAGATACCTGCCTCACGAATGAGATGGAACTGATTCATGAGAAGCCGACTGCAGCTTCCACGTATGTGCCAGGGCTCACATGCTGACACTGATACATGTATCACACACAAACACAGATACACGTGTGTTGGCGTTTATACTCACACATGCTGGCACTGATACAAAAGTGTTTTATGCTGACTAGTAGCTCTCTGACATTTGATAATTCCTGTTATTAAATATGCATGGTGTCTTTTCAAACCGTCTTATCCACAGTACTAATTTAGAAGTAGTAAGACCTTTTGTTATCCTCTAGATCTCTTTGAAACTGGCTCCATGTCCCCACAGGCCGTGGTAGGAGTTCTGGGCTGTGAGGGCTACATTATTTCTCTGGGTCTGCTGAAGTGACGTCACCGTCTCTGCTGCTACAAGCTTTGCTCACAGAGGACAGGGAAGGACCTGCTCCTGAGAACCACTTCCCGGGTCGTTTAGTGGCCGGCATTTGCAGCATGGCTGTGCATTGTAGTTAATGTTACACACAGCCTCTGTACTTCTGTACCACGCTTTACTTTGCAGAAACCATGCAGCCACTGTTGAAGATTACTTTTAATTTTAAAATCACATTGGATGTTACTCTAATCGAAACTAGTCTGTGAATCCAAGTAAATGAATTTATAGCACACATTTGATGAATTGGAATATATTATAAATGTAAATTAATAAAAAAAAATAACATGGTGGGGCTCGCTGTGGTGGTACACACCTCTAATCCCATCACTCAGGACACTGAGACAGAGCATGGCAAGTTTGAGTCCAGCATGGACAAAAACCCTGCCTCAAAACAAAACAAAAACAGAGCCAATGGAAAGGCTCAGCTCACCTGTGACTTCCCTTTCACCCAAGTCCTGAGTTTGAGCCTGGGGAACCCACATGGTGGAAGAAGCAGGCTGACTCCCCACAAGTTGTCCTCAGACCTCCACATATGTGTGATGTGGTGTGTGTACATACATACATACGACACACATACATACAAAATGAGTAAGTTTAGTCACAGGGTAGTACATGTTAATAGTCACATGATGTAGTTCATCAGAACATGAGCTTTTATCCACAAAAGACTGGGGAAGTTTTCATATATTAATAGAAATAATGGCATCTCTGGTGATTACCAGTGTAGAAACTTTTGTTAACCTGTGGCCACGTGCAAACTAAGAACCAGCAGCCATGGCTGAGCAGTGGTTTAGTGGGCAAGACTGCTATGCAAGCAGGAGGACCTGGGTCTGAGCCCCAGAGACTGAGTAAAGCTAGGCCAGCACAAGGAGAAGCCAAGTAGAGACAGGGATCCTGGCAGTTCACTGTTGAGCCAGCCTGCTGTATGCAGCAGTAAAGATCAACGAAAGACTATGCTGCCCTGGTGAGTGTAGAAGCGGGCAGCGGGGGAGGGGCTGCCTTTCCCCAAGGCTCTTCCTGCTCAGGAGGAGGCCAGCTGTTGCCTGTGAGAGCCACAACTGTTCCAGTCTTGAAATACAGAGTTTTGGATTTTGTTTTTGTTTTCCTGTCTGCACATGTTCATATCTGGTGTAGTAGGCTTCAAGCACTTGGGAGTACTCATTTCTTTTGTCACCTGTAAGAGAGTGATGTATGGGTTTGGTTTTGTTTTGTTTTTTGTTTGTTTTTAACATGGGGACATTTTCAACCTGCACCTAGAACTTGGCCTTCCCTTGTTTTTCTGTCCTGTGCATTGGGACAGTGAGAGTTCCTGCTCCTGAGAACAGAGCCTAACTGGCGCAGCTAGTGCCTTACCTTGTATGTGTGTTGGGGGGGTCTTCTCAGCCTGTGGGGCTCATAGACTACTCCTTGCATTCTTCCCTGGGTCCTTCCTTTATCCCTTACTTGGGTCCCAGGGTGTCTGCTACAGAGTGGAAAGGCAGTCCCTCCCTGCTGTCCTCTCTCCTTGGTAGCAATATGTGCGGTTGATGAATGAGTTCCCGCTGGAGTGAGAGCTGTCTGTGTCTCAAGTAACCCGGTCTTTTTCCACATTTTCTCTTCTAGACACCGATATAATCAAGAGTCTCCTTTGTGCAGTTATCCAGAGTCTGCGCTGTTAAAGCACTGATCTCTGCTAATTACCTATGCTGTTCCATAACGAGAAAGGTTGTGTTTGGACATTACAGTATTGGTTGCTCTCATTACACAGAAGCATTCTAATAATGAACACAATCGGTGCACTTCTTTAATTCTGGTAGAAAAATGGTTGTTATGAAAAAAGAGAGAAATGTGATTAACGTAGCCCAGGCTGGCCTGGGGTTTGGAATCTTCCTGCTTCCTCCTCCCGGGTGCTGGGATGGCAGCGTTGTGCCCCCAAGACTGGTTCACACAGTCAGGCTAGTGCCTATACCTACTGAGCCATCTTCCCAGCACACATCTAACCCTTTCTGCTGTTACATAGCCTGGCAAGGATGTCTCCGTGTTAGTAGTCAGCATCGTATTTCCAGGCTAAAATTAACCACTTAAATAACTTTCTAAAACGGTAGCATTTGGAGTGTTATTGAGAGCCTTGCATGTGTGTCTCCACTCTCCAGAGCTGAAGCCCCAGCCGGGTTCTCTGAGATGGCTCTCTTTTGCAGGGAATAGAGTATGTTAGGGTGTTTCGTTCCACACCAGAAATACTTTTGTTTATATTCGTAGATTAATCTAGGGATGATGGAAAACCCCTCCTAATAAACAACATTGCGACCTTGGCTTAGTTGGTGAAAGACTCCGTGAAGATCCTTCCCTCACTGAGACGTGCCTGTGCCCCTGGAGAGCCACAGCTTGTCACTTGGGGCACTATTAGGGTAGCACTAATTGTCTAATGGCTGCTGAGGGACCCAGTACAACCTTTTGCCTACTTTTATTGCTTCTCCCTCAGTAGCCGTGTCCTCCTGGAGTTCTAACTCTCCTTTACCATCACTGCATCTACAGTTTCATTTCACTTTTTTCTTTATTATTTTCATACCATTCTTTATGCAGCGACACTTTTCCTGTACCGTGCTTTCAAATTCCCAGAGAGAGTGATCCAACACATGCAGTACCATCTCAGGGTGGAGTGTCTATGAAGGCATATATTGCACCAGCCAGCTATGAACTGCAGGGTGGGTTCAGTACTCAACAGAGGAAGAAGGGACTTTGGGGAACCCCCCCCCCACCTCTCTAAAAAGTACAGTGTGTCAGGCCCAGCCCGCTTGGTGCTACCCATAGGAAAGTGGTGGAAAACAGGTAACCCATCCTGTAAGGTTCCCAGGAGCCCATCCTGTAAGATTCCCAGTGCTATGAGGAAACCAGAAATTTAGCTACTCGGTGTTGGATTGTATTACAGTGGGAATGTAGCCTGCTAGGACAGAATAGCTACTGTCTACAGAGTGATGGTAGGACATTTTGTACTGAAGACATGAGAAGATAGGAAATGGTGTTTCTGGCAAGAGAAAGTGTATATATAAATATATATATATTATATGTGTGTGTATATAATATGTATGCATATTGTCTGCAAAGACGTGTGAATTGTTGGTGTACTTAGGAAGGAAGTAAATGCTGTAAGAACAGGGCATACCTGGCATGTAGGGCACTCCAGGAAGGGGGCTAGTTTATGGAACTGATGAACTTAGTAAGATGCTTAGCTCCAGATATCATTGTCATCATCGTCATCAAATGACCTCTGATAGGATGGGAAGGGAAGCTCTTGAGGCACCTACAGTGCGCAGCTGTACTATGTAGGTGTAGAAAGAGCCGGGATTAGAACTGAACACCAGGCTGACAAGGGACTTTAAAGTTCCAAGTCAAGCATAAAATATCTTCTGGGAATGCTTAGGAAGAAAACGAAGAAAGCCTCAGGAGCCCCAGATCCACAGAAACAGACCTGCTGATCTGATAGTGTTCATCTACCTCAAGCCTTACTCTTGTATAGTTTCCCCAGACATGTTTTGGCTTTATATAATGAGTCAACTTAAAAGGTCAGAAGTGTATACGCTATTTTAGCTAAAACAAGTATGTTTCCAGGTAATGACAGCCATGGTGCACTCCCCACATACACATACACACCTGTCGTTCGTAACCAGCCCACAGACGTTCCTAGTGGCTTCCAGGCTTTCTGACTACAGTAGCTTTGATCAAAAATGGAAGTTTGCAGTCTGCTACAGCCGTAGGAGTCCCTGGCTAGCAGATCGTCACTGTGTACATGTACACACACGGAGACCTGACAGGACTGGGAACCCTGTCTGTCTGTGGATGGAAGACGTGTGTCAGTGCTGTAAGTAAACAGTGTGAGCTTGGGAGGAAGACTGCCTTTCCTCCCCGTCGGCTGCTTTCCATTTCAGAGACAAAGGAAAGCAATTAGGGATGGTTTGTTTTTTTTTTTCTGTCATGAAAAATGGGATGTAGTGGATGTTTTGTTTTCTCTGAGACCTCAGTGTCTGTAAATTACACCATTTTTAGTCTGTGAAGGAAGAGAAGTCACCTATAAAATACAACATTGCCTGCGAGGAGCCTTTCACAGTTCAGATGATGAAGTATAAGAAATGCACATTTTGGAATTAATCATATAAAATGATTATGAGAAGACTAAAACACTTTGTTTATGCTTGTAGATTAATTTAGGAATGATGGAAAAGTCTCTCAGCAAATAACATCCAAGTCCCAGGTTTACTCATAAGTGCAGAGTGATGAAAAATATTAAATAATATGAAACCCATTCAATATTAAAAGTAGTAGGAAAGCCCTCAGAACTGCTGAAGATGTTAGTAAATGGTCATTCATTTAGTGTGTGTCAGCACTCTGTGCTCCCTGTGCTGTGCTGCACAGTGTGCAGATGGATAACGCATGCGCCCATTACTCCAGTGGAGTTGACTCTTAGTGAGAGGGAGACATGTTGGCAGGGCTGTGAAGGGATGCACTGACAGGTCTCTGAACGGTTGAGGAAAACTAGAGTGAGTAGAATTGAATCTAGCTACAAGTCAGAGTAGAAAATGGCTATATCGAGGAACCCTGAGCCAGGTGTCCTGGAGCCTGGGAGAAAAGGCAGGACAGTGAGCCTGGAAGGCAGGAGTGGCTGTGAAAATTCTAGCTCCAGAGACCCTGCCAGACATTGTGGATTTGCAAGTGGCTCAGCCAGACTGGAGTGTGTGCGCACACGCACATACGTACAGGCACATACACACACACACATACACCCAGCGATTGTCACTGTGACCTGGAACAGATCCGCGTTACTCTTCTAAGTTGAGGAGCTGGGAGCTATTCGATTTAGAGGAAATCTAAAATCTACATTCTACTTCCTACACCTGTCCTGTCTTCTCCTTTTACCTCCTGTCTGCCTTCCTTCCTCCCTCTCTTACAAGGACAGTGACATCATCATCAGAACGACACCATACATAATCAGCATGGAAACAGCCAAATACTGCTAAGTAAATGAGCCATTATTTAAAACAACCTTTCCATCCTGCAGTCCTCCTTTCCTTGAGTGGAAGGAACGTTTGCTGTGTGGCCTGACTGCCCATTTGCAAGGTTTTGATCAGGTGTCACGTCTCTTTGTCTTTTCAAGGGCGTCTAGAGCCATGCATGATGCCATGAGTGCTCAGTGCCTCCCAGCTCCAGAATACCGGAGTTTCATTGGAGCCGGATGAGCATTTCCTCTCTGGTCCTATTTACTTTATTTTTTGTTTGTTTTTGCTGAAGCCACTGCTTCTGATTTATGATCAACTGGAAAATTCCTAGACAAGTTTGAAGTCGACATTTAGTGAGTTCAAGGTCATCGTTTCTGGTGTGTCTACAAGTGCTTCCTTTTCCTGTCAGGGTAGAAAAATCATTATTCTACCTTTACTGGCTTTCCAAAAATAGTTACTGGAGTTAGCCTAGAATCCTAAAAATCGGCACTTCTCCCAGAACACAAGTACTTAGTCTTCCTAGAAGCAGGCCTTGAAGTCTGCACAGTGTGTGTGTGTGTGTGTGTGTGTGTGTGTGTGTGTGTGTGTGTGTGGCATATCCGTGGGGATGCAAAAAAAAAAAAAATCAGTGCTCTTCCAGAGAGTGGTGCTTTCCCTGGTAGTCTCTGTCTAATCAGTTCCCGGGAGCCCCCAGCTTAAATATTACCTTCATTCCGGCAACTTGTTATGATGAAGTGAAGTTCAAAATGTTTGCAGCAGGCCATTCCCTCTCTCTGCTTATGTAGAACACAAGGGCTTCATCGTAGTGCTCAAGTCCTAGGAACGATCAGACTTGATCACTCAGGCAGAGAAAAGTTATCTCAGGATACAGATCTAGTTAAGTTCTGTACAGTGTGTTCATGATAGAAAGTAAGCACACCTGCCAGGTTTTCTGTCTGTTGACATGAATAATTAGAAACTATGAACTAAGTAAGGGTAATAAGGTACTTCGCAAATATGTGTTTCTCGAATATTATAATATTGGCGTGTTGGGCAGTCTTTTCTAAAAGCAGTGGCTAATGTTCTGGATTCCTTCTGGCAACCACTAGGAAATGTCTTGCATTGATATTATTAGTAAGCCTGTGACCTCAAGTAGAACCTCCTTTTTTTAGACATACTATTCAGATTGGTGCTAGCAGACAACACTGAACATTATCCATGTTAAACACAGAAAAGCACAAGGTGTGTTGCTTCCATACCTTTCACCAACCCTTCTGTGGTTTTGTAGCTTTTTTCGGATACCTAGAACCAGAGCGTAAAACAACGATGTTGTTTACTACTTGTTCTTGGAAACTGTTCCTTGTATCTGACTGTTCTTTTTGTCCTTATTTCTCCCTTGATTTTAGTCGGGAGATGGAGAATAAAGAAACCCTCAAAGGATTGCACAAGATGGATGATCGCCCAGAGGAGCGAATGATCAGGGAGAAGCTGAAGGCAACCTGCATGCCTGCCTGGAAACACGAGTGGTTGGAAAGGAGAAACAGGAGAGGTCCTGTGGTGAGTGCCGCGGGCAGCTCTTGGGAAGGAAGCAGGGAGGAAGTGAGAAGCTCTTTTTCCTGTTTGTCTGAAATAAGTCACAATTAAAACCCTGCTCATTAAGCAAGTTCACCTACCTTAGGAGTGTGTTGGATGGGGTGCTTAAAGCAAGAGTGCCCTCTAATGCCTGTGTCTGTGCCCTGAGCAGTTTTATACTATACTTCCTGAACAAAAATTGTAACTTGTTTGAGATGTTTTATGTCTGATAAGGTCTTAAGAATCTCATTTCTAGAAGTTTTTCAGGAAAACAGGGGGGAAATCAGATTAAATAGGCCCAGGGGTTGAGGATAAAATTTTGTCACAAGAATGACCAGGTTAAGAAGGACAAGGACACTGAGCCCTGGTCTGGGACTCTGTGCTCAAGCAGTTGAGGACATTGCTCTGAATGTGCAAAAGCGCAAAGGAGGTGCCGTCAGCTAGCCACATTTGGTTTATATTTTCTGTTGAAGTGGAGATAGCTGTGATAAGATTCATTACACTCCAGCCAGGAGCTGACTAAACCCTGTCACATAATCTAGCCTTCTTCATCCCAAGGGCCTATTAAAGTTTAAAATCGACAAAACACGAAAATGAAAGTTTCAACTTTGAAATTGTATGTGTCATAGTAAATGTGCATGTTGTCTGTGTATCATGTACATACCTGGTACCCACAGAGGCTGAAAGAATGCCTCAGGTCCCCTGGCACTGAATTTGCAGATAGCTGTGAGCCACCACGTGGGTGCTGGGATTCAAAACCGGGGTCCATTAGAAAAGCAACAGCCAGTGCTACTAATCCTACTAATCGCTGAGCCATCTCCGGTTCCCCCCTGCCCCCAAAGTTTAAGTGTAGTTGTCAGTCACATTAGCCACCTTCAGATATGTGACAATTATGTGTGGCTAGTGGCTGCCTCTGGGCCTGCGTTGTCACCACTGCCTGAGTGCTAGGTACGGTTAGAGGGCAGCTAACCGGCCTCTGGTCCAGCATCTCAATAGCCCTGAGGTTTTGGACTCCCTCACTGAGCTGCTTTCTGTTGTGCAAATGCTACAGGAAAAAATCTAATTGTCTCCCTGACATCTTCCTTGGTTATCATGAGGTCTAACTGAGCTTCTGCACTTTTCCCCTTCATCTTCACCACCTTATTCTCTGCAGAAGATGAAGAAATCAAGGACTGAGCTTAGCAGAGTTTACTGAAACAGCCTGTAGAAGTGACAGTGGAGAGGGACATCTCTCTGCTCCGTCAGTAAAGAATGTGTGAGCAGTGAGAGCCATCAGAAGTTAGAGCATGGTCCTCTCCAAGCTGCTGGAGCCAGAGTTGTTTCACAGTGTGGTAGAGCAAGCCAACACACTATTACATTGTTTAAAACCAAGTGTTTCTCACCTTCTACTTTCCAGCAGATACTTGCTACCTTGCCTATGTGTGTAGGGCAGGAGGAGGCGGACGTGTGTAGAATAAGAAATGTAATATATCCTTGACCATAATTGTCCACCCTGCATTTTATGGCATACAGATTTCAAATTGTCCTTGTTTACTGTCTACTTGGGAGGGCTGATTGTGTTGTTTTATTATTTTTTTATTCATTTCCCTTCAAAACCTTATCAGAACACTAAATAAAAAAATAAATACCTCCAAATAGGCTTGTACACAATAAGTAAAAGTAATGCATAAAATAACACAAAGCACTTGATGAGCACAGGTGCCTGGGGTGGGCAGAAGAAAAGAATTTGGGAAGATGAAAAATGTAGAGTAGGGTCAGACTATCAGTGTTTGGTCCTCAGTTCCCACACGGTGAAAGAAAAGAACCAACTCACACGTGTTTCTCCCTCGCTTCTGCATGAGTACTCTAGCATATGGGTGCGTGCACGCACACGCCCACACACACACACACACACTCACACACACAAGTAAATAAATAAACACAGTCTTTAAGAAGATTTTAGGAGGTGGAGAGATGGCTCAGGTGTTAGAGAGTGCAGTGCCCTGTCCTTGCACCCACACCAGGTGGCTCACAGCCACCTGCAGCTCCAGCTCCAGCTTCAATCCTCAGGTACCGCACCCATGTGCATACAACCCCATAAACAAAAAGAATAAAATACATCTTCAAAAAAGCTACAGAAAGTTAAAGAATGCAGGCTGTATCCGGCTTATGAACTGTAGAGATTTGATGAACAGTAGGATTTTAACCAAAACTTAAAGATGGTTGAGTTTTCCTCAAGTGAAATTATGCTGTCCATGGGAAGAGGTGTAGGGATGCAAAAGGAGAAGACTGCAGCTGTCCTGAGGATGCAGTGTGTCCAGATTTGGTCTGAGAGGCCTATATTTAAACATGGCTGTAACAGCAGGAGCTTGTGTAAATTGCATGTTTCCAATTTAAGAAATTGGTCTTTATGCTTGAAGCGTCCCTGGCTTTTTCCAGCCCCGGAATCTTTCTTTTCTCCTTAATCCTGAGATTTGAACCTAGGACCTCATGCATGCTAAGCAGTCTCTGTACCATGGGGCAGTGACCCCGTCCCTTCCCTAGCTTCTTTAACTACATCTTAAAAATATTGTAAAATAACAGTTTTTGTTTTTTCAGAACAGAGTTTCTCTGGGTAACCCTGGCTGTCCTGGACTCGCTTTGTAGACCAGGCTGGTCTCAAATTCACAGAGATCCGCCTGCCTCTGCCTCCCTGAGTGCTGGGATCACAGGAGTAGGCCACTGTGCCAGGCTTCATTGTTACTATTTTTATGCTTTACATTTTTTCCAAGTAAATACAAAGGAAAAGTTCAATTTTATTGAATAAATTCTTAAAGTGCTGATTTTTTTTTGTGTTCAATTCATAATTCTAGTTGATTCTACATATTAAATTAGCCAGAGAATAAGAACTAGTAGTTTTTCTAAAGTTTTATATAGTAATATTAATTAGTATTAACACAAAACAATAGTATTCGTATGAATAAAAATAGTCTCCCAACACTAATGGCGTAAAGTAATGCTAAATAAAATGTGAACCTATTACTTGGTGTATTTGGGTTAATACTTTATAAAAAAATTCATTTTCCACTGTGTGATGTTCAAGTGTGCTTCTTGTGTATTTTTAAGTAATCAGAATACTGAACTGTTTTTGATTCAGGTGGTAAAACCAATCCCTATCAAAGGAGATGGATCTGAAGTGAGTAGCTTGGCAGCTGAGCCTCAAGGAGAGGGCCAGGCAGGCTCGGCCTCACCAGCCGCCAAGGGCCGCCGCAGCCCGTCTCCTGGCAGCTCCCCGTCGGGGCGCTCCGTGAAGCCGGAATCTCCAGGAGTGCGACGGAAGCGGGTCTCCCCCGTGCCTGTAAGTTAAGATCCGATCCCAGTGTATTCATTCCTGTCATTTTTCAGCATTTCACAACACTGTGCCACATGGCCACAGTTTTCAAAGTGTGATCTGAAGGCTTGTGGAGGACCCGTGAGGTGCTTCGTGGAGTCTGTCAGGTGACAACCGGTTTTGTACTGAAGCCAGTGTGTTGTCTGCCTCATTCAGTACACTGATAAAGGAACTGATGAAGTTGCTGGTGTTTTCACCCCACTTACCACTAGACGTCAACGTTAGAATCGGGGTTTCCCCTCTATTAGCACACATTCGCTGTGTGAATAACCGGTTTTGTTCTGGCGTTTCCTTATCTCCCCTCCCCCAGCATTGCTCTACCTTAGGGAATTTGTGCTCTTCCTTGCTGCATATTGTCTATGAAGAAAAGAGCTACTTTGATTTAAGAACGCCTTTGTCAAAGAAATAGAAGTTTTTTGAATTTCAGCTTATTGGCTATTTCTTCTGTGATGCCCGGTAAGATGGGACACTTGCAGAAAGCACTTCCGCCACACCTGAGAGCGCCCCATCTCGAGGGAAAGCATCTGCGCAGTTGTTGGTGTTGCAGCGTGAACCGGTCATCCTGTTTTCATGGAAGGAAACTATTAATTGGAAGAACGGCCAACAAAGTATCATTGTTCGGTCATGTGTTTAGCAGACATTTTCCCTAAAGTGAACTAAATGAAACTGTCTCTTCAAAGAAAATGAAGTATTTTTATCCCCTGATAAGATTGAGGTTCCAAAGCAAAAATTAAGATTTTAGAAAACAGTTTCCACTATGCTTGACTGTTTTAAACTTTTCTGAGACTGATGATATGAAATATTTTTAACATTGCATAGTTAAGTATATCTATGTGACTTAGTAAACTAATTTTTTTCCAAATAATTAGTACATGTAGAAACAAACTTATTCAGGATGTAAACTGTTTACCATCTGGATTTAATGTGCCAGTAAGAAAAAACAGACACTGTTCTTTCATATTCACGGCTGCACGCATGAGTGAGGCTGGAGAAAGGGCTCAGTAGTTGAGGGCACTTGGTGCTCTCCCCAGCACCCACAAGGTGGCTCGCCACTGTGTATACCTCCAGTGTTGGGACCTCGTGGCCATCGCACATACCCAGTACACATATGTCCATGGCAGCAAACTCTTGCACACGTAAAATAAGAGTAAATAGATCTAAAAGAAAATAGAGACTGCTGTTTGAGCTTTGGGCTCATGTTGGGGAGGGGGCATGATGATCACATTTACTATCGTAGAAAATAGGCATAATTTTGTGGAAAGGCTTGCAAAATACTCCCTTCCTCTGGTAGCCAGGTTCTTTTCTATACGTTTACTTTAATCAGCACACATCACAGCAGATATACAAACACAGCTTTCTATGTTAAATGAGACATCAAAGAGACAAGATAGCAAAAGGACTGTAGAGGCTGCTGGTGGTGGAGATTGCATTAAATCGCTCCCTAAGTTTGAGGCGTAAGTGAAGGAATGGCAGCAAGCACAAGGAAAACTTTAGGTTTTCCTCACAGTTGTTAAAGCAAGTAAGTCTATCCAGAGTACAGTTTTATTACTGACACTGTAACGACACTGTAACCGACTCATACATTTGAGAGCTGAGGGCAGGAGCTGGGCCCTGCTCCAGATGGCCTCCACCCAAGCCAAGGCTGCTCCTCCACTGCTTCATTTGCAGAGCACAAACCTCCCAGGAGTCTGCCTCCTAGTGGGCCAGAAGCTGCTGGTGCACAGGCTCTTTTCAAGCCCCCCATTTGAATCTCGATGATTTCATGAGGCATCAAAGGGAAGGAGGACCCTGATCATTTATAAACAGAACCTTACCTTCCCATTCCCTTCCCCCACACCACCTACTTCTAACACACAGTAAGGATGAGCTAGACAGCATTAGCCTGAAGTTGTTCCTTATACTTGGAAATCAGACTGAGCTTTAATCGGCCACAGGCAGACAAACAGAGAGCACATTTGTTACATAACTAAGGTGTGCCTGTCACACACACCCGATATGGCAAAGGCTCACTGTAGCCAGTCCAGCAGTTGCTTCACCTTGCTTTGTGTTCAGCCTATAAAGCTGGCTGAACATTGCTGAATCAGCTCTCTGGAACTCCAGGTTTTGAGTGCTGCCCAATTCATGGGATCGTTCTTTGCTCAAGTAAATTGTTATCTGCAGTCTTTCTGTTAACAACAGCCTCTTCATTAGCCTCAGGCAATCACTGGCCTATTTTGTCTATGTACTTGCCTTTTATGGGTAGTGTTTTATGGCAGCACCTTTGACTTTGATCGTGTCCCAGCATGCATCACTGCTCCATTTTCAGTTGTTGCATATTCTTTTGTGTGACTGTACCACATTCTGTTTATCAAATGGGCTGCTTCTCCCTTGGGGTATTATGAATACGACATGCAGGCTTGTGTGTGGCTATGTTTTCATTTCTCTTGAGTGCATGCCTAGCGGTGGGATTCCTGGGTGGAAAGTTAACATTTTTCAGAAACTGTTAGACCGTTGGCCACGGCAGGTGTACACTTTACAGACCACCAAAGGGTTTTGGTGCCATTTATTCCATTTTGACTGTTCAGTACAGGCGTCTCTACCAACTGTAATTCCTACTGGGTATTGTTGACAAGATGAAGTTCTGGGGGAGTGAATAGCACAGTGAATTTGTTGCTCTGACCACAGAAGGTTCTGGACGGCCTCTGGTCAAGTTTTAAAGGAGGAAGAGCCTCCCCGGGTGGCTGGGGAGGAGTCCATGGCAGTGTTTGTGCACCCCTCATAGGGAGCTAGAAGCCTGGAGATTGCACGCGTAGCGGACACTTACCGCTAGAAATGGCTTTCTGCCTGCTAAGGCAGTCACTTTTTATGCCTTTAATTTTGGTACTTTAGAAGACCCAAGTTTGTAAAATGACCATATGGTTGTCTCCCAGGCAAAGAATTATCATCACTTGTAGGAATGACTGAGATTCTGTGAGTCCTTCTGAAATGAGTGTGTCAGATAACAGCATTTTGCTCTTCATTATACTTCATACATGAAGCTTTTTTTTTTCTGGGACTATAATACGCCATTTGACTTCCTGGTATAACCTGTTTTTGAAATGTTAATTTCTTATCAAGAAGTGAGAACTTTACTTAATAAAACAACATTGTAAAGTTTCAGAGCGGCAGAATCACACCCCCACGGAGAGCCCCCTCACCAGACGGCTTCTCACCATACAGCCCAGAGGAGACGAGCCGCCGGGTGAACAAAGTGATGCGGGCCAGGCTGTACCTCCTGCAGCAGATAGGACCCAACTCCTTCCTGATCGGAGGAGACAGTCCAGACAATAAATACCGGGTGTTCATCGGGCCGCAGGTAGGACTTGACGCTATTTTATGTTTTATTAGGATATGGTACCATTTTAAGTCTGTTTTCTATTAAATCACTTTGTGTGTGTGTGTGCACATGTATGTGTGTGTGTGTGTGTGTTGTGGTTAGGAACTGAAGGCACAGACAGCTTCATGTGCCCTGTGAAAGTGTTCCTTCATCCCCAGACACAAAAGACTTCTTTTGGTCTCCCGTGTGGTGGTGTTTTGGTTTTGGTTTTAGTTTTAGTTTTATTATGCAACAGGGCCTTACTGTGCCCTCTAGCTTGTTTCAGATTCACTTTGTAGCCTCGGCCTGCCTGCATTCATAGTGATCCTCCTGTGTCTCAGCTTTGCAAGTCTTAGAAGTACAGACATGAATGTACCAGGCTCTCAGGTTTATATGGCCTTACTTGACATGAGTTAATTCTGTTTAGTAAACTAAAGTGAGTCTAAGGTGCATCTAAGCCATGTGTGATGTCTTTACTATAACTTAATACCTTGAATAAATTAAATCTGTTGACTACCTTCATTGAAATAGATTAATGCATGCACATATCTGTATCTTTACATATGAGAATAATGAAGAATATTAATAGAAACTTTAATAAAATGGACTTAGAAATGCCAAAGCAGGATGGACATGAATGTTCTCGTGGGACTTCATAGATCTACTAACCCATGGTTTTTCTTTCTGCTCTTCAGAACTGCAGCTGTGGGCGTGGAACATTTTGCATTCACCTATTATTTGTTATGCTCCGAGTGTTTCAGCTAGAACCCTCTGATCCAATGTTATGGAGAAAAACTTTAAAGAATTTTGAGGTAATTTTTTAAATATGCAACTGTAGTGTAAAATTGGCAACAGACTCGTACGGTGCATGTTGAAATTTTCCAGGCGCACAGAATTCAAATGGACAGTCCCCATGTTGGGCACTTGAAGCTATGTAAGAAATATCTGACACCTCTACAGGTTCTTCGGTGATTCGTTGAGCGATAAATAAACAGTAAATGCTGGCTTGCTGTAAAAATCGTTGTTCTTAGTAAACTGCTTTTTTTTTGTTTTAATTTTAGTTTTATACAAAATTTATGCAAATAAGATGAATAGTTCACTTCTTCATATCCATAATCAGGGCACTGATGTCATTGATACTGTCTTTTTCCAATGTTAGGTTGAGAGTCTGTTCCAGAAATATCACAGTAGGCGTAGCTCAAGAATCAAAGCTCCGTCGCGGAACACCATCCAGAAGTTTGTCTCACGCATGTCAAATTCTCATACACTGTCATCATCTAGCACGTCTACATCGAGTTCGGAAAACAGGTTCGTACTTGTCTGCTGTTACATCATAATTTAGGAATAATTTTTTTACTTACAAAATTGCTATACAATGGTATAATTATTGACTCTTGGCTTTTCATGTTCAAACCAAAGGTAAAGGGTTACTTGAAGGGTCACTGTGAAGACATTTTGCTCTACACACTGTAGCGCTAGAAATGACGTATTAGAAATTAACTTATTCTCCATTCTTGTGAGAAGCAGGTGCCAGTGTAAGTTAATGAGCAGCTGCTATGTCCGACCTTACCTTAGCCATGCCCCTGATAGTGATTCTATTTTTATGTGAGGTCGATTTTATCACTGTTTCCACAGATAAGGAAGCTAAGGCACTGTGAAATAGAAGGAAACATCTTTAATTCTTTTATAAATAAATCACATACAAGACAAAGTAATTTTCCAAATTCATTTTCAAATATCGGATTTTTCTCTTGTATAACAACAGCTCTCCATTCGTAGCTGTTCTTAGAGAGTCATTGTCTGGGAGAAGATAAGGATTTTCTTATTCAGCAGGCTGGTCGGTTGTAGCTAGGAGGTACAGCAGCCGTCACTCAAGGTTACTACTGAAAGTCTGTAATGTTCCACAAACTCTCCATTGCCCAGGAAAGACAACAAAGACAAGCTCTGAAGGACACAAGATGCAGCCTCTAGCATTACATGGAGACTGTTACGTGCTCCGTCACATAAGTTTTCCTTCTATTCCATGGGACAACCTGTCTCAGTGTCAAAATGAGGTGGTTCAGTTACTGCAGAAAGGAGAAAGGCATCAGTGTTCCTGGGCGCCCTGGCTTGAGAAGCGCTGTCTATGTTAGGTCTCATCTTTATCTGTCACAGTCTCTTTACCTGTTGTAACCGCCTCAGGATTAACGAAGCACGTTTTTCATCTGTGGGAAGCACATATTTTTAAATGTTTTAAAGTTTGGAGCCAGTGGACGACTTTAGAATCCTAGAGTTTCGTGTTACTTGTGAAACTGAAGGTCTTCTGGATTACTTAGACATGGATGAAGCCAGAGCAGGTGTTGTACCTCACTGAAGTAACAGCACAGCCAGACTTTGGGTACCTTGATTCCTATCCCAGATTTCTTTCTGTTACCATTCGTCTCTTCGTAATAAATGGGGGGTTGGTTTTTCTTTATCGGGTTTCCAAAGCCAAACTCACTTTCTGCTTTTTGTTGAGGAAAGAGAATAAATGTTTAAAGATAGATAGCTAAAGCTTAAGTCAGAAGTTTCTAAGGTGAGCAAGTCACCTTCTTACTTTGAGTCGAATTTGAGGTTTCCAAGTGCATTGGTGTATCAGCAGTGTAAACACAAAAGTTTAGTTGTCATATTGCAATATATTGTATAAGTTTTGTTCCATGTAACCACATTATTTTCATAGAAAAACTAAAATCAAAAGGAAACCTAAGCCAGGTGTGTTTGTGCACGCCTTTAATCCTAGCACTCGGGGAGGCAGAGGCTGGCAGATCTTTATGAGTTCAGGACAGCCACGCTACACAGAGAAACCCTGTCTCAAAAAAACAAAAAGGAAAGAAAGAAAACCTAAAAGGGAGTCATTTGGGTCTCTAGCTTTATATAAATTTCAAATGGTATTTCAAAAGAATAGAAAAAACCATAGAGGCTGGAGACACGACCCAGCAGTTAAGAGCCCTGGCTGCCATTTCAGAAGACCCAGGGTCAGTTCCCAGGACCCACATAGTAGCTAGCAAACATCCTTTATAACTGCAGTTCCAGGGGATCTCACACCCTCTTCTGGCCTCCACAGGCACCAGGCATGTGACATGTAGATATACATACAAGGAAAACACTCATATACATGCAATAAAAATTCAACATAAAAAATTAAAGCAAATTGAAAATACACAGAATGCTACCAAAAACTGAAAGAGGAAAAATGATCCTAGATCTTCAGTATATAAATAAAATGCAAAAATAAAATGTTCACAAAAGAAAATTTTAAAGAGACCAGAAAACATGTCAGTCCACCCAATAGCGTTTTGAAAAATACTTAATAAAAAAAATACACCAGGTGGAGAGGAGAAAGGTGGGAGAAGGATGAATTAGAACAAAGTATAATGGCATATATGTGTGGAGATGCCATAGTGAAATCCATTACCGTGTACTTTTCACATCAGAGTGTGGTGTGTGTGTTTATATATATAAAGAAGAAGAAGGGGGGAAAAAAAACCCAGCAGATTTTACTTATATAATTAAGGGAGCTTTTGTAATGAAACAGTTCTGTTCTTAAATGGAAACATTTTCATATCCTGCTCAAGAACATGCCCCAGTCAGAGCTGGTGCATGTGAGAAATGTTTTATGTGTGGCTGTTTCTCAGTGTCATGTAATGAAAATTTACAAAAAGCTTTCAGTAGCCAACAGCAGATGCATGATTAAAGTATACCCCCATTATAGCCAGACAAGGTGCGTGCATGTAATCCAAGCGTTCTGGAGGCTGAGGGAGGAGGATGGAGAGTTTGAGGCCATTTGGGCTGAGTAGCATTTCCAGGCCAATTAGAGATACGCAGTAGGACCCTATACCCACTGCCAGAAGTAACCATGTTATAAAAATGTTATGTAACCATTAAAATTACACCTTTAAAGACTATTAAATGATATAGAAAATGTTGATAAGTGAAACCTTATTTGGGTTATATTGCTGTGTCTTATATGTACCAATTTTATGTATGAAATTATTATAGGTATATAAATATTAGGGCAAATTTATAATTGTCAACAATGTTATCTGTTATAACAGATGACTTGTTTTTCTTCAAATGTTTACGGGCCACTGGGTCAGTGTTAGAACTGTTCAGCCCTGCCCTTGCAGGCTTGATGATACGAAAATGAATGGATGTGAACATTTCCCACGAAACTTTATTTACAGAAGTAGGCCACACACTGACTTGATCGCTTTGCAGTCTGCTCCTCACTGTTCTGTGTTCCTGTAACTTGGCTTCTGAAATATCAAAAAAGTAGACACAAAAATGTTTATAATGATTTCTTAAAACGTAAATTTAAGAATACATCCTGAGTGTCAATGGTAGGCAGATATATATAGATAGATTTTACATATATATCTGTAAAATCTATCAGATCAGTGGAACATTATTCCACTGTGAATATGTCCATGGCTGGACATACTGTAATCCCAATCTGGGGCAGGGGGATCATTTCAGGGATACAAATGTTCTTTCCTGGCTTGTAGTTCCTGCCTTGAACATGCACAGGAGAGACCGCCTGACTCACACCTAGGATCTGTGAGCCCAGTTCTGTGGCCCCTCAATTCCTGTGTGTTAATATAAGAGGTAACTGCGCCGCCGCTATCTCACGGTGCCGTCGAACAGGAGTCTCTAGCTAATGCGTGCATATTCCACAGGAGTCTTCTAGACGTTGGTGCTTAGCGTTTTGCTCTCTTCCCTGGCAGCCTCAAGGATGAAGAGGAGCAGATGTGTCCCATATGCTTGTTGGGCATGCTGGATGAGGAGAGCCTGACTGTGTGCGAAGATGGCTGCAGGAACAAGCTGCACCACCACTGCATGTCAATCTGTAGGTGGCGCTGCTCCCCCCGTGCTCAGCCTGGCTGTACTCTGGCTCATGGCTCTAGTTAGGATTACAGTCTGGCTTGTGGGGAGATTGGCGAGAGCAGAGGAGAGCCCTGCATGAGCTCCGTGTAAAGCTTTCAACAAGCTGGGACTTAAGATCTGTGTAGACTGAAAAGTGCAGGGTATATAGGGGTGCAGATGAAAGTGGAAGGAGCTCAGACTTAAAAAACTCCAGCCCAGAAGCTGCAAGTGTGGAATGATTGGGACACCTGGGCGGGTTTCCCAGAGGGCGAGTCTGAAAGGCTAACCACAAAGTGGAGGGGCCAGAGTAGAGTGCTCTGAATGGTAAGGACAGCAATATTATCATGTATGAAAAAGTAGCATTTGCATAGGTAGAAGCATCGGGATAGTGTACTCTGCTGCATCGGCCAGCTTTAAGACTGATGCCCTATCAAACTGTTGGAGGCTCCTCCCAGAGCAGTCTTAAACTAATTGCAATGAATGTTCAGGACTTAGAAGTACTTAATGTCAGCCAGGTGCCGTGGTGTACTCCTTTAATCCCAGCACTCAGGAAGGCAGAGGCAGGCAGACCTCTGTGAGTTGTAGGCCAGCTCGGTCTACAAAGGGAGTCCAGGACAGCCAAGGCTACACAGAGAAACCCTGTCTCGAGGAAGAAAAGAGAGGGAAAGAGAGAGAGAGTTAATGTTAAGCATTTACATTTTGGTGGTGTTTTTTTCTTTATATTTTTCAGGGGCAGAAGAATGTAGAAGAAATAGAGAGCCTTTAATATGCCCCCTTTGTAGATCTAAGTGGAGATCCCATGACTTCTACAGGTAGTAATTTTGAATTACTGATTTGTATATGTTTAACAAAAAAAAATTAAAGCAATGTTCTCTAACCTGTCATGGTGGAACACACCTATAATCTCAGTTCTTAGGGGGCTGAGGCAAGAGGATCGTGAGTTCAAGGCTAGCCTGAGCTACAGTGAAGCCTTGTCTCAAAAGAAAAATGTACAGTGTGACGTACCTGTTAATGTTTTGCAGCAAGTTTTGCTGTTTTTCATTTTAGCCACGAGTTGTCAAGCCCGGTGGACTCCCCTTCCTCCCTGCGAACTGGGCCGCAGCCAGCCTCACCGCAGCCCATGGCTGGATCACAACGAAGGAACCAAGAGAGCAACTTTAACCTTACTCATTATGGAGCTCAGCAGATCCCTCCCGCTTACAAGGATTTAGCTGACCCGTGGATTCAGGTAAGGAGGGTCACTTGTTTGTTTGTTTTTGTTATTTTTCTTGTTGCTGTGACCAGAATACCTGGCAGGAAGTTACCACAGAGGGAAGGATTTGTTTCAACCTAAAGTTCAAGGTGTTCCGCCAACTTGGTGGGGCAAGCATGGCAGCGGGATCAAGAGTGGCTGGTCACGCTGCAGCCACAGGCAGGAAGCAAAAGAAGATGAGCAATTGGCCAGCTCGTCTCGCCCCCTCACTCAGCCCAGGGACTGGTGCTGAGCACTTAGGGTGGGTCCTCAGTTAGCATGACATAGAAAGTCCTCAATAGACATGGCAGTCAGAGGGGCTCAGCAGAGAGCTCAGCCAGTCACTGCCTGCCTTCTAAGCAGGGGATCTAAGTCGCTGTCCAGCATCCTGTGAAAAGTTGGGTGTGCTGATGTGCATGCAGTTTCTGCTATGGACAGGTAGACGCATGGGGCTCAGTGGCCAGCTGGCCTAGCCTAGTTGGTGAGCCTAAGAGAAGAACCCCATCTCAGAAATAAAGACAGCACCTGGGAACACACCTGAGGTTGACCCTTGCCCTCCACACATACACCCATGCACCCGTGCACCTCCACAACAGTATGCATAAGCAGAGTAACTTTTAGTTAGGAAAAGGTTGACAATTGCAGTTATCTATCAGGTATCGTGAAGACTGAGAAGTGGTCAATGTTTCTTTAATCATCAGACATTGTTCTTAGTATCCCCTGGGTTCATTTATTTTTCATCCATACAGGTGTTTGGAATGGAACTCGTTGGCTGCTTATTTTCTAGAAACTGGAATGTAAGAGAGATGGCCCTTAGGCGTCTTTCCCACGATGTTAGTGGGGCCCTGCTGTTGGCCAATGGGGAGAGCACTGGAAATGCTGGAGCCTCCAGCGGGTCTTCCCAGACCAGCATCTCAGGGGATGTGGTGGAGGCGTGCTGCAGCGTCTTAGCCATAGTCTGTGCTGACCCTGTCTACAAAGTGTACGTTGCTGCTTTAGTAAGTACTTAACCATATTTTATGAGTTTGCTTTCTTTTATCTTTTGTAGGTATCAGTTTTAGGAAACAATAAATCTTCTTTACGGTACATTAACTTCAGAAAAATCCTTTTTTTTTTTTTTTAATCCTGTAGTTTTAAGAAGTCACAATATTCCCATTTTATCTGTCCATATAATTTTACTAGTTTTAATGTGATTTTTTTATGCACTGTTTACTTTTCTACTGTATAGCAGTAGTGTCTTACTGTGTATACATTTTCTTGAATGAATACATCACATATGACCATGTTAAAACCTCTTGATGGCTTGTATGGTGATGCCATGCCATAAACCCAGCACTCGGAAGGAGAAAGATAGAGGATCAGGACTTGAGTTGCTCTTCAGCCATATAGGGAGTCCAAGGCTAGTGTGGGTAATGTGAGATCCTACCTCAAGGAAAAAAAAACCAACCAGTCAACAATAAGATTTCCTTTGAAGGTTGTTTTTTTTTTTTTTTTTTTTTTTTTGGTTGGTTGGTTGGTTAGTTATCACATATTTCTCTTCTCAGATTACCTCAGCTTAGGACATTTTCTCTGATGTGTTTTAAATGTACTCAGACTTACCTTCAGTTTTCTGGGTTTTGTTTTCTTCTCCCCAGAAAACACTGAGAGCCATGCTGGTATATACTCCTTGCCACAGTTTGGCAGAAAGAATCAAACTTCAGAGACTTCTGCGGCCAGTCGTAGACACCATCCTAGTCAAGTGTGCTGACGCCAACAGGTGAGGCCTCCCGTTAAAATGCCTGGCACCAGACCTCACACTTAGCGTCTGATACAGTGTGTTAGTGAGGCTTTGAATATTGCTTTGAAACATGAGATCTGAAATTAAAACATGGATCTTAAAGCCTGTAAGAGCTAGGGAAAGACACCCGAAGGACAAGTAAAAGCCAGGCTGACAGACTGCATGGACCTGCTCATCTAATGTGCGTGATTGTAGCATTCTTAACCTCTGAAGTCCCACGACCAGAACACCAACTGGCATATAGAATCACAAGGAGTAACCTTACCTCATTATACTTGCCTCTGCCTCACATGGATCGGAAAAGAATCCTGTTCTGTCATTTTTAATTGAACAGAATTTTACTGTAACTATGAGAGATTTTATCAGGCTTTTAAGTTTCCTATCTTCCCCCAATAGTCTTCAAAACTGACAGAAATGGAGAGTGGTGATAGAAGTGAGTGTAGGCCATGGCTCTTAGGTGCATGGACAGAAAAGCTCACTTTCATTTAATAAGGCACAGCAGGCATTGCTAGGCAGTGACCTTCTCCATCCCAGCAATTCTTGATGGGCAGAGTGCTCACACTTCTTGTTTTGCTTCTGCTGCTGCTCTCTTCAGAGTGCTCCCACTCGTGTTCCTCCTTCCAAGTCATAAGCTGGCTTTGTACAGAGCCTGTAAATGCACAGGGCAAATCTTGTTTCTCAGTATGACGATGGGTTTAGATGGCATGTCCTGTGTAGCCCGGAACTCTGGGTTGTGTGTGCTGGGTCGTTGCTTGAACAACTGAACACATAAGAAATACCGTAGAGGGACCTGATGACACTTGGAGCTCTTCGGTGAGTGGCCGACTCAATATCCCAAATTAAGGCTGCTTTCATTTCTTTGTAGCCGCACGAGTCAGCTGTCCATTTCAACGCTGTTGGAGCTCTGCAAGGGCCAAGCAGGAGAGCTGGCAGTCGGTCGAGAAATACTTAAAGCCGGTAACGACTTCCAATTTAAGATTAATGTACTGTTTCCCTTGACCCAATATTTGTCACTTTAGATTTGTTATAAAATATTGAAGTAGTCCTATTGATTTACGCAGCTGTGTTAAAAATAGGGGTTAATCTAAGAGAAGTCTGATACCACCCAGAACTTTTTTATAGGCCTTCCCCTCATTTAACCAAGTTTTGTTTTAGAGTTTTACCACGCTCTTCTCACTCCTGTAGGATCCATTGGTGTCGGTGGCGTTGACTTTGTCTTAAGTTGTATTCTTGGAAATCAAGCTGAATCAAACAACTGGCAAGAACTGCTGGGCCGCCTCTGTCTTATAGATAGATTGCTGTTGGAATTTCCTGCTGAATTTTATCCTCATATTGTCAGTACTGACGTCTCACAAGCTGAGCCTGTTGAAGTCAGGTAATTTTTTTTTTTTTTTTTTTTTTTTTTTGTGGGAATCAGAAGCCTCTTCTTCCTCCTTGCTCAGGTGGTATCCTAACACCTTAGTATTTGATTATCATAAACACCTGGAGGGTGGGCTACTTAGTTAAACATCTCTAAGTTCTTCATGCCAAATGGGTTTTGTGTACAGAGGCAGGCTATAAGTT
Organism: Meriones unguiculatus; assembly: GCF_030254825.1. Taxonomy (NCBI): domain Eukaryota; kingdom Metazoa; phylum Chordata; class Mammalia; order Rodentia; family Muridae; genus Meriones; species Meriones unguiculatus. Next base: position 86,149,450 of record NC_083354.1, on the reverse strand, counting down.
GCCCTTTTTGAAATGTGCCTATTTTCTCAGTACTTTGAACTTGTCTAGTAATTGAAGGTGTTTTGTTTTTTCTTTCAGGTATAAGAAGCTGCTGTCCCTCTTAACCTTCGCTTTGCAATCCATTGATAATTCCCACTCCATGGTTGGCAAACTCTCTCGAAGGATCTATTTGAGTTCTGCGAGAATGGTGACCGCGGTGCCCACTGTGTTTTCTAAGCTGGTAGCAATGCTGAATGCCTCTGGTTCCACTCACTTCACCAGGATGCGCCGGCGTTTGATGGCGATTGCAGATGAGGTGGAAATCGCTGAGGTCATCCAGCTGGGTGTGGAAGGCACTTCAGATGGCCAACAGGACAGCTTCTTGCAGACATTGGCCCCTGCGAGCTATCCAGAGAGCAGTTCCCTTGAGCACACAGTCCATTTAGAGAAAACTGGAAAAGGGTTACGTGCTATGAGACTGAGCGCCAGTTCAGAGGACATTTCTGACAGACTGGCCGGCATTTCCGTAGGACTTCCTAGTTCAACAACAACAGAACAACCAAAGCCAATGGTTCAAACAAAAGGCAGACCCCATAGTCAGTGTTTGAACTCCTCTCCTTTGTCTCATTCCCAGTTAATGTTCCCAGCGGTGTCAACCCCTGGTTCATCGGCCCCATCTGTCCCAGCTGGCTCTGTAACAGACGTTTCTAAGCACAGACCTCAGGCATTTGTTCCCTGCAAAGTACCTTCTGCATCTCCTCAAACACAGCGCAAGTTCTCTCTGCAGTTCCAGAGGAACTGCTCAGAAAACAGAGACTCAGATAAACTCTCCCCTGTCTTCACTCAGTCGAGACCCCCACCCTCCAGTACCATACACAGGCCAAAGCCATCTCGACCCATCCCGGGGAGTACAAGCAAACTGGGGGATGCCTCAAAAAACAGCATGACTCTTGACCTGAACAGTGCTTCCAAGTGTGAGGACAGCTTTGGCAGTAGCAGCAATAGTGGGAACGCCGTCATACCCAGCGATGAGACAGTGTTCACCCCAGTGGAGGATAAGTGCCGATTAGACGTCAACACTGAGCTGAACTCCAGTATCGAGGACCTCCTTGAAGCATCCATGCCTTCAAGTGACACAACAGTCACTTTCAAGTCCGAAGTTGCTGTCCTCTCTCCTGAAAAGGCTGAAAATGATGATACCTACAAAGATGACGTCAGTCATAATCAGAAGTGCAAAGAAAAGATGGAAGCTGAAGAAGAAGAAGCTTTAGCAATTGCCATGGCAATGTCAGCATCTCAAGATGCCCTCCCCATAGTTCCTCAGCTACAGGTTGACAACGGAGAAGATATTATCATCATCCAGCAGGATGTGAGTATAGAGTCTTGACGCTCTCACAGTTTCCTTAGAACGTGTTAAAATCTACTAGAAATGATGCTTTCGGGATGAGCTGACTGTGAGCATTTTCCATGTGTAAGTAAGTGATAATTTTTAGTCATTGCAATAGCAGTACTCAGCGTATTTCAGAGATACTTCAGCTGGTTCTGAGCTGACTGTCACTAACACACTTGATACTGGTGGTTAACAGTCAGAGGTCAAATTCATGGGTGACTTGGGAATCACTGTTTTCACAGACTAATTTTACAGAATCTTGCTCTTTGAACACTGAAATAATTGTTTTCATTTAATATGCAGACACCAGAAACTCTACCAGGACATACCAAAGCGAAACAACCTTACAGAGAAGACACTGAATGGCTGAAAGGTCAGCAGATAGGCCTTGGAGCATTTTCTTCTTGTTACCAAGCACAAGATGTGGGGACTGGAACTTTAATGGCTGTTAAACAGGTTAGTATCAGGAGCACAGGGTGAAATTGTCCAAATTATGAAATGATGCGCGCGCACTATGAATACGCAGGACTCGATGCCGGTGTCTCGTTTGCTTCAGTGTTAGAGTCGTTTCTTTGGTTTGGTTCTGGAGACAGGGTTTCACTGTGTAGCCCAGGCTTCCCTGAAGCCGGGGACCTTCTTGCCTCCACTTCCCTAGCGTTAGGAATACAGGACTGTGCCACCACACCTGACAGTTTTGGAAAGCTTTAGACTCAAAGTGGATGTTCCCAAAAGTGGCACAAACATGAATTCTGATTTTAAAAGTTGAAGCTAGTCTTTGTAAGATGCAGTGTGAAGATGCTCAGATGGTTGTCGTCCCTGCCCCCTTCCACCTGTGCCAGCTGATGGCTTCTCGAACTCTGTATCACCAGCATGCTTACCAGGATGCAAAAATAATTAATGACTTCTCGTTTAAAGTCATAGTGCTTTTCCTCATTTGCTTTTCTCATTTTTACTGTTCTACACTGTTGCAGTCTTGGCTACAGCGCCTTCCTCTTTTGTCATTTTTCTGGTCTTCTACGGTTTATTCTGCTATATTCTCATTGTGTAGAATTTCCTGACTTAGGTTTCCCAGTCGACCTGTTGCTTTTGCAAGCATACTGCATCCATGAGGGTAAATGCCATTTGCTGTCGATGTGTAAGATAGTTTGGATTTGGCCATGTTAGATCAGATTGTTTTGAAAACTTGGAACATCAAAGCTCAAAACCTTGTTAATGTGTTGATTGAAACAGGTGACATACGTCAGAAACACATCTTCTGAGCAGGAGGAGGTGGTGGAAGCATTAAGGGAAGAGATCAGAATGATGAGCCACCTGAACCATCCCAACATCATCAGGATGCTGGGCGCCACGTGTGAGAGGAGCAATTACAACCTCTTCATTGAATGGATGGCGGGTATGTTCACTTCTTAAGGCGGAAATGAACACGCAGACTCAGCTTCCTTCTACTAGAGCACAATTCACCGAGTACTTCCTTTATAAATAAATACTTTTAGATCTCTAAAAACGAGCCACTTTTAATATGCAGGTATACGCAAAAACATTTTGTGTATACTTTAAATCTAGTAAACATTAAAAATTTCCATCTTGCTGTCTTGTTTTGTTGTACTTGGAATTGAGCCCAGAGCCTTGTGCATGCCATGCAAGTACTCTACCCCTGGGATGTATTCCCTGCCCAGAAGCCTTTCTTAACAGTGACTTTGTGGCTTTGGTGTATAAGAATCTGTGTTTTCAAACCTGGCCTGCATAAATTCCATATTTTTCTGGAGGGTCATCACTAGTTGTATAGATTTAAGAAATGTTTCTAACAATATAAAAGTAACGTTACTGAGCAGGGCTTGTACCTGCAGTCAGAGCCCTCACAAGGCTGAGGCAGAAGGATGGTCGTTCCAAACCGAGCCTGTGTCATAATAGGTGAGAATCCGTCTCAAACAAACAAACAGAACTAAATAAATTAATGTATAATTGTAAAACTTTACTGCAGATATAATAGCACTGAGGCACAAACTTAAACCTCATCCTCTTGAACTGAATTCATTTCTATGATAATATAGCAATGACTCAAGATGTGATGGCTAGGTTATTTAGCCAATTATTTATGTTCTTGTGTGGTTCAAGAGTGCATTTCTAGGGGCTAGAGAGATGGCACAGAGGTTAAGAGCACTGGCTGCTCTTCCAGAGGTCCCGAATTCAATTCCCAGCACCCATATGGTGGCCTACAACTATCTACAATGAGATCTGGTGCCCTCTTCTAGCGTGCAGGTGTACATGCAGGCAGAATACTGTATACATAATAAATAAATCTTTTTTTTAAGTACATTTCTAGTTCACGTTTGCCTATGCTTACTAGTGTGGATGTGTGCCCATGTGCATGCAGATGTGTGAGGTCCGAGTGCTGTTACAGTCGCCTCCAGAACACACCACCATGCCTAGGTTTTTATGTATGCTTGGCGGGCTCTCCACCTACTGAGCTGTCTCCCCAGTAACACCCAGTAGTAGTTCTTAAGTCCCTCCCCTGCTGTTTCTCAGGAGGATATACTGAATGTTGATGTGTTGGCTCTAAGTATTTATAAACGAGCTTCATTAAGTTTGTGACTTGCCCCATCAGAGACAGTACATGGTATTTGACGCCTCACTGCCTTCTTGCTCCTCCTGCTCTCTTCACCTTCTGCTAAGTAACACGTCGGTGCTGTGTTTACTTCATTCTGTAACACTTGGGTTGAAAGAAGAAGGGAGTGGAATCTACATTGCAGAAATAGTTCAGTCTGAAATTTACAACTTTTACTGTTTTCTGAAATAAGCTAAGCTGGTTTCATGAGGGTTCTGCAGAAAATGTTTCCTAATTTACAGTTTTGAGATGATATAGGAAATCAGTTTTCCTTCTGACATGTTTAACATTTCATATGAGCTCATATTGTAAGCTTAAGAAATAGAGTGTGATAAAAAGCATAGCTCTGACCAGGTTCACAATTCTGTTGTCTTTCAGGAGGATCTGTGGCTCATCTCTTAAGTAAATATGGAGCGTTCAAGGAGTCCGTTGTCATTAACTATACTGAGCAGTTGCTTCGTGGCCTTTCATATCTCCATGAGAACCAGATCATTCATAGAGACGTCAAAGGCAAGAATCCCAATTATTTTCTATTGACAGTAAGAAAACAAATGTCATTTTTAAACTTGACCTTTGCAGGTTTCTAACACAAGCTTTTAAATTTGGGGTTAAATAATCCTATGATCATTAGAGCTAAAAGGACCTGTGAGAGTTGCTCAGTCTGTCTTTCTCATTAAGTAGATCGGAGTGTACAATACAAGAAAGGAAGTGTGGAACTGAGGTCTCCTGACCCCCACCTTGGCTTTACAATGTATACATAAGAAAATCCATAAGATCTTACAGTTTCAATTATATCTATTAAAGGCAACTTGGATTTTCTGTTGTGAGTCTCTTGGGAATTTGACAATGTGCTGAAGTGCTGTTATCATATTAAATTTTATTAAACTCTAATTATGAAATCAGCGTAGAGTTTGAATTGGCCTATGTTAGTATGTATCAGTAAGACTTGGTCTCAAAATGTAAATTGTACCAAAATTTGAATTCTGGATAGATTTTGCTGAAATCATCATTTTCAGGGTTTTCAATCCTTGATTTAAAGGGTCTTTAAACGTACTCCTTTATCTCCACAGACCTTATGCCTTTGCTCTTCAGAATTTCCTTCTGAAGCTTTAGGTTAGACCCACACTAGAGAGCCTGCGTGTGCCTTCAGCAGAAATGGCCCAGAGGAAGACGAGAGCAGCTTTCTCTGAGGCTGTGGCTGTGCCCACATCGCCTTCGTTCATTAGCGGGACCTCACAGGGCTCTCAATGTATCCGTACTTGATTTTAAAAGACTGTCTCTGTTGACAGGTGCCAATCTGCTCATTGATAGCACAGGTCAGAGGCTGCGAATTGCGGATTTTGGAGCTGCCGCAAGGCTGGCATCCAAAGGGACCGGTGCAGGAGAGTTCCAGGGACAGTTACTGGGGACAATTGCATTCATGGCGCCTGAGGTGGGTGAGAAGACAGCACTGTGCTAGGCTTTTTCACAGTAAGATCCAGTACGCACTGAGTTATTGGAAGCCCATGACCCTGTAAGCTAGTTCTTAGTAGTACCCTGCATTTCAGACACTCAGCCTTCCCACTTTTGTCTTAACAAAATTATAAAAGACGAGTTTTTATAGGTTTGCTTAAAGGCTACCTCAACACAGTTAACACACACTCAACACGTAATTGTGGGGTTAGTTTGTAATAGTTGTTTTGTAGTAAAACAAAAGTGTATGTGGTAGAAATAGGCAAAAGTTACCTTTCTCTGGGAGGTAAACCGCAGGCCTTGTCTGTCAGCATCTTAACAAGGTCCACGGTTCTGAATGTGGCCTGTCCTGAGCTCTTCGTGTTCAGTGGAATGACAGTTTGTTTGCTTGCCCCATTATCTAGAGGAGGGGCCTGCTTTGGAATCCTGTGATGTTTTTCTTTGTGCCACATGGACATTAAGCTTGTTGATGACATTTTAAAGTGGTCCATGAAATTGCTGGACTGTTACATGTGCTGTCCACGTAATTTGTGCCGCTGTTTGCTCTGATCACTTCTCTCTGTTAAGTCACATTTCCCAATTCACTCTGCTTTGTTTTAGGTACTGAGAGGTCAGCAGTATGGTAGGAGCTGTGATGTGTGGAGTGTTGGCTGCGCTATTATAGAAATGGCTTGTGCAAAGCCACCTTGGAATGCAGAAAAACACTCTAATCATCTTGCGTTGATATTTAAGGTGATTATGATACGACAAATACGTTTTCAAACTGGCAGAATCCAGTCCTCATGGGTCACCCCCACAAGCTCTGTTTTGTTTGTTTTCTGTTCTGTGTGAGAGTGTTTTGCCTGTTTGGGGTGACATACGTCTGTGCACCATATGCGTGTCAGGTGCCCACAGAGGCCAGAAGAGGGGGTCGGATCCCCCGAACCGGAGTGATGGCCTCTATCTGCCAATTTTAAAGAGACTTGTTAACGTATTTTTGTAGATGGAGTGTGTGTGTGCACGGTTGTGTGTGAGGGTGTGTGCATGCCAGGACTAGTGGCAGTATAACGGCCCAAAGCGTTGGCCCTCACTCTCCTCTCCGTCTCGTTTGCGGTGGGGCCCTTCTGTCGGCCGCTGCACTGCATGCTCCAGGACCATGAGCGTTTACTCCAGGGGGTTCTCCTGCCTCCCACCCCACTGTAGGACTGTAAGCTTACAGACATGCATGTTCATACCTGCTTTTCACATGGGATCTGGGGATCCAAACTCAGGCCGATCATCACGCTCACACGGCGGACGTTCACCTCCTGAACCTGCTTTCTAGTCTACTCCCCCAACGGTGTTTTGTTTGGGGGGAGTTGTGTTTTGTTTTGTTTTGTTTTGTTTTTTGAGACAGAGTGTCTATATGATTCTGGCTGCCCTTGAAAAGGGAGAACCGCCTGCCTTTGCCCCCTGTGTGCTGGGATTAAAGGTGTGCCCCACACTGCCCGGCTCTGCTCTGGAATTTTAACTTTTGACTCATCTGTGCTCCCTGGAAGGAATTTATTTCTTGCTGTCAAGCCCAGGATTAGGCGTTGCACTGTGAGTAGAGTACTTAAAGCCTGGGCTGACTCAAGAGTCAACAGAGCTGTTTGGCTTTTTTTATCCTCCCTGTGAAGGAAAAGCAAGAGCAGCGAGTGATTACACTCGGGAAGGTGGAAAGGGATGTCATTTCCGTTTGTCTGATGGGGTGGAAGATGTGTGAGCACCCACTCAGAGTCTCCAGACAGAGGTGGGATCACCACAGCTGTGTGTGAGCGAACACTCAGTGTCTAGATCACAGACTTTTAGGGTTTTTTTCCTTCTGTCAGTTTGCATTTTTTAATAATCATTCATGAGCTTCCTAATGGGAGGGAAAGGGAAGAGTTTTGTTATGATTGAGAGTAAGTAGGTAGGTTTAAATTACTGAGATTCACCCTGACCTGTCTGTAGGATAGCCAGCTCCTGTCTGGGCAGGGCAGCACACAACTATAGTTGAAGTGCTCTGGAGGTAGAGGCAGGAGATCCAGGCCACCAGCCTGTGCTGAGACCTTAGCAAGAGAGACAAACAACAAAAGTAAATCAGTTATTTACAGTGCTTGATACTGAACTAAGAATCATCCAACACTGAAGAAAAACTCACTGCACACACCGTGTAGATACACTGGGAGGCTGGGAGCTCCGTGTCTGTGTTCCATGCAGAACCATTGCAGAAGCTCAGTGCTCTGGCTTTGTCTCCGGCAGATCGCTAGTGCAACTACCGCGCCATCCATCCCATCCCATCTGTCCCCGGGACTGCGTGACGTGGCTCTGCGCTGCTTAGAACTTCAACCTCAGGACAGACCTCCGTCAAGAGAGCTACTGAAGCATCCTGTCTTTCGTACTACGTGGTAGTTAATTGTTTAAATCAACTATCATGGAGACAGGTTGTACAGCAAGGAAAGAAGAAAATGTGGGCAACCACATTGCTAATCTGCTGGCCCTCACGCCACTGAACAGCTAGAAATGAGGCCAGTGGGGAGCCCGTACCTAAGTATGTGATTGACAAATCATGACCTGTACCTAAGCTCAATATGCAGAAGTCCACACTTTGTGCAGGAACTGTAAACCGTGCCTTTCCCAGGACTGGCTCTAGGTGAACAGAAAAGCGGTGGAGTTTGCATGATTAAGTAACAGAAGCAGAAATTTATTTTTGGAGCACTTTTTCAGCAATATTAGCAGCTGAGGGCTCAGGATCTATTTAATGTGTCACTTCTTCCATTTCATCTAGTGATCACATCAGGGGGGTCTACAATTCCGTTGGGTTTTTTATCACTGGCTATAAAAAAATAAATCAGTGTCTGCCTGTTTTAGGTCTGAGTATCCTATGAGTAGCAGTAAGTACATGTGTTTTTAAAAGTTAATAACTTCTTTATGACCCACAGTTGATTTTTTTTTTAACTCCTGGTCAACTGTGGTTCATTGTGCATTTTACTGTTGGCCCGTTCATTTCGTTTTGGGAAAATATGGTTCTGTATTTTCATTTCACCGTCATTTGTGTTAAATATTCAGGGAAAGGTGATCTCTTCAAACCAGAAAAAAAAATAGAAGTAGGTGTGAAGTAGTTTATTAAATCTGTGCCTATTGCAGAGTTCTGTCTTCTCATTGGCATTCATGAAGGAGGGCTCCCTCCAGTCGCCTCTGCCCTCACCATGTGGGTCATATATAATCTCACCTAAGCGTCAGCTGTTCTCGGACACAGCTCACAAGGCAGAGCGAGCCTGTCTGGAAGTTAAGTGAACTGTTTCAGAGTACTTTGCTAGCCTATAGGAAATTCACACCATTTAAATCTTCCTCTTTGTAACAGTCCATCATTCATTCCCACTGATTATAGAGTGACTACTGTTTTCCTTCCGCCATGCATGTTTTCTGCCAGACCCAGCTGATAAACTCATTTCTGCCAGTCAGTAACGTTTTAAAATAGACAGTAAATTTGCTCTGCATTTGAAAAATGTTCAGAAAGAAAAGTGAACTAATTCCTGGACTTTGCACAACAGTTTAATTGTTTTCACCTTGAGTTGAATTCGGCTGCATGGAATCCTGAAGGAAAATGGTAGCCCTTCATTTGTATGTGTTTTAAATCAAGTACTGATTAGCTATTAAATGTAACTTTGAGATGTTAAGTTTTAACTCTTCAGAAGCCAGTGTGATAGAATTGGTTATTCTCAAAGACTCAGGATAAACTAAATAAGCTATATATGTAGTACATTTGAAGTGTACAACACAAATTGGAAGCAAAATAAGTTCCAAGATAAGTTTACAGGGATATATTGCAGATAATTTTCAAAGGCAGTTTTATGTGAATGTGCTTCTTAGTGAAATTTTACATTCCTTTGTTTTGAAAGATTGGCAATATTTGAAGAGTTAAAAATAATACAGAAATGTGAAGTCTGGTAATGCTAAATGTGTTGTACTTGACTTTTTTTTTTTTTTTTTTTACTTTTTGACTACTTAGAATTTTTACAATTCTAATAAGATTGTTTCCGAGTCTCTCGTGTGCAAGCTTTAAAGGACGCACTCTTGCCATTTATGTACTGGAAGATCACTGGTCGGATTAGTACTGTGTCTGACAGAGCTGTAAACTGTATGAGCTGAGGAACCTCAGCTAGTCAGTATTACCGTGTAATCAACATGCCCGCCGCATTTCAAACTCACCCCGGCCCCAGATGTCAGGCTCCACTGTGTTTGAGTTTGTCTGCAGCTCCCTCAGCTTGCTGGTAATTGTGGTGTATTGTTTTCGATGCAAATGTGATGTAATATTCTTATTTTCTTTGGATCAAAGCTGGACTGAAAATTGTATTATGTAATTATTTTTGTGTTTTTAATGTTATTTGGTACTCAAGTTGTAAATAACGTCCACTGCTGTTTATTCCAGTTTCTACTACCTCAGGTGGCCTATAGATTCTCTTCTACCAAAGTTCACTCTCACAATGAAATTCTGTGTTCTGTGTGACTATGATTCCTAAGACTTCCAGGGCTTAAGGGCTAACTCCTATTAGCACCTTACTATGTAAGCAAATGCTACAAAAAAAACCTCTGGGTTAAGAAAATTTGGCTTAAATGTATCCTTTGTTATTTTAAATATATCGAGATATTTTAATTAAAATTTTTACCCCTTTGAACCAATTTTATAGTATTTGTACCTATTTTGGTGTTTTTGTCTTTATAGTAAATAAAAGTTTTTGAACAAAAGTTAACTGGTGTCTTGGGTTTTTAAGTAATTCCATTGAAATAGAAAGGTGCTGAACGCACTGTAAATATTTTCTACGTCTCACCCTAGTCACACGTCAGCTGCCCGGTCAGACCCTTTTTACCCAGAGCTGCAGAACAGGATCGTGTGTTGCTGTCCTGAGTCTCATTCAGCCTAGAATCATGTCTCTTCCTTGGCTCTCGTATAACCATGTCTCACTCCTTCCTTGGCCTTCGTATTGTTGTCATCCCAGTGGCGATTGGTTTGTGGAAGACCCTCAGCCTGAGTGTGGTGCTTCTTCGGTGGGCTGGGATTCTGCAGGTGGGCTGGGACACTGCAGGCAGTGCTTGAGTTTTTGGCACATGGCGGTGGGTTTACACAGCAGCCATTTGTTCCTTGGCTGCTGAGATGACCTGAGCAGCACTACGAAGCCACCTTTACCCTTACTAAGGTCTCTGAAGAGGGATACTTTGAGACCACATAAATACCATTTGTTGTCCAGTTTAGCTGTGTGCTCTCAGCATTCTTGCCTGAGATATTACCCTGATAGTTGCCAAATGGTGGTTTTTCTTTTCATTTCCTCACCCCTCAACATGTGTCAGCTGGCATTTTGCTGTCAGGGAGAGACTTCTCCCATTTATTGATCAGATATCATCATGTATTTGCTCAAGTTGTCACAAATCTGTGACATTGACAGAATGCCAGTTTCTGAGGACTAGCATCTCTGTCTTTGGCTCGTGTACTAGTCTGGGTTCTGTGTAACAGGGATGAATATGTATTACAAAGGGCATTTGTTAGATTGGCTTACAGTTAGGCACTGCATGACCCAACTTTAGCTTTAGGCATGCTAGAGGCTGAATCACTGGTAACCTCAGTCCAGGAGGCCGAACGCCTCAGCAGTGCCATCTGCCACCGAAGGCCTGAGACATTTCTGGGGAGCCACTGGTCCCCCAACTGTGTAGGAAGGCTGAAGGAGCCGGGCTGTGATGGTGGCAGCGGCCAAAGATGAAGGCGGAGCAGCAAATGTCAGCTTTTCCTCGGGACTTCCTTGCATCTGGATCGCCATCAGAAGGTTAATCCTCCCGGGAACTAACAACCCTCACAGACCCACCCAGGTTGATTCCAGATCCAGTTGAGTTACAACCAAGACTGCCTACCACAGCAAGCCACCGGTTTTCTTTGGGAACTTAATACATTTAGCTCCATCTTCTGCTTGTGTCTTGTGTAGTCCTTGGAGCAGACATTTTTTTTTTTCTCAAAGACTACTGATTCCATTGATGGGCAAAAGCGTCTAAACGTTAAGCATATGCATGCATCAAACATATGGTAGCCCACTGCCGTCTACTGTTATTAGGTCATATATTAAAAAATAAAGGCAAGCTGAGCTCAGTGGCACACACCTGTAACCCCAGCACTCGGCAGACAGAGGTGGGGTATCTGAGTTCTAGGCCAGCCTGCTCTACAATGTGAGTTCTAGGATAGCCAGAGATACGTAGAGAGGCCCTGTCTCGAAAAAAACAAAAACAAATGTAAAAGCACCCAATCCCAAAGAATGAAGAAAAAGGGGGGAATAAAAGAATAAAGAACAGATGAGACAAATAGAAAATATAAATGTCAAACCTAAATCTACTGTCCAGTGATTATGTTGAATTTGAATAAGCATTCATATAAAAAAAAATAAGTAGGTCTGCATGTTAAGATAGATGGGCTAATGGCTACTGGGTGTTATAGCTCTAAGGTCCTTTTCACAAAACTAGAATCTGTAGTTTTGCATACATGCAAAATAGTATACAATATCTAAACCTACATGCGCATAGCTACACGTAGAAACCACAAGGTTGTTTTGATCAAACACCACCAGGGTCATGAAGCTCTCCTACTTTCTAAATTTGTGACTCTGCTCCAGGAACAAGCTGGAATCAACCCCAAGGCACTGGTTGATTTTAGCTCCTTCCTGTATCCCTCTCCCCTCTGTAAATCTCTTCATCCCCACACCTGGGTGTTTTGATTGTTTTATTTTTGTATTTTGAGACAGGGTTTCTCTGTGTAGCCTGGGCTGTCCTGGACTCTTTGTAGACCAGGCTAGCCTTGAACTCAGAGATTTACCTGTCTCTGCCTTCTCGAGTGCTGGGATTACAGGCGTGTGCCGCCACAGCCCCCTCACACCTACATATTATAGAAAGGGCCTTCTATTTGTCCACTCCCACCTCCCGGCTGCACCTAGGGGCTCTGTTTCTTACTGGACTTTTTGTTGTTGTTGTTTTGTTGTTGTTTTTTGAGACAGGGTCTTACTGTATAGCCCTAACTGCCCTGGGACCCACAGATTTTTGTCTGCTTTTGCTTCCTGCATGAGCCACCACACCCAGCTTTTCATTGTATGTGTCTTTAGCTGGCAAGATAACATTTCTAAGTT